>NW_006399784.1:20541212-20543557 GCF_000299155.1 Elephantulus edwardii
TGCAAGTTCAAGCTGAAGCTGAGGAAAATTAAACCAAATCCACAGGAGCCAAAATATGACTTTGATTTCATACCACCTGAATTTAAGAATCATCTCAGGAACAGGTTTGAGGCCTTGAACACTAACAAGCGAAGACAAATAAGGATAGCAGAGGAATAATAGATGCTTTTGAGCTGTGGTGTTGGAGAAGAGCACTAAATTTTTTGTGGAGTGTTAAAAGAACAAAGAGCTATGAGAAAAGTCTGGGGGAGGGGGGGTAGGTGCAGCCAGAGTGCTTTTTGGAGGTAAAAATGGCAAAGCTTCTTGATTCTTCATTCTTTGGACAAGTTGGTAAAGTGAAGCTATTTCTTCAAGAGGAACATCATATTTAGAAATGTGAAGAGTTAGCATAAGAGAGGAAGACCCTCAATGAGATGGATTGACACAGTGACCGCAGCAATGAGTTCAAGTGTGTCAGAGATGATGAGGATGGCACAAAATAGGATAGGATTTAAGTTGGTTGTTCATAGGGTCACCATGAGTCCTACTGACTCTATGGCACCTAAGAACAACATTTTAAAAAGTCACAAATGTTTTGATTTCCTAGTGCACATAAAAATTATGATTACATTCTTTTCTGGGAGCTCTTGTGGTGTAGTCACAGGGTGTGCCACTACTAATCCACAGGAATCTCTGATCCAGGACTCTCTGGTGGTTCAAATCCGCTAGCTGATCCTTGAAAGAAAGATGGCTCATCTCCACCTATGCATTTTCTTGTCTCAAATATTCCTCTGGAAAGGGAGCTCTGGTGGCCTAGTGGCAGGAAGTTGTGCTGCAATCCTGCAGGTGCATGGTTCAAATCCACGAGATGCTCCTCTGGAGAAGGAAGTGCAATCTCCTCCTGTGCCAGTCAGATCTGATTTGATGGTACACAACAACAACAACAACAACAAAAATTCTTCTGGAGTATTAGTCATAAGTCAGCTCTGACTTGATGGCAATGAGTAGCAGTAACAGTTGCCCATTAAGCATGTGATAGTATTATTTAAAAATGGAAATATTATAAGAATTACCATAATGTGATACAAAGACATGAAGAAAGTAAAGTGCATGCTGTTGGGAAAATGGCACTAATATACTAGTCTGACGCAGAGTGCTTGCAAACCTTCAATTTGTGAACAACTCTGTATCCACTAAGTGCAATAAAGTGAAGTTCAATAAAACACAGTCTACCTGTAGCAGTGGCTTAAAATAATAACACTACAGTTCGTGCATCTGGGGGACAGCTGTGCAGCTGGAGAGGCTCTGCTGATCTTGGCTGGACTCAGTTACGAATCTGTGGTTGGTGGAGGTGAGATCATCTATGTTAGGCTAGACTGCACAGTCTGTTCCCCACTGCAGGCCTTCTGGTCTTGGTACTCTCTGCTGTTTCTCGCCCTCCCTGGCCAGAGGATAAACTGAGACATGCTCTTACAGGGCAGCGAAAGTCCAAAAGAAAGTGGAGGAATGCACAAACGCTTGGTGGCCTCCGAACATCCCTTGCACATACTGACCAAAGAAAATCACATTGGCCATAATGAAGAAATAGGTAAGTATTCTTCTTCTGTAGAGTTGCTGCCTGTTCACATAGCAAAGATATAAAACAAAGCAACAAGGGAAAGTATAGAACTGAGGTCAATAATGCAAACTGAAACATAGACATTCCTCTGGCACTCTGCTTTCAGCCAAGATCCATCTAATGTTGGCTATGATATCTCTAGTGCCATGGCCCCTTCTAAACCAAGCCTGCACATCTGGCAGTTCTCTGCTGACGCGCTGTTCCAGTCATTTCAGAAAAATCTTCAGCAGAACCTTGCTTGCATGTGATATTAATGATATAATTTGATGATTTCTATACTCTCTTGGTTCACCAAGTTTAGTTGGCCAGACAGTTGTCCTCCAGATTTCTTGGCATATCCTGGTGAGCACATCCATGACAGTATCTGTTTCAGGATACTTTACTTGCTGAAATACGTCAATTGTTATTCCATCAATTTCTGAGGCCTTGTTCCTTGCCAATTCCTTGAGAGAAGCTTGAACTTCTCTCTTCATCACCATGGGCTCTTGACCATATGTTGTTTCATCAGTCGTCAGAACAGAGCAGGGCAACACTGCATGGTTCAAAAATGGGAAGGGTGTATGCCAGGGATGTGTCCTATCTCTATACCTTTTCAACCTGTATGCAGAGCAGATTATCCGAGAGGCGGGGCTCTATGAGGAGAAGCGTGGCGTTAGGATTGGTGGACGATCTATCAACAATCTGCATTATGCAGATGACACAACCTTGCTCACTGAAACTGAGGAGGACCTCATGCACTTACTGCAGA
>NW_006399784.1:20544222-20557771 GCF_000299155.1 Elephantulus edwardii
TGGCACGGGATAGAGCACAGTTTAGGGCTGTTGTACATAGGGTCGCTATGAGTCGCAAACGACTCGACGGTACATAACAACAACAACAACAACATGTTCTTTCATAAAATTCACCCTTTTTTGAAAGAGTGAAACCAGGTTGCTTCCTAGAGGCAAGGATTTTGAGGTTCCATCTCGCATACTTTGGGCACGTGGCCAAGTGGGACCAGTCCTTGGAGAGGGACAACATGCTTGGAAGGGTCGAAGGACAGCGCAGGAGAGAAAGACTCTAGATGAGATGGATTGACTCAGTGACTGGAGTAATGGGATCAGGTCTGTCAGAGATGATGGCATTAGCTCAGGATAGGGCAGGTTTCAGAGCTAACGTACATAGCGTCACTATGAGTCCCTGGGGACGCAAGGACACATAACAATAACAACAACAACAATGCAAACTGATACTCATTTTCAGTACTTGCTGTTGTTAAGTGCTGTCAAGTTGGTTATGTCTCATAGTGACGTGAACCCTGCCTTATGCTGTGCCGTCCTCACCGTCTCTGATATATTCGAACTCACCATTGCAGTCACTGTGTCAATCAATCCACCTCATGGAAGGTCTTCCTCTCCTTCATCAACCCTCTGCTTTTCCACGCGTGATATCCTTGGTCCAAGGACTAGCCCTTCCTAACAACATGCCTAAAGTATGTGAAACAAAGTTTCACTATCCTTGCCTCTGAGGAGAACTCTCATTGCACCTTTTCCAAGACATAATTGTCTTCAATATTCATATTTGACATCTGTGGAGTTCAGTACGTACTAAGCCCCAACTAATTCATGGCAGCCACCCTTTTAAGTGTTTGGAAAATGTCAGCAGACAAGAACAACAGTTCTCACTGCTGCAGGAGTGTAATTCTAGTGAGACAGAGAAGGAATTCAGTATTACTTCCACCCACCCCCCCGCTTCCTAGACCCTGTTGTTTTGCTTCACAGGGGGATGAGAATGATGACTGGAAGCGATCTTCTAACCTTGGCCAGTTTTCTGTCTCCCAGTGTTCAGCACTGGGCTGGAGACAAGGTCAGTGCTTGGCAGTGAGTGAGTGATCGCGTGAGGCATTTTCCATCTCTCCTTCCTGGGAATCTCTGCTTCTCAGTCCATGTGTGTACAGATGGGCACAAGTGAAATGACAGAAATTCAGATCTTCTGATTAGCAGATTTTATGAAGCTGGGATTCAGAGCAAATGACAAGTGACAGTGGAACTGGATTTAAGAGAATTTGAATCACTAGGCGAGAGAGCCCACAGATGGCACATGCTGTTCATTGTAGGAAAATGGGTCACTGCTCCCAGACCAATTACTGTACAGTCTGAAAAGCCTGAGAGAGCAGAGCAGTCACCCTGCAGGGAAGGGATTGAGGGATTTGTGAGGACTCCAGCATTGTGTGGACTTAGGTGCAATGTGATGGGGGTGGGGAGAGACAAATGAGGGAGGAGGATGGAAAGTCCACATCAGAATGCCCAGTCAAGTTCAAAGGTAAATGCTGTTCTCAAAGACATTCTTGACTTTGACCTTCACTAGCTACATTGAGGGCAACTCCACTACACAGTAGATAACGATGGGAGGTAGTAGTGCTGCTACAACCATAGTTCTTGAACTCTAGAACCTGAAGGAAATCTGGATCCACTATTCTGAAGTGGCCCTCAGGGGTTATGATAGAGAACCTGGGTCTTGGCTCTAGACTTGGTTCTGTTTCCTAGGAGAGGCTTCTTGATCTTAGCCTTTTCTCCTGTAAAAGAGACGTTATCCTACTTTTTGATGTTGTTATGTGCTGTCAAATTGTTGAGACTCATAGTGACCCTATGTACAACCCCTCTGAATCCTGCTCTATCCTGAGTCAACCTTATTGACTCTGACACGCCTATCCCCATTAACCCAGTCACTAAGTAAATCCATCTCATCCAGGGTCTTCCTCTCTTGCACTGTCTCCCCCACCCTCCCAGGCATGATGTCTCTCTCCAAGGACTGGTCTCTCTTTGCAACATGCCCAAAGTTTGTCAGACGAAGCTTTAGAATCCTTGTCTGCAAGGAGCAGCCTGGTTTTACTCTCTAGGATGAACTTGTTTGTTTTACCTGCAGTCCATGGTATATTCAATACTCTTCTCCAGCACCACATCTCAAAGGCATCAGTTCTCCTCCTATCATCCCTAGTCATTTTCCAACTTTCTGATACATAGGAAGTAATTGTGAAGACCACGGCCTAGACCAGGCACAACTTAGTCTCCAGACTGATTTCATCGCTCTTCAGTACTCTGGAGAGGTCTCTGACAGCAGACTTGTCCAATGTAATTTGTCTTTTGATTTCTTGACTGATGATAACAAAAATGATTGTGGAGCCAAGCAAACTGAAGCTATTAACAATCCTAGTCTCTTCACCATCTATCATATTTACCATACTAAAAATTCAGGCCTTGAATAGCAACACTGCAGGATTCTATGGGCAAAATACAAAAAGAGAGGCACAACATTAGTACAGTGAATTAAGCACTGGGTTGCTAATCAAAAAGCTGCAGTTCAAATCCACCAGTCATTTCATCGATAATGAGGCAGTCTTTCACACAGCCTCAGAAATGCTCTGGGATCTTTTCCTCTGTCGCCGCCGAGTTGTCCGGAGGCCTGGGTGCGTTCAAGATTCCGCCCCACCCGTAACCCATCGCCATGGCCGAGGAAGGCATTGCTGCTGGAGGTGTAATGGACGTAAATACCGCTTTACAAGAGGTGCTGAAGACCGCCCTCATCCACGATGGCCTAGCACGTGGAATCCGCGAAGCTGCCAAAGCCTTAGACAAGCGCCAAGCCCATCTATGTGTGCTTGCATCCAACTGTAATGAGCCTATGTATGTCAAGTTAGTAGAGGCCCTTTGTGCTGAACACCAAATCAACCTGATAAAGGTTGATGATAATAAGAAACTGGGGGAGTGGGTAGGCCTCTGCAAAATTGACCGAGAAGGAAAGCCCCGCAAAGGAGTCGGCTGCAGTTGTGTAGTTGTTAAGGACTATGGCAAAGAATCACAGGCCAAGGATGTCATTGAAGAGTATTTCAAATGCAAGAAATGAAACCAATAAAGAACTTGGCATATTGCTTTTACTTTTTTGAGGGGAGTGAGGAGCAATAAAATGGAGATTTTATAACAGATCCAAAAAAAAAAAAAAAAAAAAAAAATGCTCTGGGATAGTTTTTACTCTGTCATATAAGGTAGCTATGTGTCAGAATCAATTCCATTTCAGTGGATGAGAATGACAGGAAAGACAGTGGACAATGCAGGAAAAATCAAAAGAAGATGGAAGTAATATGCAGTCATTAACCATAAAGAAATGGTCAACATTCGGTCATTGCAGGAGGCAATATTTGATTACAAATCCATGATATTGAAGGAGGACGTCTTAGCTCAGCACTGAACATATTAGCAAAAAGCAAGGCTCCAGGAATTGAAAGAATATCAGTTGAAAGTTTTCAATAAATGGATATAACAGTATGAACACTCTTTTGCCTATCACAAGAAATTTGGAAGACCCAGTGACTAGAAGAGATTTCATACTGGGGCACATTTCAAAGAAATGTTATACAACAGAACACGGAAATTATTGAACAATATTATTCATATCACATACAAGTAAAATGTTGCCATAAATAATTTTTTAAAAGCTTGTAGTAGTATAATGACACAGAACTGCTAAAAATTAAAATACAAAGGAAATGAAACAAGTGGTATCATAGATATGATGGATGGATGGATGGATGGATGGATGGATGGATGGATGGATCTCCGTTGAAAGCAAAGAACACCAGAAGGATGTTTACTTGTGTCTTATAAACTTTGGAAAGATGTTCAAGTTCAGGGATCATAATGCTTTTTTTGAAAATTGTGGTGTGGAGAGTTTAATATTCACAATGGATTTAGTTTCAAAATGGATTTCCTAGTCATTGAATTTTACATTGTCATGTGGACGACAGATCTGGCCTCATGGAAATTGGCTTTGTGCTATGATCCTGTTGATGGGGACAGTTTCCCTTTGTGAAATTGGTAAAGGTCAGATATGGCTGTCCCCACACAGCCTTTGCTCTTTTTACAATAACCTTAGGAAGAATGATAGTTCAAGAAAATTTCATTGTATTCACATGGAACCAGTATATAAATCAAGATACTCAAGAAGCAATTGTTTGACTAAACCATGGAAATACCTTGTAGCTTAAAGTCAGTAAAACGTGTGTGATTGTGTATCCTTTCACCATATTTACTCAACATGTATGTTGAACAATTAACATAAGAACCTGAACTATATGAATAAGAACAAAGCATTGAAATTGGAGGAAAAATCACTAACAAGCTGGAGTATGAAGATAATACCACCTTGCTCACAGGAAATGAAGATTAGAAATACTTACTGGTGAAGCTTAAAGACTATCATTTACAATACGGATTTTAACTCCACGTAAAGAAGGCAAAAATTCTCACAACTTGATTAAAAAAAACAACCCATCACATAAACTTAGAAAAGATTGACGTCATCAAGATAAACAATGTATATGAACTTTGTAAGTAAACCAGTATAAAATAAAAATTTTATTTTAAAAAAATTATTTTACTTGGATCCACAACCAGATCCAATGCATTGTATCGAGCAAATCTACTACAAAAGACCTCTAGAAGGATTAAAAGCAATAATGTCACTTTGAGATCTAAGGAGATTCAAACTATGGTATTGCCAATTACATCATAAAGATGTGAAAGCTTGATAATGGATAAAACTAAAGAAGAATTAATGCCTTTGAACTGTGGTGTTGGTGAGGAATATTCAATACACCATGCACTGCTAGAAGAATGAACACATCTGTCTTAGAAGTATAATCAGAATGTTCTTTAGAATTGAAGATGGGGAGATTTAGTCTCACACACTTCAGACATGTAAACAGGAGGAACCTGTTTCTGAAGAAGGGCTTTATGTCGGGTAAAGTGAAAATGAGTAAGATTGTCAAAGTGGTGGACGGACACAGTGACTGCAACAACACAAGGAGGAGATTGAGAGGACGGTGCAGAAGCGGGCCGTGTCTGTTCTGTCTGGCACAGATTAGCTGAGAGTCAGAAATCACTCAAACACATCTACTTATCCTAACTAGGTGATCACTAGGGAGCTCTGGTGGCCTAGTGGTAAGAAGCTGCAATGCAATCCCAAAAGCACGCAGTTCGAATTCTCCAGATGCTCCACGGAAGAAGGATGTGCAACCTCCTTCCTTGTGATTTACTGCTTCTGAAAACCCACTGGAAGGTCAGCTACAGGTCAGTTCTTACTCAACGGCAAAACAGCAACTTGGTCATAGGGTTTTAGGGAGAACTGGCAGAAGCAGCAAATCTAAAGATAAACCAGAAGCTGCCAACCCACAACCTATCTAGACATATGGGCAGGATTTGGTCTCATTTGGGGCAGTATGGAGATTAAATAAATGTTCAGAGTCATGAAAGATTTTTTTTTAAGTGTCAAATATTCTTCATGTTGAGAGAAAGTAAAACCTGTGAAGAATAATTTTTCAAAGCTTGAAGAGTGGAAGTTTGAGAGGCCCAGCTTCTCTCAAGAGGGTGATAAATATAGGAAGTAAGTTTCCTTTGAAGGTAACTGAAGGAAAGTTTGAATGAGCCCCATATACACCTATATCTCTTTCAAATGAAAGGGAATAGGAATTTTTTTTAACCAAAAAAAAAGGAAAAGAGAAAAATTAAAAAGCCAACATTTGTTTTTCTCAGCTGACTGATTTTAGGACATGGGCTATCACAGGTAGGCCTGCCTCCAGCCCAGTAATTCCCTCCCCTTCTAACCCATTACAAGGAGCCCCACGGTATTGTCCAGAGAGTGCTGGGCTGCTCGCCAAAAGGCATCTCCAATGATTCAGATTCTCCGGCAAAACTTTAGAAGAAGGCTGAACCATTTCCTCCCACTAAATTTATAGCCTCAGAAACTCTACTGCTGGTCACTCTGCTGAAACCCACTTGATGACAATGGGTTTCATTTGCTTTGGGGGTTGTTTATTTCTAGGCAATTAAGCAACCCTGGTGGTGGGGTGTGCTACTTGCTGGGCTGTTAACCAAAAGGTTGTCTTTTCAGATCCAACAACCCCTATAGGGAAGAAAGCAGAGGTAATCTCCTCTGGTTAAAACAGTCTCAGAAAGCTGATGGAGGCCACTCTGAGTCAGAAGCCATTTGAAGGTAGAACAGTAGGCTTGGGTTTTGGTTTTCAGGTCCATAAACAGTGATCTGGACTAAAGGTCATCATCGGAAGTGTTATTAGAGCTTCCATCTGATTTCATAGCTGTTCATGAACCATTGAGTAAAATTCTTACCTTTCCTGCAGAAGATCAGGGTTCAATTCTTGGCTATTGTATTTTATGCAAAGTCACCCTCTATCTGCCAGGGATGTTTTGAATGTTATTATGATGCTGTATAGCTTTTAATAGAGCAGGACAGGCAAACTCATTCCGTGCAATTAACTGCCTCTGAAAACCTGCCAGAGGGTCAGCTATAGGTTGGTTCCAACTCAATGGTACACAACAACAACAAATTAAGATAGATGAGGAAGAAAGGCCTGGCAATCTCCTTCCAAAAATCACCCAATGGAAACATTATGGATCACAACGATCTGATTCACATCCGATCATTGGGATAGAGTGAGTCACCAACAGGGTCATCACAAGTTGAGGGCAAATCTTAGAAACTACCAACTTTTATTCCAAATTTGCCTCTTCCTCCCCCTGACTTGTGGGACACCGAGCAAAGGAGGGTTAGAGGGGTATTACTGATGTGGAAACAACTGCAAACATCAAACTGGGATGAAAGCAACACCAACAATTAAATTTATGTAATCTGAAAACAGATTCAGGATTTAGAATTCAGAAGTGGACCGTAAAACTGGATAAATCATCCCTTTTTATAAAACAAATTCTAACCAACTGCCACCCAGATCGTAACATATGAGGAGTCCTGCTCTTCACCTGTACGCTCCTTAAAAATGAAGTGCCTCTATGCCTATGAGAACTATGCAAATGCAGCGATGTTTATACATCTGGGTGATACATCAAATATCAGGAGGTGTCTCCAGGCGTAAGTTATATGGCTTCTAAAAGCAATGACTCTTTTATGAGGTTTTAGATTATGGTGATTTTCCGTAAATCCTGCCAGAGTCACACAATAGGCCAAGAGCAATTAACATTAATTAAACAGTCCCCATAAAGAGGTTGCTGTGCTGACACATTGATAACCTCCAAATGCACTTAGACTGCTAACATTCTGGGTGGGGGTAGAGCTTTGCCAGGACATCTTGGCAGAATCCTGCTGTCCCCCACCGTGGGGAGCTGCAGGCCACATGTGCAACCCCTCAGCTTGAAGGCAATCCTGTGGTCCAACTCCTCTCAAACTGGAATTTGTGCACAAGAACCACCTGGGAATCTTGTTAGAGTGTAATTCAGATTCCGTAGGTCTGTGGTGAGGCTGAGGGGCCTGCATTTCTTACCAGGCTGGTCAACCACAAGCTATACTTTGAAAATAACACTGCTGTAAAATCCTAGGTGCATGCTTGAGGTGAGGAGGTTTGGGTTCGTGGCAGACAAAGAAGTTAAAAAAATCTAGAATATTCCTACCATGCAGGCTTTCTTACTCTGTTCTTCCACACCCCAACACTGCAACAGCATGGCAAAAGAGGAGAAATAAACAAGTTGTACATGATCTGGGCAGAGATAGTGGTGGTGAAGTGGGTCCAATTCTTCCCTTCTGTGCTGGATACCCATGCTCAGTGCCAAAGTACTTCACCACCCACCTGTCAGGGCTGCTGTGATGATGAATTTATCTCAACAGAACTTCAAAATGAGTTTGTTTGGTGGACTGATTTCAGCAGAGCTGATGAACCAAGATGACAGACTAGGAAGAAAGGCCTGGCAATCTGCTTCTTAAAAGTAGCCAGTGAAAACCTTGTGAATCACGATGGTTCATGCCCCAATTGATTATGGAGATGATATAGGACCAGACATTATTTTTTCGTGTTGTGCAAGGGGTTTTCATGAGTCAGAGAGCCTACTCAAAGGCAGCTGACAGCTGCAACATTACACAGTGCAAGAGTTGACCTCACAGCCATCTGATTCTGGAAGCCCAGTCTTCTCATTAAAAGAACAGAGATAAACCAACTTCTGAGAAAGACAAGACCAAAAGCACCTCCACCCTCAGGTCCTCTGTAGTTTTTCACTGGCCTCTTAGAGTTGGTCACATGAGGAAACCAAGCTCCATCATTACAAGGGGCAGTCATGGTTTCCCAGTGATGGGAAGGTTAAATGAACCTCTTCAGGGGAGCCAAGAAGCAATGTCCCTATGCAGAGTCTTCCTTTTGGGACAAAGGTCAAACACCAAAAAATAACCTGAGATGCTTTGGCAGGAACTGACTGACTGTGAAGTGATGACAGCCTTGAGGGGCCAGCTCAATAGAAGAGGCTAGGGGAGTTCTGGTGGTTTACTGACAAGGAGTTTTGCTGTCAACTCAAAGGAACATGGTTCTAATCCCCAGTTACTCGGCAGGAAAATTATAGGCAATCTCCTCCCGTGAGATTTACTGCCTATGAAAACCTACTAGAGAGTCGGCAATGAGAAGAGGCCAACAGGAGGAAGGAGCATTAGGCTGGGCCTGAGGCTGGGGCTGGCACAGGGAATTGAGACAAAATCTTTGAATGAGCAGGAGAAAGAAGTCAGGAAACTACCAGGGACCATCTCTGGGAGCGGAACAGATGAGAGGTTGGTAGGAGCCCTATAAAATTGTAGGCCAACTAGTCGTAAAATTATATTACAATATTATAATGATGTGGCCACAGAAACAATGTGTTGCCTGTGGATGGGATCCATTTTAATTCAACGATGAAGTGATGGAAATTAGATGCAGGCCAAGAGTCCTCAGAAAGGGGCCTATGCACTTCTTTTAAAGTAACCTCATAACACTTTACCTGAGCCAAAATAAAGCCAGCTTGAAACTATTTGGAAAGGGAAAGGGCATTTCTAGAAAAATGGGGAGAGGGATCAGGGGTATCCCATATACACAGACACTTCTCAAGATTCCTCAAAGCCTGCAGTTATTTCACCAAGAAATTTGCCCTTGAGTCTAAAGGCGTTCCCTTTTCTGACACCCTTCCTCTGTAGTGTTTGCAATACAACTCTAGCCAAGCTGTCTATTTATAGAGCAAGAGCAACTCTACCACAGGGTATGGTGTTTAATTTAAAGAGACGTCAAAGAGCGAGGAGCAGATGGCAGAGCAGATAGTACCTCTCCCAGCTCATAGACCTCGTGGAACTCAAATACACCCACAGACTCAGTCTCTTTTCTTCAGATCTGGAAATGCGATCAAAGAAAACCCAGAGTTGATACAGCTCTACTAGAGAAAGTATATATTGATAAGGTAGGTGCCTCTTTCTGAATTTCCAGTGGACTATGAATGATTTAATCTCTGGTGGTCTAGTGGCAAGAAGCTGTGCTGCAATCTCAAAGACATGTGGTTCAAGACCACCAGCTGATCTATAGGAGAAGGATGGGTAAGCTCCTGTGCAATTAACTGCCTCTGAAAACCCACCAGCAGTCAGCTATGGGTCAGTTCTGACTCTATGGTACAACAACATAGATAAGCCAATAGTTGCAAGATGTGTCTTGGAGAAAGTGCAGTGAGAGATCTTTGCCTCCTAGCAAAGATAACAAAGCTTTATCTCACATACTTTGGACATACTATTGTTGTTATTGTTGTACACTGTAGAGTTGGAATCACCCATAACTGACCTTCACACAGGTTTTCACAGACAGTTAATATACAGGATAAGATTGCCCATCCTTCTACAGAGCAGCTGGTGGCCTTGGTGCAGCTTCTTGCCACCTTGGAGAAAGATAACATATTTGAAAGGTAAAGGGTCAGGGAAGTAGAGAAAGACCCTCAAACAGATAGGTTGACACAGTGATGGCAGCAATGGGGTTCAAGTGTGTCAGAGATGTTGAAGATGGCACAAGATAAGGTTAACTTTCAGATCTGTTGTTCATAGACTCACTATGAGTCGTACTCAACTCACAGCACCTGACAAAACAATGATGGCTTAATTGCTAGGTTGTATTATTCTTCCATATTATTCAATCTATGTTGTTGTTATGTTAAGTGCCATGAGTAGGTGACTCATAGTGACTCTATGAACAAAAGACCTGAACACTTGTATAACTTACACCCTTTCTCCAGGTTCATAAGGTTTCTGGAGGCAAGCTAGTTCAGAAGTGGATGCCACTCCTGCTTCCAATCTTGTTTTAATCTAGGAGCTCCACCAAACACTGTCCACCATGGGTGACCATTATCGCATTTGACACATCAGTGTCATAGTGTTCAGCTTCTCAGCAACCATGAGTTACCTCTGTAGAGCAAGTGGAGAGACCAGGGCTATATGACCTAGAAAAATGTTTGACACAAAACCATTAAAAAACAGGCCTGAGGGCCACAGATTAAAGTCACCTGCCTTTATCTTGGTAGCATCACTTTCTGTCCACTAGGCCAACTGATCTCTCTCTATGTTGTTGTTGTTAAGTGTTGTCAAGTCATAGGCAACTCATAGCGACCCTATGAAGGAAAGATCTGAACACTTGTATAACTTTCATCCTTTCTCCAAGTTCATAGGGTTTCCGAAGGCAAGCTATATTGGTAGTGGATGCCACTCATGCTTCCAAGCTTGAGAAAATAACTCGAGAAGATAGATTATATGAATAAGAATCTGGCATCAGGAATGGAGTAAGACTCATCAACAGTCTGCATTATATACAGATGACACAACCTCGCTTGCAGAGAGTGAAGAGAACTTGAAGCACTTGCTAAAGATCAGAAACTACAGTTTTCAATATGGATTACAACTCGGCGTCAAGAAAACAACAATTCTCACCACTCAACCAATAAGCAACATCATGATAGATGAAAAAAAAGATTGAAGCTGTCAATTATTTAATTTTATTGATATCTATCAAGAAATCAAAAGATGAGTTTCATTGGAGAATTCTGCTGTCAAGGACCTCCAGACTACTAAAGAGCAGAAATGTCAAGTTAAAACTAATGTGTATCTGCAAGCCACGGCATTTTAAATTATTTCTATGATGCACCTGAAAGTTGGACAATGAATAAGGAAGACTGAAGAAGAATTTATGCCTTCGAATGATGATGCTGAAGAAGAGTATTAAATATCCATATCCCATGAACTGTCAAAAGGATAAACAAATATGTCATGGAGGAAACAAAATCAGAGTGCTCCTTAGAGGTAAGTGTAATCTCACATACTGTAGGCATGTTGTCAAGGAGGACAAGTCCTTACAATAAGCATCATGGGGAAAGTGGAGGGGTAGCAAAAGAGAGAAAGGCCTTCAACAACATGGACAGATGCAGTGACTATAACAATGGGCTTCAGCATGACAGAGCTCATAAGGATGTGAAGAATAGGACAAGGCTCAGATCTGTTGTTCAAAGAGCTGCTGTGAGTTAAGACTCAGCTTGAGGGCACCCAATGACAGCAGCACAAGTGACTTGTGAAATAAGATCAGTTATCAGTTCAGATGATCCATTCTGGAAAGCTATTCAACACAAGAATGCGTATTCTAGATCAAAATATCACTTAGATTCAGAAGCTCTCATACTTTATAAAAAGAAAAGAGCACTTCTCCAGGTATTCCCTCCGTTGACTGCACATTTTCCCTGCAAATTTAATACATACTACTCCATGCACCAGTCAGTAGACCAGGTAGCTGTCCTCCAGATTTCTTAGCACACCTTGGTGAGCATGTCCAGGGTATCATTTGTCTGTTGAAATATGTCACTTGGTATTTCATCAATTCCTGGTGACTTGAGTGCAGAAATATCACTGATATCACATGCAAGCAAAATTTTGCTGAAGATTATCCAAAAAGGACTGGAATAGTTCATTGAAAGAGAACTAACAGAAGTATGTTATTGTTGTTGTAAAGTGCCGTCAAGTCACCTGCGACTTATAGTGACCCTATGTACAACAGCCCTAAACCCTGCTCTATCCCTTGCCAATCTGTCTCCAACATGCCTATCACCATGCCTGACACATCAGTGTCATAGTGTTCAGCCTCTCAGCAACCATGAGTTACCTCTGTAGAGCAAGTGGAGAGACCAGGGCTATATGACCTAGAAAAATGTTTGACACAAAACCATTAAAAAACAGGCCTGAGGGCCACAGATTAAAGTCACCTGCCTTTATCTTGGTAGCATCACTTTCTGTCTCTCTCTATGTTGTTGTTGTTGTTAAGTGTTGTCAAGTCATAGGTAACTCATAGCGACCCTATGAAGGGAAGACCTGAAAACTTGTATAACTTTCATCCTTTCTCCAAGTTCAGTAACAAAATTAATCCATCTCATCGAAGGTCTTCCTCTCCTGCACTGTCCCTCCACCCTCCCAAGCATGACGGCCCTGTCCAAGGACTGATACCACCTTGCAACAAGTCCAAAATATGTGAGACGGAGTTTCTGAATGCTTGCCTTCAAGGAACATCCTGACTTCACCCTCTCAAGGGTGAACTTGTGTGTTCTCCTAGCAGTCCATGGTATATTCAATACTCTTCTCCAGTATCATAGCTCAAAGGCATCAACTTTCCTTCTAGCATCCTTAGTCATTATTCAGCTCTCTGATGCATGGCAAAGGCCATGGCCTGTACAGGCACACCTTAGACTCAAGACTGACATTGTTGCTCCTCAGTAACTTGGAGAGGCTTCTGACAGTAGATTTTTCTCAATGTAATTCATCTTTTAATTTCCTGGCTGGTGGTACCAAGAGTGTTGATTGTAGAGCCAAGCAAACTGGAGCTGTCAACAATCTCAATCTCTTGATCATCCATCATGATGCTGCCGATGTTGCACTTCAATCCATATTGAAGGCTGCAGTCCTTGACCCTCCTCAGCAAGCACTTCAGGTCCTCCTCAGTTTCAGCAAGTAGGGTTGTTGATGAGTCTACCTCCAATCCTGATGCCACACTTCTCCTCATAAAGCCCAGCCTCCCAGATAATCTGTTCCACATATAGATTGAAAAGATATGGAGATAAGACACATCTTTTACACACACCCTTCCCAATTTTGAACCATGCAGTGTTTTTTGCTCAGTTCCTACAACTGCCTCCTGGTCCAAGTATAAGTTTCACATAAGCACAATCAAGTGTTCTGGGATTCTGATTCTTTTCAGAGTCAGCCACAGTTTGTTGTGATCAACACAGTCAATGAAACACAGATAGACATTCCTCTGGTACTCTCTGCTTTCAGCCAAGATCCATCTGACATTAGTTATAATATCCCTAGTGCCATGCCCTCTTCTAAATCTAGCCTGTACTTCAGACAGCTCTCTGTTGATGTGCTGTTTCAGTCGGTGTTTTGTTGTTGTTGTTGTTTTATTTTAGTAATTTTAATGAACATTTACAGAGATTTTGGATTTTCATTCATTCATTGCTGCACTTCTCACCATGCCCAGCC
>NW_006399784.1:20558556-20563792 GCF_000299155.1 Elephantulus edwardii
TGATATCTCATAGTTGTTTTGATTTTCATCTCTCTTAGAGCTAGGGATTTTGAACATTTTTTCATGTGCTTGTTGGCCTTCCAAATGTCTTCTTTGGTGAAGTGTCTGTTAATATCCTGTGCCCATTTTTCAATTGGATTATTTACCTTTATCTTGTTTTGGTGGTTTCAGTCGTTTTTGGATAATCTTCGGCAGAATCTTGCTTACATGTTATTTCAGTGATACTGTTCCATAGTTTCCACACTCTGTCAGATCACCTTTCTTTGGCAGGGGAACAAATATAGATCTCTTCCAGTCAGCTGGACAGATGGTTGTCCTCCAGATTTCTCGGCACAACTTGGTGAGCACATCCAGGGCAGCATCTGTTTGTTGAAGTGTGTCAATCGGTATGCCATCACTACCTGGGGCCTGTTTTCTGCCAATTCTTTCAGAGCAGCTTGAACTTCAGGCCAGGTTTAAAAGATGGCATCAGAGATATTATCACCAATGAATCTTGGCTGAAGCACAGAGTATCAGAGGAATGTCTACCTCTGTTTCATTGACTATGCAAAGGCATTTGACCGTACAGATCACAACAAATTGTGGCTGACCTTGAGAAGAATGAGAATCCCAGAACACTTGATTGTCCTCATGTAAAACCTATACTTGGACCAGTCATCAGACTAGAGCAAGGAAACACTGCATGGTTCAAAATCAGAAAAGGAGTGTATCAGTGTTGCATCCTTTCCCCACACTTTTTCAGTTATATGCAGAATAGGCCATTCATGAGGCTGGACTTTATGAGGAGGAGGATTGGAGGAAGACTTATCAATTGTTTGCATTATGCAGTTGACACAACCTTGTTCACCAAAAGTCGTATGACCTGAAGTGTTTGCTGTAGAAGGTCAACGACTGTAGTATTCAATATGGATTGAAACTCAACATCAAGAAGGCAAAGATCTTCACCACTGTGCCAATTGGCAGCACTATGATAGATGAAGAAGGGATTGAGGTTGTTAACAATTTCAGCTTGGATCCATAGCCAACACTCTTTGCACCAGCAATCAAGAAATCAAAATATGAATTGCACTGGGGAAATCTGCTGTCAGGGACATCTCCAAAATGCAAAAGAGCAACAATGTCAATCTGAAGACTAAGGTGCACCTGAATCAGGCCATGGTCTTTAAAATTATTTGCTATGCAAGTTTAAAAGGGGCAGCAAGTCATAGATGTTGGAGAGGATGTGGCGAGAAAGAAACTGTTATACATTGTTGGTGGGACTATAAAATGGTGCAACTGTCCTGGAAAGCTGTTCAACACTTTCTCAAAAACCTGAACATAGAAATTCCATATGACCCAGATATTCTACTACTATACCCTGAGAATGTAAGAACTGAGGCACAAACTGAGATTTGTACACCAATGTTCATAGCAACATTATTTACCATCGCAAGAATATGGAAAACAGCTCAAATGTCCAACCACAAACAAATGGATTGAGAAATTATGGTACATTCACACAATGAAATACTATGCAGCACGCAGGAGCAATAATTTTGTAAATTATTACCTAACTTGGGAGAGACTGGAGAGCATTATGCTGAGTGAACTAACTCAGTCCCACAGGGATAAATATTGTATTAGACTATTATTGTAGAATGAGTATAAGGATCCAGGTGGGGTAAGAGAGGTTGGAAGCAGAGGGATGTGGATATGGAGGGGGAGAAGGGGATTAATCATAGGGTTGTGCAATTTGATGGGTGGTGGGTGAGGGAAATTGAAAGAATTTGTTCACATTTGCGTTAGAATTTTATAAATAAACTAATGGAAAGGAAGGAAAACAATTACTTGCTATGCATCAGAGAACTGGACAATGACTAGGGATGACAGAATAATTGATACCTTTGAGTTTTGGTGCTCAAGGAATATTAAGTATACCATAGGTTTCCAAGAGAACAAACATCTCTGTCCTGGAGAGGGTAAAATCAGGCTACTCCTCAGGGACAAGGATACTTTGGGCATGTGGCCCAAAGGGACCAGTCCCTGGAGAAGGTCATTGTGCTTGGAAGTATGGAGGGACTGTGCAAGAGGGGATAAGGCAGAGTTCAGAGCTACTCTGCACAGAGTCACTATGAGTCGCAGATGACTTGATGGCATTTAACAACAACAACAACAACAACATATTTTGGCATGTTGTCAGGAGAAGCAAGTCCTTGAGTAAGGATATCATACTTGGAAAATTAGAGGGCCAGCAAAAGAATAGAAGAGTCTCCACAGAGTGGACTGACACAGTGTCTACAACAGTGAGCTCATGTCCAGTAGAGATTGTAAGGATGGAGCAGAATCCAGAAAAGTGCTGTTCTGTTGAATAGCAGGGTCACTGTAAGTGGGAACTGACTCAGCAGCCCCTTAGAACATTCTCTACCTACTAACACACCTTTTCTTTGGTTAACCTTTTCATGGTTTTCCTTCAGTGTGGTTCCATTAACTCTTTTTTTTTTTCCATTCACACACTTAGCATATGCAACTTTAATCAACCAAAAGAAAAAAAGTCCCAAATGTACAAGTGAAAAAAAATTAAAACTGTCGACACAGGCTTAAACTAATACTGGCTACTTTTATGTACAGCTGTATAAGTTCAAAAAAGCTATCCTGTATGTATATACAAAAATTGTTTATACACAGATCTGTACATAAGGGTCTATACATTTATTTTCTCAGAACCCTCAGGTGCCCCCTCTTGGTGAAGACACCAACACTTCATTCACATATCTTACAAAAAAAAAAAATTCCCCCCCCACCCCAGGATTGACAACACTGCCTCCTGTCTTCAAACTGTAGGCTCCACTCAATTGGTTAAGAATTCCTTCCACCATAATGCAGACACCAGCTGCATGGGCATTCATTCTAAAGGCTTTCTGCCAGAGTGCCCCATATAATAGCCCATAAACCAACTCCAGAGGAGGAAGCTGAGTCCTTGATTGAGCCGAGTCCAGGCTTCGATGAGCTGCTCGCTGTCGGTATTCCAGCTTGTCCACACTGATAACTTCGGCAGGCATGGAGGGCAGGGGCTGCTGCAGCACATCTGAGTCAAACCATTTGGCAAGGCCCACGGGGGAGCTACTCCTCTGACTGGGATGGTGCTCCAGCTGGGAGTGCATGTGGGGCAGGCCTGACCGGCTGGGCACATTCTGGGGCGTCATTGGGACGTTGACAGCCGCTGTCTGAGAACCTGAACCTGGAGGATGCAGAACTGAGCGCTGTAGCTGCTGCTGTATCACTGTCAGGTGCAGAGGTGTCCCCGGATGGGGATTTAGGAGAGGGTGACCAGCAGCAGGCAAGGGGTAGAAGGGCTGGGTCAGGATCGGGCCGGACAGTCCCTGTAAATGAGTCAGGTCCATCCCAGGAGGAAGCACACCAGCTTGAAGCAAACTTGGCAGATGCTGAGGGTGTACTCCCTGGGTCAGCATCCTATGGACCAATCCTGGGTGAAGCTGGTGTGGAGGCCGCACAATCGGTACATGAGGGACAAGCGGGACTTGGTGGACAGGGCGGAGAAAAGGTGCTCCTGGAACTGGGGAAGCCAACATGGGTGTTTTTCTCCCAGTCATTTTAGGGCGATAATCTTGTTCTTTGGTGTAACGGTTGGTTTGGGACATGGACATCGAACAGGAAGACAGCTGCAGCGTTGAGAGTTTGGGATGTGTAGTGGGTGAGGAATCTTGATCGGCATTGGACACAGAGTTGGATGACAGGAGGGTCTCCTCACTGGCCTTCTGCGTGTCCTCTTTCCTGTCACCAAGAGATGCTTTGCCGGGTGCCGGCTCCTCCTTGCTTTTCTCTTTGCTCTCATACATCTTACGAATCACTGAGGTAGGGGTGAAGGAAGGAGAAAGCATGCTTGTGATGGAGGCTGAGGGAGCAGGGGAAGAGGAATTCCCTTGATGCATGGGTGCTGGCGACTTGGCCACTCGCTGCTGCCTGTTTCTGAATCCATCTCTGGTTCTATCCACCTGTGGTTTGTCAAAGTCAGGCTGGTAGAAGTTAGCTGTCTGCATTGCAAGGTCAGGTGGCAAGGCCAGCCCCTCCAAAGCGGCCTGCTGCAGCTCCAGCTGGCTCATCTGCTGGGCTGTGATGGGGCTCATGGGCTTGTGCATGCCTTGGAACGGGTCTCCCAGAAGCTGCTGTGGCCCCGATGAGAAGCCAGCTGGTAATGATATCCTAGGGCGAAGATAGTCTGCTGAGGCTGCTCGCGTTTGAAACACCTGTGACAAGGGGGACGAGGGTGCTCTATGGCCCAGTAAAGATGCTGTGGGCTCCAAGCTTCCCATAAGGCCACTCAGAAGATTGGAAGAAGCCGGTCTCTGGATAGGCGGACCCAGAAGTTCCTGGAGGATGTTCTTAGACACAGGCTGGCCTGGAATCTCAGCAGGAGACATCAAATGGCTTTCAAGGTTTCGGCTGGCTCTGGGCTGCGAAGGCAGAGTTCCGCTTGCCTTCATGGTGCTCACGAGCTTGTTGAACGCAGTCATATCTCCATCTTTTTTCAGCTGCCGATTGTTTGTTACAGCGTTGAGGGTCTCCTCTAAATGTTCTGCCATGAAGGGAGTTGAATTCTTTACTTGTTGGTCCACCTTCAAACCCTTGAGCCCTGCTTCTACCTCTTCCACTGAAAGAACCACTCCTGAATGTGAGCTTTCTTTCAGTGTTTCCTTATTTGCAGAAAGGCTGGAGAGAAGAGGTTTTAAGTCCACTTTGGCTTTCTGTAGCATTTCCAAAATATCAACTTTATTTTCAGTGTGATCTTCCAGTGGTATAGGAGCAAAGTAATTCCCCGAGTTCTGTCCAGGAGAGAGGATAGCTTGCTCCAGACCTGCAAGTTGTTCCAGTTCTTCATGTGGTGTAGACCCAAGGCTGCTCGAGCGGCTTCCGGACCGGCTGGGGTTAGAGAACCACCTACTGAAGCGGCTGGCAGAGACCGACCCTTCTCCCAAAACATCTTCCATCATCGAAGCCAAGCACGGCACCTTATCAAGGTTAAAGAACTCATTAAAGTCAAATTCTCCTGGGGACTGCTCGGGCAAGATGGCGTCCCTCGGCACCTCCTGATCAGCTGCAGGCTCCTGCGCAAGAATGACCTCCCCCTCATCCTCTTCGGCCACTCCTCCATTGCACTCGACTAGGCCTTCCTTCACGGAATCCGTCCGGCGCCATGCTCTCTTCCTCCCTTTGGGATCCTCTTCCAGTATCTTCTCAT
>NW_006399784.1:20565092-20573325 GCF_000299155.1 Elephantulus edwardii
CTCTGCAACTCTCATTGCATACTCCTACGATAAAAATAATGCCCTAAAATATAATACTTTTAGACTATTCTCTCCCCCATAGACTTCAATGCCGTTAACTCTTACATTACTATGACCAGTATGCAGACAGATGGTGAGGCAACCACTATGAAGGTCAACTCATGACCTCAGTGACCTCACAAACTATAATTGTTGGTGGTGGTGCTATTGAGCTGACTATGACTCACAGTGACCCTATGAACAAGAGATCTGAACTTTGTCCTATCCTGTGCCATCCTCATGATCTCCATGGACCCTGAGTCCACTGGTTACTTTCTCTGTGTCAATCCCATTTTCATAACCTCCAATATGCTGGAGGCCACTGTTACAGTCACTGAGTCAATTCATCTTGTTGAAGGTCTTCCTTTCCTTCACTGACCCTCAACTTTTCCAAGCATGGTGTTTTTTCCAAGGACTGGTTCCTCTTGACAACACCTCTAGAACTTGTGAGATGAAGTATCAACCATCTGGACCTCAAACGCCTGGTTGCCCTATGTATATGTAACTTACTTAGCTACTTTTTCTTCTGTCAGTAGAAGAAAGTTTAAAATAAATTGATGTCCAGACTCTCTGGGATGAACCCACCAACAGTATAATCCTTCCCCAGATAATTCTAACATGCAACCAAGGTTAAGACCACTGAGCTATAAATCACAGGCAAGGAAATAATTAATTCTGTCTAGGGAGGAGACTTCACAAAAGTCATGACATTTGAGCTGTGCCAGGAAGAATGAGCGGTATTTTGTCAAGCAGATGGAGCAGAGGAAAGGGTATTATCAAGCAAAAACGGAAGGTGGGTATTAAAAAAACGGAAGAAATAATTGGTGATGAAGGAAGGGCTGGGCATTCTGACCTGTTGCAAATGCCACAGCTAAAATAATACAGGCCATTAAAACAGCTATTAAGACAGTTTAAAAGTGAGAATGACCTGTATCTGCATTTTACAAGGGTGAGTCTGAAAGCTTTGCAGAAGGAAGTAGAAGGGAGGAAAAATGGGAAGTGAGCACAGTCATTAGTATATCTTTGTAAAAGCTCAGGCTCAAGATGGTATGATTCTAATTGTTATTGTTGTTGTTTTGTCAGTTGCTATCAAGTTGAGGTCGACTCATAGCGACTCTATGAACAAAAGACCTAATGCCTTTCCATAGCTATCATTGTTTCTCTAAGTTCATAGAATTTCCAGAGGCATGTGATTTACCAAGTGGATGCTACTCCTGCTTCCCAACCTGTTTTATAACTGGGAGCTCCACCAAACATGGTTCACAATGGGAAAGCATTCTGGAATTTGATACCCCAATGGAACAAAGTTCAGCATCATAATAAACCCAGGTTACCTCATATAACACATTGACAAAGAGTGATGTGCAAAGTGGAAGAATGTTCCTCCAGATAGAGCAGCAATAGTCTCATTTAGCAGTGGGTAAGTGCTGTTGAGTTGAATATGACTCTGAGTAAGCTTTGCACAAAAGGCTTGAACCTGTTGCATGATTAACATAATTTCTGTACATTTATAAGAGAGTTTGTAGAGTTTTCAGAGGCACCTAGTTTAAGAAGTGGATACCAGTCCTGCTTCCCACATGAATCAGTCTGTACGTAACAGGGAACCATTATGGTATTTGACACAACTATGGAATAGTGTTCAGCATCACAGCAACTCCAAGTTGTTCAGTACAGCAAATAGACAAATGACTGCTGTATCTTTTAAAGAATATTTTTTAAAGACTATTAAAAAATCGTTGATGAAAATGATGAGATATAATTCTAGACTTGAGAAAAACAAAAGGTGTGTTTTATGCTTTGGTGTTTTTGTTCTTTGTTTCTTTAGAACCTAGAATCAACAAAATTTTGACGAGTCTCAACTTACTCCCTTCAAGTCAGAACTGACTCAGTTGATTTTTCATTGGGTTTCTAAGACTGGGATGGGAGGAGATGTCCCATTTTCTCTCTTGGAGTTGCTAATGGATTTGAACCTCCAAATGACCTTTGAGGCAGCAGTAAAACTCCCTACAGACAATGCCAGCAGAGAAATGAGAAGCTGTTGAACATCATCTCAAAGTTCCTAACATGGTGACTGTTAGGTTTGGGAACAAAGGGCATGAATCACATTTTGTAGAAGACATAATGAATTCCATTTGGGCCTTTAAAACTTGAGGTACCACACGGTTTTCGCTTGGAGATGTGCAGCGATCTGAAAAATAGATTCCCAGCCCTCAAGGAAGAGGTTGTGCTCTTTCCTAAGGATGCAGGACCATTCAGAATGTAAGTGATAATAGAATTCATGGAAATGAGTAAAGTAACTAGGCAGAGAATGAAGAGGACTGAAAATCAAAGCCTAGGATAATATAACAGTTAAAGGGACAAGTGAGCCGGTGAAAGTTGTTAAAAGAGGCTGAGAACGTGCAGTCAATGAATTAAAGGGAGACCAGTTAAGAATTGTATCGAGGAAACAGCTTCAGTCAGGGTCCAACCTGGGGACAGAAACCATGTGGTAACTGAAGCAGGGGAAATTATTATAAAAAAATTCTTAAATAGGCAAGTAACTATGAAAAAAAATACTCCTGAGAGTGGTACAAATGCTTAGTCAGTGGTGAACTGAAAACTCAGCCATTGAAAATTCTAAGTAGTTATGCATCAACACTGAGTTGGTGGCAATCAGTAACTATATGGACAGACTCAGATTTCTGACATTCACACAGAAGCTCAGGGAGAGCACACAAGAACGGCCACACGAGAGAGCTCTGGTGGCCTAGTGGCAAGATGCTGCACTGCAATCCCAGAGGTACGCGCTTCAAATCCACCAGATGCTCTGCTGGAGAAGGAGGGGGCAATCTCCTCCTGTACCAGTCAGATCTGATTTGACAGTACACGTAAAAATAGTATAATAATAAAAAAAAAAAAAACCAAGGAGAAGTAAAACAAAAAAAAAAAATGGCCACACCCAGGAGGAGCCTTCAGAGCTTGCCGGGAAATGTGCCAGATTAAATACATACCCTCCCTGTGCAGGTAGGAGCTGAGTACTTGTCAAAATACAATCTAATCCAAAATAAAAGATGATCAACATTTTCAAATGCTTCAATGATGTCAAGTCATTGGGGGTCAGGGAAAAGAGTCTTGATTATTCTAGGAGTAAGCGATACATTACCTAAAGCATTTTGTGTTAACACAACAATGAATATTTTGTGGAGCAGAAAGGGAGAATAGCATGATTATTAAAGACTGAAAAAGAAGGAAAGTGTCAGCAGCTCACCTTTAGAGCTACAAAAAGCATCCTCAACCTGGGGAGTAGAGCTTGGGGAGGATTATCATGGAAGCAGCATCTGTTCACGACACCCCAGTGTGTACCAGAAGAGAAAACGAACCTCATAGGCTTTCAAAGACTGCGATATTTTAGAAGTGAATCACCAGGCCTTTCATTAGAAGCCACTCTTGATGCATTTTAACTGCCACACTTTCAGTAAGTCAATGCAAATCAACTCATTGCCATCGATCTAGAAGTAACTCATACCTTACCCTCCAATGCATTTTCAGAGGTTGAAAATCACCCTGAAGAGACTGCCCATCTTTCTCCCATGATGCTGCTGGTGGATTCAAACCAAGTTATGGTTGGTGTTGTTCTTAGGTGCTGTGGCATCGACTCCATATGACTCACAGAAATCCTGATAACAACAGATCTGAACCTTGCCCTACTCTGTGTGTCCCCGTCATCTCTGATATACTTAAGCCCACTGTTACAGTCATTGGGTCATCCATCTCATTGAGGGTCTTCCCTTTCTTCACTGACCTTTTACTTTTCCAACCATGATGTTTGTTTCCAAGGACTGGCTCCTTCTATTAACATGCCCAAAGTACACCAGATGGAGCTTCACCTTGACCATGTAACACTTAGCATCTCCAAGATCCAAGGGCATTCTTCTCCTCTGTCAGTAGGAGCACTGTGGTAGGAAAGTCTGAACAAGTCATTTTCATACCCTGGTAAGGAAAGCAAATTGTTAACCTTAGAAAAACACTCAAAAACCTCAGTTCAACAAACAACTAACCAAGTTTATATTCCAAACTGAAAATATAGAGTCATCATGGTAATTCAATTACTTTTTTAATAAAATGAAAACTATAGGAGATAATTTGGCATTCAGCAAGCCATGAGAATCTTACTGCTTCCCAGGATTTATTTTAGTTCTTTACAGAGAAATTACTCACTTAGGAAAAAAGCAACTTTTTCTACTGGAAGACTAAATAATTTTAAAGCAAAAGAAATACATTTCCATTGACTGAGGACCACAAGATGTGGTATCTAGTTTTTTTATAAAGTGAAGAGACACTAGTGACTGTTTATAGAAACCAGATCCACTTTGTCTGAAAAATACCCTCATTCTTTAAAGCAGAATATCATTTAGTTTAAAAATGACCCTACATTTAAGCTTTCTTTTCCACTTTTTCAAAACAAGGATGCTTGTCAATTAACTTGTCACTTCTTTCAAAGAAAGTTCAGAGAATTTATATGGCTGAAGTTATCAAGAAAACAGAAATCCTCACCATTCAACCAACAGGCAACATCATGATGGAGAAAAGATTGAAGTTGTCAAGGACTTCATTTCACTTAGATCTACAATCGACAAGCATGGTAGCAACAATCAAGAAATTGAAAAACATTGGGAAAATCTTCTGTCAAGGACTTCTCTGAAGTGTGAAAGAGCAATGACATCAGTTTAAAGACTAAGGTGCATTTGAGGAAAGTCATGATATTTTTGGTTGCTTTGTATGTATCTGAAAGTTGAACAATGAATAAAGATGATAGAAGAATCAATGTCTTTGAGTTGCGGTAGAAAAAGAGTGCTGAATGTCTCATGGACTGCCAAAAGAACAAACAATTCTGTGTTGAATGCTCCTTTGAGGCAAGAATGGTGAAATTTTATCTCACATACTCCAAGCAGGTTGCCTGGAGATATCATGCTGGGGAAAGTAGAGGTCCAAGGAAAGACTGTCAGTGGCACAGTGACTGCAACAATGAGCTTGATTAAGGTTGATATTGTGAGGATGATGCAATATAAATCAAGGTTTTGAACTGTTGTCATGGAGCCGACGACTTCATCATACTTCAATCCACAGTCAAATACACTATACAAATACCTCCTCAATGGCACCTAATGACAGCAATTGTTATTAATTGCTATTGAGTCAATTCTGACACCTGCTAACCCTACATGTGCAGAATATGATAGTTCTATGATGTGTGTCAGGGTTGTATCCTTTCTCTATACCTATTTAATCTCTATGCAAAGCAAATTATTTGAGTAGCTGGGCTCTATAAAGAAGAATGTAGCATCAGAAATAGAGGAAGGCTTATCAATAGCCTTTGTTATGCAGATGACACAACTCTGCTTCCTGAAAGTGAGGTCTTGAAGTATTTGCTGCAGATGATCGAAGACTGTAGCCTTCAATGTAGATTGCATCTCAACATCAATAAAACGAAAGGCCTCGCCACTAGACCAATAGCCAACATCATGATAGATGTAGAAAAGATTGAAACTGTCAACCACTTCATCATACTTCAATCCACAGTCAAATACACTATGGACCTGCAGTCAGGAGATCAGGAGCCACATTGCACTGGTCTGCAGACAGAGACCTCCAAATTACTGAGGAGCATTGGTGTCGATTTGAGAACCAAGTGCACCTAATTCAGACCATAGTCTTCTCAGTCACTTGATATACATCAGAGAGCTGGATAATAATTAAGGATGCCAGTAGAAGAGTTAATGTCTTTGAGTTGTGGTGTTGGAGAAGAGTAGTGAATATCCTATGGACTGCAAAAAGAACAAACAGATATGTTTTGGAGAGGGTGCAGCCAGAGTTCTCCCTGGAGGCAAAGATGATAAAGATTCATCTCACATCACTTCAGGCATGTTGCTAAGAGAGGTTATTCTTTGAATAGGGATATCACGCTTGCAAAGGTGGAGGGACAGTGAAGGCGAGGAAGACCATCAACCAAGTGGATTGACACAATGACTGCAGTAATGGGCTTAAGTGTGTCAGAGGTTTTGAAGATGGCACACATTAGGACAGAGTTGAAGTCTGTTCTTCATAGGGCCACTATAAGTCATACTCGACTCACTGGCACCTACCAACAACAACACAGGGGTTTGTGAGGAGAGACCGGTCCTTGGAGAAGGACATCATGCTTGGGAGGGTGGAGGGACGGCGCAGGAGAGGAAGGCCCTCTATGAGGTGGATTGATTCAGTGACTGGGATAATCGAGATGGGAGTGTCAGAGACAGTGTGACTGGCACAGGGCAGAGCAGAGTTTAGGGCTGTTGTACATAGGGTCACTATGAGTCGCAAGCGAAACGACGGCACATAACAACAACATGGCCTGACAATAATTTCCTCATTGTGCTGGCCTAGACGATCTTTAAAGTACTCACTGTCTCACCTGCCTTACTGTTTTCAGTCTCAGTCTTGTCACCCTAGAGCCAGTTTCTATTCATAACTGATCTTCTACTGGATTTCTCAGGCTGCAATTTTATAGTAGATGATTTCCCATTTTTCACCTGAGGAGAGGCTGGTGGATTAGAGCCACCAGGGAAATGCAGCCTTTAGGTTAGAAGTACAACTCCCTGTGGACTAGGTTACCAGAGTCTCTTGTTAGGCGTCATCAAATCAATTCTGACTCCTCACAAGCCCATGTGACAGAGGAGAATTGCCTCATAGAGTTTTCTTTATGGTAACAGATGACCTGGTCTTCCTCCCAGGGGCTACTGTTGCTGTTGTTGCTATGTGACCTCAAGATATTCGAATCATCAACTTTTCATTTAGCAGAGGGGCACTTAACACTTTGCACTACCAGAGCTCCTTACAAAAATCTTTAAGTAAAAGACTAGGATAAATTATCAGATTTGTCTACTGTGGCAGTTGATTACATGAATGGTCCCTAGAGAAACATCTCTCCTAGAGTACCAACCTTGCAGTAAACCTGGGTTAAGCCTGTCACTTGCTTTAACCGGGAGAATATAGCAAAAATGATGCTGCACCTGTAATAAGACTAAGCCTTAAGAAAGCCCGGTAGCTTCTACTTTTGTACTCTTACAAGCCCTTGTTATTATATAGGAAATCCAGGTGTGTTTTTTTAGAAAGCTCATTTGGAGAAACTGAGGCCTTGATGCTAAAACAAGAGATAAAGAGAGAGATCATCAGAGATGGTAGCCTCCCAGCTCAGCCTAGCCCATACTTGTCTGGCTAGATAAATTCAGTCATTTAGCTAAGCAATGATTGACAAGAGCAACTGAAGAACAACCCAGTTGAGGTCATCTCTAATTACAGAGTCATGAACAAATAAAATGAGTCTTTTCTTCATTTGCTCTCTTTTCTGAGGTGGTTTGTTACACAGTTATAGAGAGTTTAAAAGCAATTATAGTTGCAATTCTACAAACCAGATGTTGGCAAAAGCTATTTGGTACACCAAGGCTCTGATTCTTTAACTCATGGGAGTGGTAAAAGCGATGAGTAGTTCAAAAGGACCTGCACGGCTGACCCAAAGAAAGGTTTCTAGAAGTTTGACTCTACCAGTCTCTCCAAGGGAGAAAGAGGGACCATTTTCTCCCTTGCACTCTGCAGCTTTGAAAAAAAAAATCTATGGAAGGATCAGCTCCAAATCAGTTACCACTTGCCAGCAATGAGTTTGATTACAATTTGTGGAAGTGAGAAATTATTTAATAGCAGCCTGTCTGGGTTTTTGTTGGTTTGATTTGGTTTTGTTATAGATATAAGTGATAATTAGAAGTGAACTGGCAAATCCTCTGGCCAGCAGGACCCTTGTGGGTAACTAAGACGAAGCAGGAGTGGTTTGGAAAGAATATTTCCACCACTGAAAGACAAAAATATTAATAACTGCTATTTTAAAAGGTTTCTCATTAATTCTCAGGATAACTTCATGCAGTAAATGCTTTTGCTTCCATTATACAGATGTGAAAATGAAGACAACATAAATATATGCTACTTTAGTTTTAAGCCCAGAAAGCCATGGTGATGTAGGCCATAGTGAGTTGTACTGTTGTTATGCGCCATCGAATCAACTACAACTCATAGCAACTCTATGAACACCGGTCTAATCTTTGCCCTTATCTTGTACCATCCTTGTAATCTCTGCCATGCTGCAGTCCATTGTGACAGGCACTGTGTCTACCCATCTTTTTTTTTT
>NW_006399784.1:20573622-20580021 GCF_000299155.1 Elephantulus edwardii
TCTCACTACTCTAAAGGGCCCCTTTGGCAGTAGGAAACACATAGACTATTATGGAGATTGATTTTGGAATTTAGATGCACTCTTATTGGTTGTGCTTGGCCGTACATGTTCATATCCTTGAAGATGTATCATGGGGGTGTTGCAACCTAGAAGACACAAATTTGACTAACCAGTTATAAGTACTACCCATCTTGTTGAAGGTCTTCCTCTCATGTTCTGTGCTTTTCTCTTTCCCAGTACGGTGTTTTTCCCAAGGACTGGCCCCTTCTAACAACATGTCTAACAACATGTCCAGCGTTTCATCCTTGCCTCTAAGGAACATCTTTGCTGCAATTTCTCCATGACAGATTTGTTTGAGCTTTTAGTAGTCAAAGGGATACTCAACATTCTTCCACAACGCTGCAATTAAAAGACATCATTGTTATTAATTGTCCAATTTTCAGATGTATAGGAAGCAACTGAAAATATCTTAGCTTGTATTGTTGTTATTGTTAGATGCCGTTCAGTCAAGTCCAACTCATAGTGACCCTATGAACAAAAGATCTGAACCCTGTTCTATTCTGTGCCATCCTCACGCTTCCTGACACACAAGAGCCCTTTGCAGCAGTCACTGTGTCAATCCAGCTTGTAGAGGGTCTTCCTCTACTTTGTCAACTCTCTTTCCTTCCTAGCATCATGACCTTCTCCTCATAGCAACATGCCCAAAACATGTGAGATGAAGTCTCATCATATCTGTCTCCAAAGAGCACTCTAGTTGCACCCTCTCCAAGACATATCTGTTCATTCTCTTGGCCATTCATGGGATGTTCAGTGCTTTTCTCCAACACTCAAAGGTGTCAATTCTTTCCCTGTCATCCTATTCACTCTCCAGCTCTTGGATGCATAACAGGTAATCAGAAAGACTATGACCTGAATCAGATAAACTTTAGTCCTCAAACTGACATCATTACTCCTCAATAATTTGGAGTTTTCTAATTGCAGATTTTCCTGGCGCAATGCATCTCTATTTACTGACTGCTGATACCAAAACCGTTAATAGTGGATCCAATCAAGAGAAAGCTGTTAACAGTTTCAATCTCCTTTCCATCCATCATAATGCAGCCTATTGGTCTCTTGGTAAGAACCTTTGTTTTATTGACATTGAGATGCAACTCATACCAAAGGCTGCATTCCTTGAACTTCAGCAGCAAGTGCTTCACTTTCAGCAAGCAAGGTTATGTCATATGCATAATACAGGTTATTAGTGAGTCTCCCTCCAATCCTGATTCCACACTCCTCCTCATATAGTCCAGCTCCTCGGATAACTTGCTCAGCATACAGACTGAATAAGAATGGAGAGAGAATACAACCTTGACTTACTCCCTTCCCAATTCCAAACTAAGCAGTACTCCCCTGCTCTGTTTGCACAAAAGCCTCTTGGTCCAGGTATAGGTTCCTCAAGAGCACAATCAAGTGCTCTGGGATTCCGATGACTTGTAATGATCCACACAGTCAAACACTTTTTCATAGTCAATAAATCACAAATAGACATTCTTCTGGTATTCCTTACTTTCAGCCATGATCAAGCAATGATATCCCTGGTGCCATGGCCTCTTCTAAATCCTGCTTGAACTTCTGGTAGTTCCCTACCTATGTCTGTTCAAGCTTTTTTTGAATGTTCTTCCACAGTATTTTGCTTGCATGTGATATCAATGATATTGTTCAATAGTTTCCACAATCAGTTGGGTCACTTTTCTTGGGAATGGGAACATATATGGATCTCTAGGTGCACCTTATTCTTCAAACTAACGTCTTTTCTCTTTGGTACTTTGGAGAGGTCTTGATAGGAAATTTTCCCAATGCAGCATGTCTTTTTATTTTTTTTTTATTATTGCTACTGTGGGTGCTGATTATGGATCCAATTAAAATGAAATCCTTAACAATTTCTATCTTTTCTCCATCCAACCTGAAGTTTTCTATTGCTCCAGTGGTGAGAATTTATATTTTCTGATGCTAGGATATAATCCATATAAAAGACTGTTGATTTTCTGCAGTATATGATTCAAAGGTTGTGTCATTTACATAACGTAAGTCTTCCTTCAAGCCTCATGTCACATTGTTCTTCATATAATCTAGTCCTCAAATTATTTGCCAAGTATACAGATTGAATAGATATGGAGAAAGGATTCAACCTACATGTACACCCTTCCTGATTTTAAACTATGCATTGTTTTCTTATTCTGTATTGGAGAATTGCTTCTTGGTCAATGTATGGGTTTTACATAAGCACAATTAAGTGTTCTGAGATTCCCATTCTTCTCAATGGTAGTCATAATTTGTTATGGTTCACACAGTCGAATGTCTTTGCACAGTAAACATCAATTAAATAAAATGCATATCTTTTTATTATTCTCTGCTTTCAATCAAAATCCATCTAGAATCAGCAATGACACCTTTTATATCAAGGTTTCTTCTTATTTCACCTTGAATTTCTGGTAGTTCTCTGTCAAACTACTATTCTAGTTGTTTTTTAATAATCTTAAGCAAGATTTTACTCACATGTGATATTAATGATATTGTCTGATAATTTCTGCTCTTCATATGCATCTGAAAGTTGGACAATAAATATGGAAGACAGAAGAAAGATCTATGTTAATGACTTGTGATGTTGGAGACAGGTACTTAATATCTTACAGACTGCCAAAAGAATAAATAAATAAATCTGTCTTGGAGGAAGTTTAGATAGGATGGTCCTTAGGGGCAAGGATGGTAAATCTAAAATTTAATCCTGATTTTGTAGGATTCCAAGCCAGAACTTTCCCCCCATCTGTCCTAAGAGTCTTGGCTATACTCATCATGATTTCTGAGTATCAAAGCAGAGGCCTATGAGCGATGACATAAGCAGGCCAGGCACCTCTGGGATACAGAGGCCAAGGGCCGAGGTCTACAGGAAGCAACGAGAGTGGCCAAGGGTCCTGAGCATCAGAACAGAGGCCTACTGGCAGCAAAGTAGACAGGCCAGACCTAGCCAGGCCTTTATGCTAAAAACCAATACCAAAAATCTAGCTGCACCACTATCTGTGCCAAGATCCCTACATAGGACCCCATCCTGCTGCACCACCATGGGCCTCAATCATGGTCTGATAAATGTGCCCTATACCTTCATATTTGTTTTGCTGGTTAGCTTTACATTTTGTTTTGAGACATATAATATATATTTGTCAGTTTGATTATTAGGGAATGATTTGCACATTGACAATTACTTTATGTCATACGTGTACAAAGGCTTGGCTATTATTATTTGTTCCTTTTAGTACAGCACTTGTCTGTCAGTCTGCTGTTCTGGTGTAACTTGTGGGATGCTCTTACAATGGAATTAGTGCCAGCAGTGTCTCATGTACCAGAAGGGTTATCCATGGTGAAGTGGTTGCGACACAGCTCTTAGATTAAGACTCACTAGGAAGATTGATTGACCATCCACTTCTGGAACACTGAATCTCTGAAAACCCTATGAAAAGAAGAACATGGGTAGTTATAGTTTAGACATATAGCCCAGAGAGGAAGTCACACAAAAAATGAGTGGAAACAGCTGCAAACAACTCTTAATACCTAAAGCATGGAATGTATGAAGTATGAATGTAGGAGAAATTAAAGTTGCTAAAAAATGAAATGGAACATATGAAGATTGATGTCCTAGACATCAGTGAACTGAGATGGATAAGCATGGACCACTTAAATGTGCCAATCACATGATCTACTATGATGGCGATGAGAACTGAGGAAGAATGATGTTGCTTTCATAGTTAAAAAAAGACAATTTCAAGATCCATCCTGAACTACAATGCTGTGAGTGATGGGATACTATCCATACACATACCAGAAGACCTATTATTGTTATATTATTCAAATATAAACATCAATAACTAAAGCCAAAGAGGAGGAGACTGAGGGTTTCTACCAACTTTTGAAGTTCAAAATTGACCAATCATTTAGTCAAGATATTATTGTTGTTGTTTTGTGCCATAGAGTCACCTGAGAGTCATAGCAACTCTATGTACAACAGCTCTGAACCCTGCCCTGTCCTGAGCCAGTCTCACTAATTCGGACACACCTACCCCTATTGCCCTAGTTACTGTAACAATCCATCAAGAAAACAAAGGGGTCTTCCTCTCCTTGTACTGTCCTTCCACCCTTCCAAACATGATGTTCTTCTCTAAGGATCAGTCTCCCCTGGCCACATGCCCAAAGTATATCAGATGGAGCTTCAGAATCCTAGCCTCCAAGGAGAAACTTAGTTTTGCCCTCTCCAAGACAGATCTATTTTTTTCTTGGTGGTCCATGGTATGTTCCTCTCCTGCACCACAACTCGAAGGCATCGATTCTTCTTCCATCATTCTTAGTCATTGTCCATCTCTCAGATGCTTAGCAAGTAATTGCAAAGACCATGGCCTAGATCATGTATACCTTAGTCTCTAAACTGACAACCTTGCTTTTTAGTACTTTAGCAAGGTCCCTGCAGCAGATTTTCCCAGTGCAATTAGTCTTTTGATTTCTTGACTGATGGTGCTGAGAGAATTTATTGTGGAGCCAAGCAAGTTGTAATTGTTAACAACTTCAACCTTTTCTCCTTCTATCATGGTGTTTCAAATTGGCCCAGCAATGAGAATCTTTGTTTTCTTGATGTTGAGCTTCAATCCATATTGAAGACTATATAGTTTTTGACCTTCTACACCAAGTGTTTCAGGTTCTCCACGATTTCAGCAAGGTTGTGACATCTGTATAATGTAGGTTGTTGATGAGTCTTCCTCCAATACTATTGCCACATTCCTTCTCATAAATCCTAGCTTCCTGAATGATCTGTTCTGCATATAGATTGAAAAGGCATGGAGACAGAATGCATCCCTAACACTCTCCCTTCCTGATTTTGAACATGCAGTATTTCCTGGCTCTGTTCTAGGGACTGCCTTCTTGTCCAAGTATAGGTTTTGCATAAGCACAATCAAATGTTCTGGGATTCCCTTTCTCTCAAAGTTAGTCACAATTTGTTGTGATTCACACAGTAAAATGCCTGTATATAGTCAATGAAACATAGCCAGACATTCCTCTGGTACTCTTTGCCTTCTGCCAAGATCCATCTGACATTGGTGATAATGTCTCTAGTGCCATGATTTCTTCTAAAGCCAGCTTGTATTTCTGGTAGTTCTTTGTCAATGTACTGTTCCAGTCTTTTCTGCATAATCTTCAGCAGGATTCATTCATAATTATTTTAACTGGAATATAAAAGTTGGAAACAATGAGGAAGGAATGGTAGGTAGAAAATACGGACTTGGTAATAAAAATGAGGGCAGAGACCAAATGGTCAAATTTTGTGCATTCAATGATTTATTCATAGCAAATACTTAAAAAAAAAACCACACAAATGGTGACTTTCTACATAGATCTCACCTGAAGGATTGCACAGAAATCATATTAACTATACTTGCAAAAAGAATCCTTGAAGAAGCTCAGTATCTGCAGTTAAATCCAGACCAGGTGCTGATTGTGGAATAGGCCATTAATTACCCATGTGCAAGTTCAAATTGAAGCTGAAGAAAATGAAAATTAGGCCACAAGAACCAAAATACGACCTTGAGTCTATCTCAGTTGAATATTAAGTATCATCTCAAGAAAAGGTTTGAGGCATTGAATACTAGTGATCAAAGAGAAGAACTGTGAGAGGACATCAAATATACCATCCATGAAGAGGGCAAAACGTCATAACAAAGAAGGAGGGGAAATAAAAAAATAAAAATATATGTCAGAAAAGACTGAAAATTGCATTAGAGGGTCGAGAAATCAAAACAAAAGGAAGACATGCCAAAGCAAAAGATCTGAATGGAAGATTTCAGAGGGCAGCTTGAGAAAATAAAGCAAAATATTATCATAAAGTGTCTAGGGCCCTGGATTCATAGAACAGTGTTATTAATATCTCATACAAACAAAATATTGTTGAAGACCATAAAAAAGAAAAAAAAAACCACAAAAACAAAGAACGGCCAGAACAGTACATTGACAGAGATCTACTAGAAGTTCAAGCTGACTTTAGAAGAGACCAGGGCACCAGGGATATGATAGCTGATGTCAGATAGATCCTGGTTATTTTTATAATTCATTCCTCTAAGATCAGTAGCACACAAGTTATAGGAAATATAAATGTCTTTATTAGTATTTTTAATGAGTAAATGTTATCCTTTTTATCAACAATCTGCGTTATGCAGATGACACTACCCTGCTTGCTGAAACTGAGGACCTGAAGCACCTGCTGCAGAGGGTGAAGGACTGCAGCCTAAAATATGGATTGAGGCTCAATGTCAAGAAGACAAAGATTCTCACCATTGGGCCAATTGGCAGCATCAGGATGGATGGTGAAGAGATTGAGAT
>NW_006399784.1:20582641-20586037 GCF_000299155.1 Elephantulus edwardii
GATGGGAGTGTCAGAGACAGTGCGATTGGCACAGGACAGAGCAGAGTTTAGGGCTGTTGTACATAGGGTCGCTATGAGTCGCAAGCGACTCGATGTCACATAACAACAACAACAACAATTACAGAAGTAATAACTTATCACTGACAATTTGAAATATAAACTAAAGAATGTAAATTACTCGTATATTTGGAAACATTATTATAATATTATAGTATATGTTCTTTTTCCCACATGGTATATTAAATATCTTTTACAAAATTGAGGTTAAACTATATTTTATAACCTACTTTATAAACCAAAAATATGTAATGAGTATTTTGTTGTGTCATTAAAATCTGTCCTAAGAAATGAATTTTAATGACTGAATTTTCATTTTCTAGTTGAATAATACTATAGTACTAGAGTTCTGAATTCTCCATTGCTATCTTGTGAGGTTTTTTAATACTTTAGTAATAGAAGTGCTCTGATGAGCATCCTCATATGTTCTTATACATAATGCTTTCTAAGCATGTCTCTCTAATCCCTCAGGACTTACCTTAGATACAGAACTGTTGAGTCAGGGGATAAGTATATTCTTACGACTTTTGATACTTACATATCAAATTACCTCTAAAAATGTTGTGTCTATTTCCTCGAATTCCAAAGTCCTTTGTTTTGTCAACATAAAGCAACTGACTTAACATAGGCTGGTCTGCGTGTGTGTGTGCATGTGTGTAGAATTAAACACAGGGGTCCTTTTCCATGCTAAGTAAAAGAGGTATTTTCTTTTCTATTAATATCTCTATTCATATTGGTAAACAGACTCTGTAGACTTAGAGTTTTACTTGGAAAGAATAACTCCATTTTTCAAAATGGCTTGCCAACTTAATCGCTGAGTGACCATTGTTTCTCAGTCATCCATAACTACAGCACATGACTACCTATATTGCTTAAACGACAGCTTTATGTGCACTGCTTCAGTGAAGGAAGGATGGCATTTTATTCCATCTTACAGAACTAGGGAGATGCAGAGTCATAGAGCACAAATGGTAAGCTGAATCATTCCTCTGTATGTTTAGGCAAAAGAATTATCTAACCTAATCTAAGTGTCTCCCAAGGAAGTTTAGCCTTCAAATGTTACAACCTCAACCAGTCACACACACACTTCTGCTGTGTGTCCTAATTTCTGAGTCGGAAGGCTTCTGGCTTCAAGCTGAAAGGTCCCTGGTAAGATGCAAATAGATGAACTAGAAGGGCTAACACTTTAAACCATTAGCATCATTAAAGATTTAGCTGAAATAGCTAGAGTAACCTAGGAAGGCCCTCAGGAAATGAGCTCGGATTATGTGATAGATCTCAGGAGCCAAAAGACAAGGTGGGGTTTTAAGAGTGTTCTGGTTGTTGCTAGTGACAAAGGGGGCAATATAAGGGTGTTTCTAAGACCCTGAGGTGACAGATTTCAGTAGGACTGTTTAATGGGATTCAGGATATTAATTGGGCTTGCTTGACTGAAACTTCCAGCCCCATTCCCTGCTGATCTATTAACTGCTCTGGGTTGGAGCAGATAAAACATCTAAATTCTATGCCCTGCCGCCAACAAAACTTCCAGGAAATTACTCCAGATAGTCTCACCACTTACCTCCTGCATCCTCAGAGACAGAGATGGTGGGTACTGAAGGCAGACCTGGACAGACAGGGTCTGGACAGACAGGGTCCTACCCATTACTAATGAGGTGCTGGGTATATCAATAGGCACCCGGAGTGAATTTTCTTATGCTGAAGTAAGGAAGTGATGGAATAACCACGTAATGGGCACATTGTTATCAGTCTTATTATGGCTTTCTCTTCATGCCTGTCACTGGACTATGGTAATTTTTTTTTTAGTCTTGGGTTTTAATCAGTGTTGAAGATCTGAGTTACTGACAGCTTGTGAGAGCTGTAACCACTCTTGAGGTTGACTTCACACTGTCACAAAATCATAACACAAGCAGAAATTTAGAGGCTCTCACAAGCCTCCTCCTACCAATTAAAAACAAAGCAACTATCTAAATAGGAGGCTCCTTCTCCAGGCTTCACACAAAGAGGGAGGGAGACTTGTCACAGAGGGAGGGCACCTGCTTCTTCTTCTCCCCTCCTCCTTCACCGAGGATCCTGGCAGAGGCGGTACCAGAGGCAGATATTGCAATTTAGCTAATGGCATCTGCAGGAAGCTAGAAATCACTCCTTTGACATGCCACTTAAGCAGCATCAAGGTCCTGCTGAGTCCTCCTGACCTGCAGCCCTACTGCACAGACAGGCAGCAGGGGATGGATTGCCCAATAAGCAAGCTAAGCACAGATTTACTAGTGCTTACTTATGGATCTGGAGTGAACAATATCACACTTTTTCACTTTTTTCCCTCTCAAGTTTAGTGTCTAGGTACAGCTGACACATCTCTATTTCAAGCCCACAGCACCTTCCTACAAAACCAGTCTTTTTACAATTTTCCAGTCCCTCACAAGGACAGAGGATCCAGCTGTCAGACTAAGCACTAAGACTAAGACTTACCTGTGCCTATTTACAAGCTATAATGAACAAAACTGTGTGCACCACAGATGAATAAATAAACACGGGCAAATGTATGCATACCTTAGCTTATTTGGTCATCCACCTCAGAGATATTGCCCGTGATTTCCAGTTTCAATTTCCATGAAAAACTGGCAGAATGGGTTGTGTTGACTGTCCTCTGCGGAGGTTTTGAGAAGAGGCAGTGGCATCTCTAAGTTTGACCTGCTGTCAGTAGTACAGGTAATGGAAGTTTCCTCCAGATCTCAATGACACACCTCCTAGGATAAGACTCGTGTTAGACAGAGATACTGTTTTTCTTTTTCTACCATCACAAAGAAGTCATGGGAGACAATAATAATGGCCTTAGACAAATTAGATTTTAGAGGAAGACCCTCAACAAGATGAATTGACATAATTACTTTAACAATAGACTCAAGTGTATCAAAGATGCTGAGAAAGGAACAAGATTGGGCAGGCATGTTGTCCATAAGGTGGTTATGGGTCAACTCAACTCAGTGGCACATAACAACAACAACAGTCACAACTGACTCATGGCAAATCCATGCATTTAAGAGTAGAATTGAACTCCAAAGAGTTTTCAATGGCTGTGATTTTTCGGAAATAGAATGCTAAGCTTTTTTTTTTCTAAGGCACCTCTATGGGGTCTATGAGCGAAGACTAGATGAGTTGTGGGAGGATATCAAGGGTATCATCCAGGAAGAGTGCAAACAGTCATTGCAAAGACAGAAGAGGAAGAGAAGACCAAAATGGATGTTGGAAGAAACTCTGAAAATTGCACTGGAGCGCAGAGAAGCCAAAGCACAAGGAAGAATTCAAGATACTAAAGAGCTGAATAGAAGATTACAAAAG
>NW_006399784.1:20587407-20589808 GCF_000299155.1 Elephantulus edwardii
TTGGACAATGACTAAGGAGGATAGAAGGAAAATTGGTGCCTTTGAGCTGTGGTGCTGGAGAAGAGTATTGAGGGTACCATGGACTGCTAGGAAAACAGATTCATCCTGGAAAGGGTCAAACTGAGCTGCTCCTTGGAGGCAACGATTCAAAGGCTCTAACATACTTTGGACATGTTGCAAGGAGGAACAGGTCCTTGGAGAAGGACATCATGCTTGGTAGGGTGGAGGGACAGCATAGAAGGGGAAGGCCCCCTATGAGGTGGATTGATTCAGTGACTGGGGTAATCGGGATGGGTGTGTCAGAGATGGTGCAATTGGCACAGGACAGAGCAGAGTTTAGGGCTGTTGTACATAGGGTCACTATGAGTTGCAAGCAACTCCACGGCACATAACAACAAGAAGGCACCTCTTGGTAGCTTCGAACAGATAATCTTTCAGTTAATAGTAAAGCACTTACCTCTTGGCGCCAACCAATTTTAGCTAAACTTTAATTGTCTTCAGGGTCCTCCCTTTGCAATTCTGTCCCTCTTTCTAGTTCTATTATCTTTGGGACACCCATGACTCAAATACATCACTATGGTATCCAACTTTTTCTTGGTCTTTACCAAAACCATAACCAGTCCAACCACTGTCATCAAGGTAATTCCAATTCACAGTGACACTACAAGGTCAGAGAAGAGTTGCCCTGGAAGGGCTTCCAAACCTGTAAATCTTCAGAGAAGTAGAGTGGCTCCTCATCTCCCATGGAGTGTCTGCTGAGTGTGAACAGTTGCCCTAGTGGTTAACTTTCGCCCTACAAGGGCTCCTACAGGGTAGACCACCCAATAAGCAAGGGCTTACTTGTATGTACCTATCAACCTGATCTGTAGGAAACAGTTGTACATTTTTCACCACAGGATAGTAGGTAAGCACAGATAAGACCAAGCTTACCTTGTTACTGGATACTCTGACCCAGGCTTCTTCACTTGGCCTTTCATTTACTCACTCATTGCTGTTGAGTTGAAACCGACTCATAGCTGACCCTCCATCAGGTTTCCAGAGCCTGTAAATCGCACAAGAGAAGACTGCCTCTCTCTTTCCCACAGAGGTACTGATAGATTTTAACCACCTGCCCTCAGGCTGCCAGCACAACTTCCTACTGACCAGGCCACCAGAGTTCTCTTTACATCCACCCAAACTTTCATTTGTCTGGGGTCATTTCCCATATAACTAACATGGGAAGGAACCTATCAGGATACATCAGTCAGGACAGGCTAGGTTTGTGGCGGTGATAAACAACTCTAAAATCTCTTGCAGGTCCATCCATCACATGCTTCCAGGGGAAATCTGTGTCTCAGGGTCACTTCGTGACCCAGATCTCCACCTCAGATGTTGCAGTCATTTCCAACAGAGAAGGGAAGGACTGACAATTAAGTGCACTGACTTGGAAAATGACACATATAACTTCCTTCTCTCATGTCATTGGCCAGAGTTAATCATGTAGTCCCATCCAACTGGAAAAAAAAACCCAACCAAACCAGGGCAGAAGGCACAGAGCTCAAATATTTGGTGAATTACATATATCACTACCATACCGATTAATTAAATTATGCTAAGGAGACAAATGATATTATAATCTAAAGATACCTCCCCTTCCCCAGTGGTATTTTCTAGTTTAATCAAGCTTATTATGTTCACTTTTGTAGTGCAGAACCTGGGTAGAGCTAACCAGAAAATGAAGCCAAGGAACATATTTCCCTGGTTCCAAACTCTATACTGGCTTTATTCTTTCACCTTTCCTAGTAACTTGTAAGAAAGAACCCAAAATTTTAAAAATATGATGGAAAGGGGTAGTGTGAGAACACATATCAAAGGATATACTAAACAAACTGGATAATGACTAAGGATGATTAGAAGCATTAATGCCTTTGAGTTGTTGTGCTAGAGAAGAGTCCTGAACAAACCATGGACTGCCAAGAAAACAAATAGATCTGTCTTAGGGTGGATTAAATCAAGTTTCTCCTTGGAGGCTAGAGTTTTAAAGCTCTGTCTCACATACTTTGGGCACATGGCCAGGAGGGACCAGTCCTTAGAGAAGGACATCATGCTCAGAAAGGTGGCAGGACAGAGCAGGAGAGGAAGACTCTGGAAGATTATTAATACAGTGACTGAGGCAGTGGGGGTAGGTGTGCTGGAATCAATGAGACTGACTCGGGACAGGGCAGGCTTCAGAGTTACTACTGTATATAGGGTCACAATAGGTGACAGTTGACTTGATGGCATACAACAACAAGGAAGAAAAGAAAATTGAAAGAACAAGAATCCAAAAGGAGCAAGAAAATAACTAAATATGAAAGTGCACAAAGAGAATTCTATTTTTTTGTTGTTTTTTTTTTTATTTAGGTTGTTTATTTTTCATTTC
>NW_006399784.1:20589971-20595793 GCF_000299155.1 Elephantulus edwardii
AGAGAGAGAGAGTATACAGTGCAACCATGATGTCCCAGTTTAAACCTGAAGTGGTTTTAGTGTGGAGAGAAGTATAAAGGGAGGAGAGACAGCGGAACTTATCATAGAGGAATAAGTGACACTTTGAGGGCTGGGAACACACAGCCACACATCCAGAAGAACCTCTGAGTGCCTTTAGCAGGCTCTTGTTGCAATAGCAGGAAGACGTAGTTTCAGAAAACAGAGGGCCAGTAGAGCATGTTCTGGTGACACAGAAAATCCTATACATGCACCGAAAGCAAACAGCAACAAAGGAAGAAGCAAATCCCAAAAGGCCAATTGTATAATGTTGAGAACTCATCATTGAAGCCCAAGTAAGATAAAAGCATCTCCAAGATCCCTGTGGACCTGGACAGTAATTCGAGGAAAACAAGCCTGTGGTGTGATCTCGTATTTCTACTATCAGTAAATTTTGTTGACTGTACTTTCAACATAAAATCACACTTAAAATATATCTTACCTCCCCACCTTCCTCCAAACTAATCAGGTTCTATGCCCAAATGTTTGGAATAGAAGAAAAAAATATCTAGTTGCTACTGAGTCTATTTCACATCATGGTAACTTCACATATATCTCAGTAGAACTGTCTTGCATGAGATTTACAAGCGTTACAAGCATTGGTTTTTCAGAAGCAGATTACAAGGTATTTCTTCCAAGGCATTTCTAGGTGATTTCAAATTATCAACCTTCCAGCTGATGCTGAACCGTTTGCACCAACCAAGGACTCCTTAACTGGTCTTCCATTTTAGCCCTTGACTCCTAGTGTCCATTTTCCATGAAACATTCAGAATGATCCTTTTGCAGTCTTTCTCTGCTCAAAACTTTCTGTTGGCTTCCCATCCTACGCAGAGAAACTCAAGTTCTTCCCTCGCCCTAGAAAGCTTTCTAGGATCTGGTTCCCGAGTCCTCTGACACATCATTCCCTTTCTCACTCACGTGGGAGTTGTGTCTCCTACGCCAAGGCTTGCACCTCCAGGCCTTGGCACCGGCTGTTCCCTCTGCCTGGGGCCTTCTCCTCCCAGAAGAACACTTTGTTCCCATGCCTCCTCTGGGAGGCATAACACTCTGTCCATCTTAATTTAAAAGAACAATCTCCATTCTCATCCTTAAAGGAAACTACCTATCTTAAACGCTCTTTCTATTCACAGAATTTATCACATCTATTGGCTATCTTCTTCTAAAAGGCTGCAGCTTTGAAACCCCTGAGAAAAGTTCTATGTATACAAGGGGTCACCAAGAGTCACACTCAACTTGAGGGCATGCAACATTTTCACCCATTATACTCCACTTGCTTATTATTACCTGTCTCGCCTAAGGTAAATAAGCTCCAAAGCACAGGAACTCTTCACTCCTTGCTGTAAGTCCAGGATCTATAGCAGGATGTGCTAACTGTATAGTATACACTTAATGAATGTTGGTTCGTTGAGTAAAATAGAATCCATCCCAACTTTACACTAAGGATCTCACTTTTTGATGTAAAGGAGAAATGGCATTTTGTTTCCTGAAATACCCTGTGTGGATTCAGGGCCTCTTCCCCCTACCTGTATCAACTGCCATGTTACAGCTTTCTTAAAGGGGTCAAGGATGTGACAGATGTTTTACATTAGCTTTTATGTCCTCCATAAAATTAACAACAAGCAAACTTTGAGTAACGGAGCTATAATTCTGACTTTCAAGTCTGATCTGACACAGCTCTTGAAGCTAAAAGCTGTTTCCAGAACCCTCAGTGGAATAATACCTCTGTAATTCATTTACTGTTACTCATTTTATGTATGTTTACAGAAGAAGCTAACAAACAATCAGAAAAAAAAACAAACCCACACCAAAACCCCCACCTCACACAGTCAGCAAAACCAAAGCAAAGGAGAAAAGATACCTAGTGGTTTTCATTTTTAAATTACAATCATTATATAAGATACAATATTTTGCCACACTTCTGCACTTGTAGGCTAAATAAGAAATATACTTAACAGCAAGGTAAACATAATAACATAGCTTTCTTAAAAAGGAATATTACCTTGCTCTGTCTTCAGGGATGTTATTTTGAATAGCAATATCAATTCACAAAGAAAAGTCAAGAGAATACTTATGGCTTTTTAGCCAACAGGACTGCTAGCTGTAAACATGATCGGAAAAGGGTTGGGTAATATCCTTGAAATGTTTCTAAAGTTACTGTCCCACTGCAGCCATTTCTACTATACAACCAATAAACTTTCATCATTTAGGTCCAAGTTTCTAATGAAACAAACCTCATGAAAAAATAAACAAGTATACAGATGGGCTTGGTGAGATCTGGCATCCACTCTACCTTTAATAATTATTTCATTTTCAAACCATGTAATGAACTCAAAGGTGGGATATTAGAAAGAAATGTTAAAAACAAATCAAGTTTTTTGTATGTCAGACACAGCTATGCAATGGTAAGGCGTGCACTCTTTCTTCAGCCAGCGGGGCCCCCTGACACTTGAGAGGGAATGTCAAGGACCCGGAAGACTTTCTTATGGACTTCTAAGCACAGGACATTTAACTGCCACTTTAACCTGCTTCATACATCTGCTGCTGAGTGCTGAACAGCCTCCAGATGTAAGAGCTGTGCGATTCTACAAACGCTTTTCTTGTTTAAATCAGACATGACCTTTCAAATATATAAATCTGAACACAAGAACTGCCCACAAGACTCCCAGAAAAATTTAGCAAATTCAATTTAACAACTCTTTTTTTAGTACGCCCTAAGTGTCAAGCACCATTGTTTTAGGCACTTAAGGATGTAGTCATGCCAGAACTAAAATTCTCTCCCTTCATGAAGCTTTAAATCCAGTGTATGTGGTAAGTGACGGGGGAGTAAACAATAACCTATATAAAAAAAAATGTATATTGAAGAGGAAGTGGGGTGGTTAGTGTAAGAAGAAAGGGAAGGAAAGAGCAATTTTAAATAATATTCGTCAGGGTGGGTGGGCCCCATTGGAGGGGCCTGGTAGTGCAATGGTGAAACGCTGAGCTGCTAACGTAAAACCAGGCAGGTTAAACCCACTCCGTGACACATGAGAAAAAGACCTGGCAATTCACTCTCATAAAGAATACAGCCCAGAAATAATTCTACGAGACAGTTCTACGTGTGATCACCATGAGTCAGAACCACAAATGGGGAAGTGAAAGTTAAACAAAAATTTTATGGATACCAACCTCCAGGGGAAATGGCATCCAAGCAAAGAGAAAGTTCTGAGGCAGGAACTTGCCTGGCATGTGAGTTGAGCAAAGTGAATGAGAGGAGAGTGTGGGTGAGGCCAGGGAGGGTGGTGGAGCCATATCCCACAATGGATCATGGAGCAGGAGAGTGACATTGTGTGATCAAAGTCTCCAAAGCATCATGCTGACCACCGTCTCTCAAGCACTACTGTGGGGTGAAGCAGGGGGCAGGGTGGATGGGGATGTGTGTGCCAAGCCCAGTAGCAAGGACACCAGTGTCCACATTATCGCATTCATGCAGGCAAGACAGTTTGCACCAAGGGGGTGGCAATGTAAGTTTTCCAACATGGTCAGATTACAGAATTATTTTGAAGATGCATAAAATAAAATGAGAACAGGGGCTTGGAGTGGTCACCACTTCTAAAGAATCTTCAAGTACACGTGATCTTCCCCTGCCAAGGTCCAGAGAAGTGTTACTGACATCATTCCCATCTGGCATCACAAAATCTTGAAGGACAGTCCAGAAATTTTCATTCTTTCAGAAGATTAAGAGTATGCAATAGAATTAAAGGTTTCCTGAGTTAGAAGGTGGCATATTTCTGCTGTGTAAAATGTACAGATACATATACAGTAAGTCTCCAGGTTACAAACATCCTACTTAAGGACAATTCCTATTTGCTCTTTAATGATATTTAAATGTGGACTCACTTTGGAATGATTGAGCCAAACTCTGAATCCACTGCCACCGAATCAATTCCAATTCATAGAGGCCTTGTACAGTAAAATAGAGAACTCTGGGTTTCCAGGACTGGAAATCTTTACAGATTCAGACTGCATCATCTTTCTCCAAAGGAGTGGTTAGTGGGTTCAAATTGCCAGCCAACTGGTAGCTGAATTCTTCAACCACTGTACTGCCATCATTCCTTATCCCCTACCCACAATATTCCTCATCACAATCACCTGTACATGCACATGGAGCTTCTAAATCATGGAGAAAGGCTTTGAGGCTTGTCTTGAAACTAAAACAAACATACAAAAGCAAAATAAACTAATAGCTGAATCTTTAGCAGGTTTCCAGGAGCTGTAAATGCCGTGAGAGGAGTCTGCCCGTTTTTCTTTCACGGAGCAGCTGGTGAACTGGAACCACCTGCCTCTGTGTTGGCAGCACAACTCCTTACCATTAAGCCACCAGAGCTCCCTGGATATAAATATAGTCTAATTCATCCATTGCTTTAAAGTAAGGCTAAAAAAGAACCCTATAGACCTTTGGTGAGGTTTTTACAAATTCAACTTGAAGACACACTTCGGACTATATCTCTAGTGTAACCTATAACCAGCTACATGTGTGCGGCAGTCAGACTGTCTCTCCGGTAGGCTCCCCCTCTCCCTCTGCCCCTTTGCTGTGCTAAGGGCTGTGAATGACAGCTCACACAGCACGATTTGTGGTTGGGGAGGCATGCGGAGCTACCACCTCCTCTGCTCTGTGGTTCTTGCTCTTCACTGTTTCCTCCTCCCACTCTGCCTACAGGAGCCCTTAAGGCTCTGAGAACTGCTGACTCACGCTCCTGATGATAATCTAAACTCCTCAGAGACAAAGTCTCATCTGCTGTCTGGAGCTTGTTTACTTCCAGCATCTCTCTAGGGAGTGGCTCAGGCTGCGATGTTTTCAATTCCTTTCATTGACCCCCCTTTCCTTCCTTCTACTAGTTAAGGTAAAGCCCCAAACTGAGTTGGACTCAGCCCTGTAAACTCCAGGATTGACCTGCTATAGGACCTTTAACTTAGATGTTCAATATACATGAGCAAAAAGAGAGAAACAGTTCATTCCTTTGTGAGTAATTTAGCTCAATCTCATCTTCCCGATTACTTGGACCTTCCAGTTTACAAAGTCCCCCAGGGCCAGAGATAAATCCATCCACTATCTTTGAGTCAATTTCAGCTCATATCAGCCATATAGGATACAGTATGACTACCTCATAGGGTTACTAAGATTGTAAATCTTTACAGGAGTTCACTGCTTTGTCTTTATCCCTCAGAGCAGTTGATAGGTTTGAACCTCTAACCTTTTGATTAACAGCCCAACACTTAGCTCACTACCTACCAGAACTTCTGTGTCAGAGGCCCACAAAAGGCCTATATTGTTGTTTCTGGTACCTTCACAAATACAGCTAAGGTTTGGTACTGGGTATTGTGAAGGCCTAGAAAGCCAGAGCTTTACTGTCTACTTAGTTTGTAACTCCTGCCTTTTAAGCATATGCTGTGACAGATGGTAGGTGAGACCATGGTGTGTTTAGTTAGATGAGATCCTTGCAAAAGCTCACCCATCCCATCTGCATTCTCTAGAGGCCAGGATATTCTAGTACCTTGGCTAAGAAATCCATCAAAACCAAGGAGACTTTTTAAAATGGTAAGTAATAGTAATTGGTCTGAGCTGGGTGTATGCTAATGAGAATGCAGAGCTTCTCTACTTGGAGTGGAAAAAACCCAAGCTAAACCCAGTATCGGCAATCCTCCCAGTGAAGCTGTCACTGTGATCTGTGATGTGCTATCAAGATGAAATTGGAACCAAGTGTACTTTATTCAGGATATCTCTGAGA
>NW_006399784.1:20595893-20613311 GCF_000299155.1 Elephantulus edwardii
ATAATGCTTCTTTTCTGTCTTTGTGACATTGCTCAAAAAGATGTGATTTGGCTGTTAAAACCACTTGCACTGTATCTCAAGGCTAAGTCTGACAATTCAAATAAAAGCTCGCTCGCTCTCTCTTTGGTTTGAGATCTGAACTGCAGTTGGCTGTCTTGGTCATCCTCGTGCTGCGGTACTTGAGGTGGATCGAGACATTTGCCTGTCTTATTATTGCTTCTCACCTCCACTGTGTAAAAGATCTCTCTGCTTTCCCCTTAGCTTCCTGGAGTTCTGGAAAGTTGTTTTATTTTCGTTTGTTTTTAATCTGCTTATCTTGTTTGGGTTTTGTAAGACCTCAAAAACAAGTCTAGTGCTAAAATGACAAAAAATAAGGTTTAGTTTTTTAGTTTAATATTTGTTTAATTTATATTACTAAGAAGAAGGAATGGCCATCCACTTTCAAAATAACAGACCTTCCCAAATCCTATGTAAAAGTGGGCACACTTAGAGTAGACTAGCAGATATGGCAGATATGTTGGAGACAGTGAGCCTGGCTCAGGATACGGCAGGGTTCAGAGCTACTCTACATAGGGTTGCTATGAGTTGCAGGTGGCTTGATGGCACATAACAAAAACACAACAACATTCATATTGCAGGAAAATTTATAATATACATATTAGTATCAAAAAAGATAATAGAATCTCACCATTTAACTAAACAAAGTCAATATTAATCACATCTCTGTCTGATCTTTTCTCTTTCTTTCTGTGTGTGTGTGCACATTTTGATATGATTTGTTTTTGATCTTAGGAAAAAAGGGATCTAAATGAGTAATTTTGTGAACTCCTCACTAACAATTTGTGACAAATATTTTTTCCAACAACCTTTAATTCCCAACAGATGTGGGCACCCTACTTTTTGCCACCCTCACTGCCACCATCATTAATCTGCAAAGAACATATTTCCAAAGAAGTGTCCGTCTGAATTGTCATAAATCATGATAGATTCCCACCAAAAGAAACACTGTGTAATATCTCTTCCTACAGAGCTGCAATGTGGCAAACTCAGAATCTTATGTAACATATTCAAATGCTCTTGCCCTTGAGCAAGCACTGCATCCTTGTTTGTTCAACCTTGCCAAGCTCCCACAGAGCCCCAAATAGGCCTGATACTCAGGGCTATCCTAATCTGTAAACACCCTCAAGAGTGACTCTGACTTTTTACAGAATAGGTAAAGCTTACAATTCGTTCCAAAAGGATTATTTCCTTATAGGTAATAGTATACTTATAAGAATATTATTGTTGTGTACCATCGGGTGGAAACCGACCCATAGCTGACCTAATGGTAAGAAGCTATGCTGCAATCCCAAAGGCACGTGGTTCTAATCCACCAGCAGCTCCATAGAAGAATAATGGGCAATCACCTCCCAAGCGATTAATTGCCTCTGAAAAGCTGCCTTAGGGTCAGCTATGGGTCAGTGCTACTAACTCAACAGCACACAACATGCTTTGTGGTCATAAGGATATGTTGTTGTTGTTGTTGTTATGTGCCATCAAGTCGCTTGCGACTCATAGCGACCCTATGTACAACAGCTCTAAACTCTGCTCTGTCCTATGCCAATCACACCGTCTCTGACACACCCATCCCGATTACCCCAGTCATTGTATCAATCCACCTCATAGGGGGCCTTCCCCTTCTGTGCTGTCCCTCCACCCTACCAAGCATGATGTCCTTCTCCAAGGACCTGTCCCTCCTTGCAACATGTCCAAAGTATGTTAGACTGAGCCTTAGAATCCTTGCCTACAAAGAGCAGCCCAGTTTGACCCTTTCCAGGATGAATCTGTTTTCCTAGCAGTCCATGGTACCCTCAATACTCCTCTCCAGCACTACAGCTCAAAGGCATCAATTCTCCTTCTATCATCCTTAGTCATTGTCCAACTCGCTGATGCATAACAAGTGATAGCAAAGACCAGGACCTGTATCAGACGCACCTTAGTCTCCAAAGAGACACCATTGGTCTTCAGTACTTTGGAGAGGTCCCTAACAGGAGACATAAGGATACTATACTATCTTATATTTGAAAGCAAAAGTGGCATCCATTTCCTAAACAATATGCGTCTGGAAACTCTATGAACTTTGATAAATGATGATAGATTTAGAAAGGCTTCCAGTCGAAGGCAATCAACAACAACAATATTCCTTTTTTTAATTTTAATGAATGTTTACAGAGACTTTGGATTTCCATTCATTCATTCATTGTTGCACTTTTCTCTCTGCTCACCCCTTCCCCCAGTTAGCTGTTTTCTTTGAAAAGTAAAAGAAAAATTTTTTAATTGTTGTACAATCCCTCTGCTCAAGTCCACTTCACTATGCAGCCTTTGTTCTGGACTGCTGCCATGACAATAATACCTAATTATATACCCCTTTTAAACCATTCCCTCCCAAATCTGTTTCAATGCAGTATACATCATTTATCCCATCTTTCTCAGTCTTCCCCCCACTCCGATATCAATCCTGTTTTAAAACAGTGGCACTATGCAGTATTTGTCCTTTTATGACTGAGATATTTCACTCAGCATAATATCCTCCATTTTGTATAATATTTCATTAATTCCTTGTTTTTCTTTTCTTTTTTTTTTAAATTCCTTGTTTTTCAATGCAGCACAGTATTCCATTGTGTAACTATACCACAACTCTATACATTCGTTTGTTGATGGGCACTTAGCTTGTTTCTAACTCTTTGCTATTGTGAATAAAGCTGCAAAAAAAATGGGTGTGCTTGGGTGGCAGTTATGGTTTTTTGGGGGTATATTTGACTGTGTAGATCATAACAAACTGTGGCTAACTTTGAGAAGAACAGGAATCCCAGAACACTTGATCGTGCTAACGTGAAACTTATACTTGGACCAGGAGGTAGTGGTCGGAACAGAGCAAGGAGATACTGCATGGTTCAAAATTGGGAAGGGTGTGCGCCAGGGCTGTATGCTTTCTCCAAACCTTTTCAATCTTTATACAGAACAGGTTTTCCAGGAGGCTGGACTCTATGAGGAGAAATGGGGCATCAGGATTGGAGGAAGAATCATCAACAATCTGTGTTATGCAGATGACACAACCCTGCTTGCTGAAACTAAGGAGGACCTGAAGCACTTGTTGTGGAAGGTCAGGGACTGCAGTCTTCAGTATGGATTGAGACTCAATATCAAGAAAACAAGGATTCTCACTACTGGGCCAATTGGCAGCATCATGATGGATGGGGGAGAGATTGAAATTGTTTACAGTTTGGGTTTGCTTGGCTCCACAGTCAACACTCTTGGCACCAGTAGCCAGGAAATTGAAAGACATATTGTGATGGGAAAATCTGTGGTTAGAGACCTCTTTAAAGTGCTGAACTGCATAGATGTCAGTCTGGAGACGAAGGTGCACCTGATACACACCATGGTCTTTGCAATCACTTGCTATGCATCAGAGAGTTGGACAATGTCTAGGGCTAATAGAAGGAGAATTGATGCCTTTGAGCTTGTGGTATTGGAGAAGAGTATTGAATATACCATAGACTGCTAGGAAAATAACCAGGTTTGTCCTGGAGAGGGTTAAGCCAGGCTGCTCCTTGACGGCAAGGATTCTGAAGCTTCATCTGACATACTTTGGACAAGTTACAAGGAGAAACCAGTCTTTGGAGTGGGATGTAATGCTTGGGAGGGTGGAGGGATAGCACAGGAGAGGAAGACCTTCTATGAGGTGGATTGATTCAGTGACTGGGGTAATGGGCCTAGGTGTATCAGAGATGGTGAGATTGACACAGGATAGGACAGAGTTTAGGGCTGCTGTACATAGGATCACTATGAGTCACAGGTGACTCGACGACACATAACAACAACATTCGCAGTAGTGGAATTGCTGGAACAAATGGTATTTCTATTTGCAACTTTTTGAGAAAGCACCATACCGCCTTCCATAGTGGTTTCACCATTTTACACTCCCACCAACAGTGAATAAGGGTTCCAGTTTCTCTATAATACTAGTGCCTATTCCAAAGAAAGTTGACCTGACAGAGTGTAGAAATTTCAAATAATATCATTTTAGGGCATGCAAGCAAGAGTCTGCTGAAGATTATCCAAAAACATCTGGAATAACATATCAACAGAGAACTGCCTGAAGTGCAGGCTGAGTTTAGAAGAGGCCATGATACTAGGGATATTATAGGAGAGGAAGACCCTCAATGAGATGGATTGATTCAGTGACTAAAGCAATGAGGATAGGTGTGTGAGAGACAATGAGATTGGCACAGGAAAGAGCAGATTTTAAGGCTGTTGTGTATAAGGTCACTATGAGTCACAGGTGACTCAACAGCACATAACAACAGCAACAAACATTCCTAAACACATACCTGCGGTGTTAGCCTAAACGTTGGTGTTTTAAAGCCATTCTAGTTAGCCCTCTCTGGTCTCCAGCTACCTTAACTGCAGACACGTGTCTTGCAAATTATCAACAGTTGTAGGACTAGGATAAGAGAAAGGGTGCCTCCCACACTGGGTAGCAAGACTTGTGGCAGCAAGACTTGAGGTGAGAAGCTTGGTGGTAGTAATACTTGAGGAAGACTGGAACAATTCCCTGGTGAAAGTGAGACCCTGCTGGTGGAGAAAGCGTGGCACTGATGTGGAGAAATTGTGGCAAGGTGTAAGCAAAGAAGCTCTGAGATAAAGACCACAGTTAAAGGTTCTTGCCTTTGATGATGGAAGGAAAAGCTGTTTGCTGAAATGAAATCAGAACCTAGACTAATTGAGGAATTGTGCCTTGAAACTTGAACTTAAAACCTGGACTTATTTTGAGTGTTATTCTTTGCCTTCCCTACTCTCCAACTTCCTTCCATAATAAATCCAAATCTCAGCACCACAACTGTGAGTCAACAATAAGTAAATGAACCTCTTGCTTTTGGAGGGGCTTTACAGGCACCATGGGGCTGGGCTACAGGCTTTTACTCTGCTTTATTCTTTGCGCCAGTGTTATTCTCACACTCTCCGGCTCTTTCAGAGAGCTACTCATGGCCCTGCGCCCTCATTTCCAGTTTTCTGCTTTCTAGACAATACCATGTATAATAGCTTGTTTTTTATATGTGCCATTGAGTCATTGTAACTCATAGCAACCCTATGTACAATAGCACTCAACTGTGCCCTATCCTGAGCCAGTCTCACTGGCTCTGACACACCTACCCCCACTATCTTAGTTACTGTGTTAATCCGCCTCATCTGGGGTCTTCCTCTCCTGCACTGTCCCTACACCCTTCTGAGTATGATGTCCTTCTCCAAGGACTAGTTCTTGCCCAAAAGTATGCCCAAAGTATGTCAGATGAAGTGCCTGATCCAAGCCATGGTCTTTGAAATTGCTTTCTATGCATCAAAGAGCTGGACAATGATGAAGTATGACAGAAGAAGAATTGATGCCTTTGAGTTGTGGTGCTGGAGAAAAGTATTGAACATACCAGGGAATGCCAAGAGAATAAAAAAGTGTGTCCTAGAGAAAGTGAAACCACGTTTCCCCTTGGAGGCAAATATTTTGAAGCTCCATCTCACTTTATATATAATAGTATGCCTTATAGATAGGTAAATTGTTCTTTTTGTGTACCATCGAGTCAGAACTGACCCATAGCTGACCCTCCAGCAGGTTTTCAGAGGCAGTTAATTGCATGTGAGGAGATGGCCCATCCTTCTTTCTCAGAGCAACTTGTGGCCTCAAACTGTGTGCCTTCCGGATTGCAGTGCACCTTCTTGCCACTAGGCCTCCAGAGATCTAGATAGGTAATAGTATACACATATTTTTAGAAAGTAATACTACTACTTATAGGTACACCTATGCTAGACTTCTATGCATGAGACCAAGGTTCAGGGCTTAAGTTAGATTCCAGACCAAAGTACCCCAAGCAATAGTCACCCCTTGCCAGACATAAGGAGAGATTCCAGGTGAAGATAGTCTAGAAAAAAAGGTTTGGCAATATACTTTTGAAATATTATCCATAACTCAATGGAGCACAATTCTCCTCTGGGGGGGGGGTGGAAGTGATTTGAAAAAAAAAAAGTGTGACCTCTTTGCAAGAAATCCCTGTATTTGAAACAAAAGACGTGTGCAGTCCACTTGCTTACTTTTTGGCCTCTTGACTGACCAGGCCTCGTTTTGAGGTTATCAAGAGAACTGGCCGAGATGTCCATGTAAGAGTAGAATGGTTAGGGTTAGTCATCATTGGAGATACATGCTGCTGAGTTAGTTCCAACTCATAGTGACCCTATACGCACAACAGAATACACACTGCTCAGCCCATTCAATTGTGCCTGAGTTTCAGCCCATTGTTGCAGCTCTGTGTCAGTCCATCTCATTGATATTATTTTTGTTGTTGTTGTTGATCCTCTAAGCCATTAATCACTCATTGTTCTCTAAGAGCTAGTCCCAAAGAATCTCGGGCAAAACCTCATCATTCTCCCCTTGAAAGAATATTCTAGCTGCTTTTCTTGCAAGGCAGATTTGTTTATTCTTCTTATAATCTATGGTACAGTTAATACTCTTTGACAACACCATGATTTAAAGGCACCAATTCTTTAACAGTTTTTATATGCAGATTAAGCTATTGTCTGCAATGCGACATCTTTTCTTTTTAACACTTTAAAGAGGCCTTTTACAGCAGACATGACCAATGCAATATGTCATGTGATTTCCTGACTGCTGCTTCTATGGAGACTGATTGTGAATCCAAGTAAATGAAAATTCTGACAAGTTTAATGTTTTCTCTATTTATTAATATGTTGCATATTGCTCCAGTTGTGAGAATTTTTTTGTTTTCTTGATGTTGAAGTATAATTAATACTGAAGGCTATATATAGTTTCTTATTTTCATCAATAAAGTGCTTTGGTCCCTATTAATGTCTCCACAAGCAAAGTAGTGTCACCTGCACAATGCAAGCTTCTCAAATGATTTGTTCAGCACACAGATTAAATAGGTATGGAGAAAAGACACAACCCTCATGGGTATCTTTCCTGATTTTAAACCATGTTGTGTTCCCTTCTCTGCTGGAATGACTACCTCTTTCCTGATCTATGTACATGTTCCACATGAGCATAGAGTTCTGAGATTCTTCCTAATGTTATTTACAATTTGTAACAATCCACAGAACTGACTGTTTGTGTGTAGTTGACCAAACACAGGTAAATATCTTTTTGGTATTCTCTTTTTGCTTTTTGGCCAAGATTAACCCAACATCAACAATGCTATTCCTTATTTCATACGCTCTTCTGAATCTGTGCTGAATCTCTGCACTGATTATGAATGTACTGTTGCACCCATTTTTTGAATGACAATTATTCAGGGGCTGACATATTAGCTCAGGTGTAGGAGATCAAAGTTCACATTGACATTTTTGGCAAAGAGTTACTTGTTTATTTTCTTTTCTTCCACAATCACTGTAGATTTTTAAACCATTTTAAACACATACAATTTTTTTAACATTATAGAGGAGATAGGGAGGAATATAGAGAAATGGAGGAAGATAGATATAGAGACACAATTGTAGGTGATTTTTAAAAAAATTTCTTTCTAGCTTGCAGCTAGAAATCACAGCATATAATATTACTCAACTCCACAGACATCCAGTTGTTTGCAACTCAGAGAGAGTAGAACTCCCCCCAGAGGTTTTCCAAGGCTACACAGTCATATAGAAGCCATATCGTTCTGCAAAGTGGTTGCTGGAGTCTAACTGGAAGCCTTTCAACTAGCAGCTGTGTATTTTTACCACTAGGTCATCAGTATTGTCATTGAGTTGAAACCTCCTTATAGCTGGCCCTCCAGGGTTAGATTCCGGACCAAAGTACTATAAAATAAGGCTATAAATCACTTGGGAGGAGACTGCTTTTCTCCCTAAGAGCTCCTGGTAGGTTCCAACTGCCAGGGAAGCACAGCCTCTGGATTAAGCAGCCCAATTCTCTACAGATTATGCCATCAGAACTCCCTGTATTATGTAAAGTAGGTCCAAACCCTCATCCACATCAACATGGCATGAAGAAAATCAATCGTATTAAATTGCTTCCTTCCCTTTTTCTGCATTGTGGAGAGGGAGAAAAACAGGTACGACAGTACGTAGACATTATTGAGACATTTAGGGGGAAGATAATAGTTAAGACGTGGTCAGTTTTATCTCAGGTATTGCTAATACGGGGATCTCTGGAGGTGTGATGTGTAGGGAATTGTGCTGTTAATCTGAACGTCTGCTACTCTGGCAGTTCAAATCCATCAGTGACTCCGAGGGAGAAAGATGAGAAATCTACTCCCATGTGATTCACAGCCTTGAATGCCCAATGGAGAGTCAGCTATGAATCAGTTCAGAATCCACTGCAATGAGTATTAACAAGGCAACTAAAGTTGTGTTAAATAAAATCTGTGAAGGTTTTCTTATTTCAAAACAATTCCCAGTCTGTAATGAGTTTCCTACCTCTTTGTCAGATTATTTCCTCCTATGCCTTTAATCACTCTAATCAATTGATAAATAACTATTCTCATCCAATAGGCTTCTGAGCAATAAGAGTGAATATATTGTATTAGGACTCAAAACCTGATGTAAACTCATTGATTGTTTGGTTGCAAGTCCATACATACTAAGGTAATCTCTAGGCCAATTGATTCTGGTTTGCTATGCTAGTTTTCATACTAAGATTAATTGAAAATCTCACTAAAAAAAAAAGTCAATATGAATCAGAGAAAGGGTAAAAGCTAGATAATGTAGCTTTCAAATAGAAAACTCCTGGCTTCCAGACCCAGCACAAAATGAGGGAGAATGAAACAAAATTTCATTTTTACAGAACAGGTCAGGGTCAAGGGCACTGCCATTAAAAAGAATATTCTATAAACATGGAAATCAACTGAATTGTTCTCAGGAAAGGTTGCAAGAGCTAGGAAGAAACTTGCAGGTGTTGACATTTTCACTGTGTAACAAATTCTGACCAGCAAGGAAATAAATCCACAAATGCCTAACTCAGGGAGGAAGACAGGGAAATCTATAAAAGAAAGACTTCGTGTTTGCAGAGAAACCGGAGACGTTTTTGGAATTGGGGGTGACTGGAGATTTGGAAGAGGAGGAAATCTCAGACTAATCAGACTTATCTGAAAAATTATATGACGCAGACATGCCTAAGAAGCAGAGATTCCAACCAATGTGTGTGGTCCGGCCTGTTGAAAGGACAATTCATTGAGAAGTATTGCCTCAGACACAAACATAGGTGCCACTGCCCCTACTTCAGGCAAAAGGCAGGTTTTAAACTACGGGTTGGAAGAGTCATTTTCATTTCATAAAACCTGCATTTCTGGAAAATTGGGTTCTAAAAATTGAGGGTTTTGTTACACAGAGCTTTACTACTGACTGCAGTGGTTTTAGAGAGGTAATTTATCTTAACCATTCAGAAGTCTGGAACAAGCTTGTATGGGGGAGAAAAAAGATTCAAAAGTTGGAAAATTAATTGAATAAGTCAATTTGAGGAGCAGTCAAATAGTCAAACAACACTGAGTTGTTCAGGAAAATAAATTGAACGTCAATTAATAAATGTGAGATTAAATACAGTTACCTTTCAATTATCAATGCTAATGGAGAGGAAGCAGAGATGAGAAACAAGATCCACAGAGAACTCAGAAACCTCATTTCCATTTCAATCTTTTTTTCTCATTTCCATTTCAATCTTATTATTAATTCAATTTGAGTTTTATAGACATCTCCATTTCCTTTCGCGTCATTAAAAAAACATTTGTCAAGGGCCTACTAAGTGCAGCCAGAAGAAAGAGATGGGGACCCAAAGACTGACTTGTTGTTGTGTGCCTTCAAACTGATTCTGACTCAGTGCATCTAAATTCCAAAATCAATCTCCATAATAGTCTATGTGTTTCCTACTGCCAAAGGGGCCCTTTAGAGTAGTGAGAGAAGATCTTCACCCTGAAACCCACAGCGTCCCTTTTCAGCAGGAAGTAGCTAAGAGAATATGCCATCCCCTTTTCCTTATGAATCAGGGTGAAGTCTCTCTCAGGGAGGAGTGATAGGGAATGACAAAGGACACACTGACAAAGATTAATCAGAACTGGCTTTGACAAGCACTGTGGCATTTGGACAAGAACAAACTGGGAGGAGGGTAGAGAGAATAGTGCAACAATGAATGAATGGAAACCCAAAATCTCTGTAAATGTTTATGAAAATTAATAAAATATAGAAAAAAAACCCAAACTGATTCTGACTCAAAATGATTCTGTATGACAGAATACAACAATTCCGTAGAGTTTCCTAGATCAAGATAGTTACAGGAGCAGAGTAGCAGGGTTTGTTTTTTGTTTTCTCTTGCAGAGATTCTAGTAGATTCCACAAGTTAGCAGAAAAATGCTTTACCATTGTACAATGAGAATTCCTTCAAGAAAAATAAAGTTGGGTTTGTCGGTTCATTAAGGGGGTTTTATTGACCTATTATGCTTTTTGAAAAATGACAAAAATTTCTCATATATTAGAAACTATTACTTATGTTATTGTGTCATTAGATTTTGTCAAGTTTATTCAGACTCATAGCAACCCTCTGAACCACAAATTGGAGCCTTGCCCTATCTTGCTCCACCCTCATGACCTCCACCAAATCCACTGTTGTAGTCACACTATCAGTCTACCTCAATGAGTCTTCCTCTTTTTTGCTGACCCTCTAGATGGAGCATCAAAATCCTTGCCTCCAACAAGCAACTTGGTTTCAGCCTCTCCAGGATAAATCTGTTTTCTTGGCAGTCCACAGCATGTTCAATACTCTTCTCTAGCACCACAACTCGAAGATATAGATCCTTTTTCTATCATCCTTAGTCATTACCCAGCTCTCGGATATACAGTAAGACATTGTGAAAAATCTGGCCTGGATCAGGAGCACCTTAGTCTCTTGACTCACATTATTGCTCTTTAGTACTCTGTAGAGGCCACTGACAACAAATATTCCCAATGTAATTAGTCTTTTAATATCCTGACTACTGGTGCCAAGAGTGTTGATTGTGAACCCAAGCAAGGTGAAATTGTTAACCACCTCAATCTCTTCTCCAGCATCTCACCAATTGGCCCAGTGGTGAGAATATTTGTTTTCTTAATGTTGAGCTTCAATCCATATTGAAGAACACAGTCCTTGACCTTCTGCAGCAAATGCTTCAGGTCCTCCTCAATTTCAGCAAACAAGGTTGTGTCATCTGCATAACGCAGGTTGTTGATGAGTCTTCCTCCAATCTTGATGCCACATTCCTCCTCCTAAGAGTCCAGCCTTCTGAAGGATCTGTTCAGCATATAGATTGAAAAGGTATGGAGGCAGGATGTATTCCTGATACACTCCTTTCCTAATTTTGAACCATGTAGTGTTTCCTTGCTCTATTTTAATGATGGCTTCCTGGTCCAACTATAGGTTTCTCACAAGCACAATCAAGTGTTCTGGGATTTCCATTCTTCATTCTTCACCACAGTTTGCTGTGATCCACATAGTCAAATTCCTTTGTATGGTCAATGAAACACAGACATTCCTCTGGTACTCTTTGCTTTCAGTCAAGATGCATCTGACATTGGCTATTATGTCCCTAGTGCCACAGACTTTTCTAAATTCAGCTTGCATTTCTGGTAGTTCTCTGTTGATGTACTGTTCCAGTCATTTTGGGATAATCTTCAGCAGTATTTTGCTTATGTGTGATATCAGTGATATTCTTTGATAATTCCACACTCTTTTGGTCACCCCCCCCTTTTTAAAAAAATGAGAATATGGAACTCTTCCAGTCAGTTGGCTAAGTGGTTGTCCTCCAGATTTCTTGGCACAACATAGTGAGCACATCCAGGGCAGCATCTGTTTGTTAAAATATGTCAGTTGGTATACCATAAATTCCTGGGTGTTGTTTTTTGCCAATTCCTACATAGTAGCTTCAACTTCCTCCTTCAGCACCAATTCTCTTTTGATTGTATGTTGTTTCATTAAATTCTTCTGTGTTAGCCAATTCTTTTTGGTACACTGACTCTTTGAACTCCTTCCATCTTCTTTTGATGCTTCCTGGATCATTCAATATTCTGCCCATAACATCCTTAAGTATTGCAACTCAAGGCTTGAATTTGTTCTTCAGTTTCTTCAGCTTAAGATATGCTGAGCAAGTTCAATTCCTTTGATTTTCTGACTCCCAGCTCTTTGTACATTTTATTATCATTCCTTATTTTGTCTTCCCAAAATGTCCTTTGACATTTTCTGTTCAGCTCCTTAACTTCCTGGTTTCTTCCCTTTGCTTTGCCTTCTTGGTGTTCTAGTGCAATATTCAGAGTCTCTACATACATTCACATCAGACTTTTCTTCCTCCTCTGTCTTTGTAATAACTTTATGCATTCTTCATGTATGATATTCTTGTATCTTCCCACAGCCCATCTGGTCTTTCTTCATTAGTGTTCAAGCTCTCACACCTGTTCCTGAGATGGTTTTTAAATTCAGGTGGGAGAGATTCAAGGTCAAATTTTTTTTCTTGTGGATTTGTTTTCATTTTCTTTTACTTTATTAATTTTAATGAACATTTACAGAGATTTTGTGTTTCCATATATTCATTGTTTTCATTTTCTTTAGCTTCAGTTTGAACTTGCATGAGTGGTTGGTGGTCTGTTCCACAATCAGCACCTGGCCTAATTTTCACAGCTGATATTGACGGCACATAACAACAACAACAACAACAGCTTTAGAACAATTTCTGACAATCATTCTAGGCAAAGGACCAGATGAAAGACGCTTCTCCATTACACAGCTAACAGATTCAGTTTTGGTCCTGTCCCTCCCTCCTTAGGCGTATGTGTCCTTGTCCTCTCTGCTCTGCCCTGTCCCGACAGCATCCTCACATTACCCTCAACTAACCCCTAATTGGATGGCTCAGGCCTCCAACCACTTCTCCAAACACTCATTATCTCTCTACTTCCCAGTGATATTGGCACTCTGGGCAGGCCCAGGGTGGCTCCGGGCAGGTCCAGAGTGGCACTGGGCCGACTTTGTCTGCATAGGAAGAAGAAAATCCCGACTAAGAGAAAAATGAAGGAAGAACAGAAACTAAGTAAAAAGCAAAAGGGATGCATATAGAACATTAAAATCAAAAGAGAAAAAAAAGTAGATTTATGAACAATGTTGAAATAAAACCCAAGTTTTCCTGCTAGATAAAAAAAGCATGAAAATGGATTTATAAGTGCATATGTTATGACTGACAAGCTAAATGCTAGAGAATAATGTGGTCAGGAAAAATCAATGAGAAGTGAAGTCCATCCCAGCAAGTAGCCCAGAGAAATCAGAAGGCATCAGTTTGATCCACATTCATTATCCAATCAGGAAACAAGCAGCAGGTCAGGAGGAATGAAGAACTTCTACAAATCATTTTAAAAATTTACTCATAAACTTTACAAATATTTGAAGCACGCCTACAACAAGCTAGGCACTTAGAGAGCTTATTCAATACACAGGTCTTTAATAAATGTTCATTGAGTCAGTGCATAAAAGATGACATAATCGGCAAGCCAATGTCTCATTCTTCTTCCACACCTATAGCCCTCTGCCAGACACTTCATTTCCCTGGATTCTTTCTCACTTACCCATTAATAAAGAATCTTAAGTCCTAGCTGTTTTCAAACTCTCATAGATTCTACCAACCACTTTCACCCACGTGAATCTGAACTATGACTTCTGAAGAACCTGAAAGGTATTTTGCACTGGAGTTCTGGTGGCCTAGTGGCAAGAAGCTGCACTGCAATCACAAAGGCACATGGTTCTAGGTCACCAGCTGTGCCGCAGGAGATGGATGGGCAATCTCCTCCCTTGCAATGAATTGCCTCTGAAACCATTGGAGGATCAGCTATGGGTCAGTTCTGACTCTATTGGTACACAACAATAACAACAACCAAAAGGGTGGGCATCCCTGGAAGCTTTAATCCATCATTGACTCTGTGAAAGAAAGATGGGCAGTCTCTTCCTGTTAAGTTTTTCCACCCTCAGAAACCAATGTAGGGTCACTATCAGTCAGAATTGGCTCAGTGGCCATGAGTGTGAGGTTTTTAATTAAGGCAGGCTATAAAATTTCAGGCATTCCTGAAGCGTTAAACAAAAAGTTTTAATCCGCCCAGAGATCCATCTTAGGAAAGGCCTAGTGATCTACTTACAAAAGTATCAGTCATTGAAAACCACCGAGTGCCATCCTACTCTAACAGACTCAGGGCCAACCTTAGTAGGAACCAACACAGTGGCAACTGGCTACTGATAAAACGCCAAGAAATTACATTAAAGATGTAGGGCTTGATTGTATACCTCATAAAAAAATATTACTATATAAGCATTGTTGTTATTATTTACCCTCGAGTCAGACAGATTCATAGCAGACACTCCAGCAGGTTTTCAGAGGTGGTTTAATTGCACAGGAGGAGATTGCCCATCCTTCTGCTATGGAGCAGCTAGTGGATTCGAACTGCGTGCCTTTGGGGTTGTAGTGCAGCTTTGTCACCACTAGGCCACCAAAACTCCCTATATAAACGTTAGTTAGCTTGCCAAATAGCACAGGAATACCAGAGATCTTCCTTAGTTGGCTCTGGTCTCTCATGCAGTGAAGAGCCCTTAAACTGACACCTCGCTCTGAGCAATCATTTCTTTCTCTGTGATAACAAATCTATGCACTGTCCATAAGGTGAACCTTGCTGAAGTATCAGCTCACTCAAGCATCCATGACATGGCATAACATGTCCTTGCAGGTCTGCTGGTAACACAGCTGTCGGCAGCTGTCTGATAATACAGCACAGACTTGGGTTAGCATCAACCATGGAATGTCAGGGGTGGAAAGGAGGCCCACAGGCTGGAGAAAACCACTCAAATCCAGACCAGTCTCATCACTAGGGGCACAAGTAGCATGAACCCAGCTTAGTGACAGAAAGCCAGAATGCAGCAGCTGCTCAACTGTTTCAGAAACCAGGGTTTAAATAATAATGAGCTTTTATAGACTAACAATTACTTTTGCCCCCCAATGGCGACAGGTGATTACAATGAGAAGTCAAGATTGAGAACCAGTCAAAAGATCACAAAAGATTCTAGCCCCAGTTGCCTCCAGGTTCCACCATGAAAATGACAGGTCTTAAAGGATTTTAATAGCCTCTTGAGCTAGTGAAACAACCCCGAGAAAGGAAGCAACCAGAATACTCTTTAATAAAGAAACAGATAAAATACCATGCATGACTCAGAGATAAAATTACCTGGAAGATGCTTAGGTGTACACTGCTAAGCGAACAAAGTCACTCTGAAAAAACAACAAACTGTCTGATCCTAACCAGCTGACATTCTGGAAAAGGTCAAATGATAAAAACAGTAAAAAGATCAATACTGTTGTTGTCATTGAATCAACTCTGCCTCATAGTGACCCGACGTAAAACAGATCAAAACTTTTCCCTATCCTGTGCCATCCTCACCATCTTTGTCGTGCTTACGCCCACTGCACTCCCAAAGGCACACGGTTCGAGGTCACCAGTTGCTCCGCGGGAGAAGGATGGGCAATCTCCACCCATGCGATTAACTGTCTGTGGGGTCAGCTATGGATCGATTCCAACTGTATGGTACACAACAACAACAATGTGCATGTCACAGTCACTGTGTCAATTCATCTCATTAAAGTCCTTGCTCTTCTTCTCCGACCCTCTACCTTTCCAAGCGTGATGTTCTTTTCCAAGGATTGGACCTTTCTGATAACATGTCCAAAGTATATGAGGTTAAGTCTCACCATCATTGCCTCCAAGGAGCAACTGTCTGCAATCCTATCAAAATGGACTTATGTGTTCTTTTGAGAGTCCATGGTATATTCAATACTCTTTAGCAACATCACAGGTCAGTTCTAATTCAATCTTGATTATTCATTGCCCAACTTTCACAAGCATAGGAAACGTTTGAAAGCACAGTGGCTTGAGTCTTTAAACAGACATTTCTGCTCTTTGGCACTTTAAAGAGGTCCTTGACCGCAGATTTACCCATTCTAAATCCTTTGATTTCTTGGTTGCTGCTAACATGGATATTGATTGCGGATCCAAGTTAAATGAAATCTTTGACAACTTCAATATTTTCTCTTCATTTCTCATGGTGCTGCCTATTAGTCCAGTTGTGAGGATTCCGTTGCCTGAAATTTAAAGGGAGGTGAGAAGGATGAATAAGTGGAGCACATAACCCTTATAGGCTAGTGAAACTATTATTTATGTGATCAGTGTGGATACATGGTTATGTATTTGTCAAAACCCATCAGCCTGTAAAGCACAAAGGGTAAACCTAATGTAAATTATAGACTGTATGTGCTGCAATCCCAAAGGCACACACAGCGTGAATTCATAAGCTGCCCCGTAGGAGAAGGATGGATGGCAATCTCTTCCTGTGCAATTTACTATCTCTGAAAATGCAGGAGGGTTGATTGCAACTTGACATCACACAACAGCAACAACACACTAATAACAAGTTATTAACCAATCATATCTAACTCATGGCTAACTCGTTACTATATCAGAGTAGAAATGTGCTCCATAGGATTTTTCCATGGCTGCTTTTTCCGAATCAAGTCACTAGGCCTCTTCTCTCCAAGTTCCAGCAGGTGGGTTAAAATCTCCAGCCTTCTGTTGAGCAACAACGTGTATTACCTGATTTCATTACCCAGGAACTCCAAACTGTGTTTTTACTATGTTCCATCAAGCTGACCACAACTCACAGCAATCCTATGAATAATATATCTGAACCTCGCTCTATCTTCCCTCATCCTCATGATGTTCAAAAGTTCATTGTTACAGGCACTGTGTCAATCCAGGAGCAACCTAGCTGAGCTTCTTCCAAGACAGATCTACTTGTCCTTTTGTCAGTCCATAGGATATTCATTATTCTTCATCATCACCACAGGTCAAAGGCATCTATTCATCTGTCATCTTTAGTCCCTGTCCTGTTTCCAGGTGCATAGGGAACAATTGAAAGTACCACAGCTTGGATTAGTTACGTGCTTGTCTTTAAACTGATTTTGTTGCTCTTTAGCACTTTGGAGAGGTCCTTGCCAGCAAATTTTCCCAAAGCAACACATCTTTTGATTTCTTGATTGTTACCACCATGTGTGTTGATTGTGGATACAAGTAATTTTTTTTCCTCCATCCTATTAGTCCAGTAGTAACATTTTTCTGCCTTGATGTTGAGATGTATTTATACTGAAGGGTTTAGTCTTTGTTCTTCTGCAGCAAGTGTTTCAAGTCTTCTCTGCATAATGCAGGCTTCTCTGTATCATCTGCATAATGCAGGTTTTTGACAAATATTTTTCCAATTTAATGCCACATTCTTCTTAATATAGTCTAGCTTCTGGAATTATTTGATCAGCAGACAGTTTAAAAAGATATGGATAACGACGCAGC
>NW_006399784.1:20623116-20632061 GCF_000299155.1 Elephantulus edwardii
TACCACCTTCAGCTTGGTAGCATACGACAAAAACAATAACAACCATTAACAGATGCAACCCTGGACGCACTCACCATTCTATGACAGGAGATTTTGAGGACAGCTCTCTGGTCAATGGATTGAAAGAAATCCATGTTTGTTCTCATGATGAGTAAATAGAATGTGGAAACTATTGAAAATGTACAAGAGGAGAGGAAATTTATGGCAACTTTCTACGTAACTTTTCTGTAAATCTGAAATTGTTCTGACCGCAAGTCAATTCTGACTAATAGTAATCATCTGTCAGGTTTCTGAAGCTATAAATCATGACAGAAGGAGACAGACAATTTTACTCCTGTGGAACATCTGGTGGATTTGAACCTCTCATCTTTCAGTCAGCAGCTCAATATATGACATACTATGCCACTGTGTTTCTCCTGAAAAATTAGATTTTTAATTTAAAAAAAAATCAGCATGTAAGGATATCTAAAGTTATAAGTTTTGTCCAAGACTAAATGGCCTAAGAATATGATTGTCAAACGGGAGGTTCATCATCAAGGTTATTGTGAAATGTGGTCTATACTTTGGCCTCTTCCCCAGTCACCCTCCTCCCCCTTTCAGTTTATTTGTGGAGCTGGAAAGCCCTCAGTGAATGTTCCATGTTACTCTATCTCATCACCCAGTTGATTTCTTCTCTGGCACTTGCCACTAAGTCCATTGTAATTGGTATATTTTGAAAATGGCTTAATAAGCTTTTCCTGTTTGCTTTTGTAAGAATGGGCCCAAGGTGTCCATGTGCCTGGAGGGAGATTAGAATTTGTTGTAAAAATAACAAAAAAAATGGATGAGGGCAATATTCACTTCTGACATGCAAAGCAGGATTATACAGCAAAACAATAGTTTTACAACCTGGGCATTGGGGCTGAGCGGATTTTCCAGATTCCTCTAAATCTACTTTATTAAGAGCCACCGGAGAGTCAGAGAGAAAGTAGAAGACCTGCAATGAGATGGATTGGCACAGTGCTATAACAGAGGGATCAAAGTTGCGAACAATTGTGAGAATGCTGCAGGTCTAGGCAGTATTTTTCCCTTGTACACATGATTACAGTGAGCTGGAACCACTCAATGGCACCTTACAACAACATAACAAGAGCCATTAATGGAGCACTTGTGGTGGTGAGAAGCTATTCCTTTCCCCCTCATATAGCCTAGACGTTGAGTCTTGTTGTTTAACAGTTGTGCTTTTAAGTGTCATTGAATCAAGTAAGACTCATAGTGACTCAAGCTGACTGAATGAACCCTGTCCTGTCCTGTGCCAACATCATTATCTCTTACACACTAGAGCCCATGGCTGAAGTCACCATGTCAGTTCATCTCATTGAGGGCCTTCCTCTCCTTCCTTACCCTCTGTCTTTCTAAGGATGATGTCCCCTTCCAAAGAATAGCCTCACATAGTGTACTTCCAAAATATGAGACAAAGTTTTGCCATCTTTGCACTCTGGATGCACTTTTTCCAAGACATCTGTTTGTTCTTTGTCAGTCCATGGGATATTCAGTATTCTTCTCCAGTACCCCAACTCAAAGGCATCAATTTTTCTTCTGTAGGTAGAGAGATGTAATTCAGGATAAACCACAGGACAGAGTAGAACTGCCCCATACGGCTTCTAAGGCCATGATTTTTACGAAAGGAGACTGCTACATCTTTCTTTTGCAGAGCATGTCTAGTACATCTGAACTGCTAACTTTTTGGTTAGCAGCCAATCTTTCAAGGCTGCATCTCCAGAACTCCTCCAATGTGCTCCAGTGTAAAGGAAGTGAAAGTAAAACCAGAGAAAAATCGAAAAAGAGAAGGGAAGGAAAGATGAGAAGGACAGGGAGTTAGTAGCAAACTTTGAACCAGAGAAGGGTATTTGCTATTATTAACTGAGAGTAAAGGCAACATCAAGGGCAAGTGTGAGCTCTTGGTCCCTTTTGTAAGGTCTCCAGACAAACATCTAACCTTCAACTTTTAAATTGGCAGAACGCTGTCATTAGGTAAAGAAAGGTCTGAGGTGAGTTTTTCTGAGTCATTCTCAGTTTCTTTGTGATACATATCCTGGGTCAAGAGCAATGAAACTTGACATTTTGGGTTGCCTGTGCCTTTCTCTGAATGCATGCACCCTTTCTGTCAGGTTTACTGAAATATTGAAACTAGTTTTACCCACTAAGGCTACAGTGGGTGTTACACCCATTGCATTAAACTTTGCTCAGAAAAAGAATTCTAGTTACCTAAGCAGGAACCAGACAGTCTTTTCGATTAAGCACCAATATGTCTCTATTCCTCACTCCAGTACTTATGATTATCACATAAAGATAATAAAAATTCTCACAAATGGACCAATAAATAATATCGTGATAAATGGAAAAAAAAAGATTCAAGTTGCTAAGGTTTAATTTTACTCAGATCCACAATTAATGTCCATTGAAGTAGAGGTTAAGAAATCAGGGTATTGCACTGAGCAAATCTACTGCAAAAGGTCTCTTTAAAGTGTTAAAAAGCAACAGTGTCACACTGAAGAATAAGGTATAAGTAATCTAAACTAGTCACATACATGTGAAAGTTGGACAATGAATAAATGAAAGGGAGTACCAGAGGAATGTCTATGCGTGATTCATTGATTATGCAAAGGCATTTGACTGTGTGGATCACAACAAACTTCTGAAGTTTCATCTGAAATACTTTGGACATGTTGCCAGGAGGGACCAGTCCTTGGAGAAGGACATCATGCTTGGGAGGGTGGAGGGACAGCACAGGAGAAGAAGACCTCTATAAGGTGGATTGACTCAGTGACTAGGGTAATGGAGGTGGGTGTGTCAGAGACAGTGAGGTTGGCACAGGATAAAGCAGGGTTTAGTGCTGTCATACCTATGGTTGCTATGAGTCGCAGGCAACTCTATGGCACATAACATCAACAACAACAATAACAAAAAGAATGGAGTCCTTTGAATTATATGTCAGCAAAGAATATAGAATATATCATAAACTATCAGAAGAATGAGTAAATCTGTCTTGAGCGTTCCTTGGAAGGAAGTACAATGGCAAGACTTCATCTCCTACACATTGGACATTTTCTTGAGAAGGACCAATCCCTGAAGGATGATATTGTGTTTTGTAGAAGGTCAGTGAAAAAGAGGAAGACCTTCAACGAAATGGGCTGACACAGTGGCTGCAAAGTTACATTTGAACATAACAACTCTTATGAGGATGGCTTAGGATGACCAGTGTTTTATGCTACTGTATATCGGGTTGCTACGAGTCAGAAGTGATTCAATAGCACCTAACAACAAAACAGATTGTATTCTTTTCTTTTTTAAACTGGTTTATTTACAAAGTTCAAATACATTGTTTTTTTTTACACCAGATCTTTCCCATTCCCTTCACACACCCCCATCAAATTGTACGTCCCTATGATTAACCACCCATCCTCACCTTTGTGCTTCCATCATCCGCCCCTTATATCCTTATACTCATTCTATAATAAAGTTTTATACAATATTCATCCTTATAGGACTGATTAAGATTAACTCAATCATAAAGCGGGCACAAGACATGGAAAGAATTTTCACAGAGGAAGATATTCGAATGACCAACAGACACATGAAGAAATGCTCCATATCACTGGCAGTAAGAGAGACAAATCAAAACCACAATGAGATACCATCTCAGCCTAGTAGCAGTGGCAAAATTTAACAGGACAGCATGCAATAAATGTTGGAGAGGATGTGGCAAGGTAGGACTTCTTATACATCGTTGGTGGGACTGTAAAATGGTACAAACACTCTGGAAGGCAGTTTGGCACTTCTTCAAAAAGCATAACATAGAAATTCCATATGACCCAGCTATTCCACTGCTTAGAATATATCCTGAGATAATGAGAACTGAGGCACAAATGGGGACTTGTGCATCAATGTCCATAGCAGCATTATTCACCATCACAAGAACATGGGGGGGGGAACAACCCAGATGCCCAACCACAATCAAATGGACTGAGGGTTATGGTACATTCACACAATGGAATCCTATGCAGCACACAGAAGCAATGATTTTGTAAATTATTGCCTAATTTGGGGGGAACTGGAGAGTATTATGTCAAATGAACTCAATAGCACAAGGACAAATTTTGAATAAAACTATTTTTGAGGGAATTATGCTGAGTGAACAAAGCAGAGTATTAATTCATTTATCAGCTATAATTTCCTGCACACATGTACCACATCATACAGTTAATGCATTTGGCTGCTAACCTAAAGGTTGGAGGTTCAAGTTCCCCCAGAGGCTGAAAAGAAAGTTGTGTTGATCAGCTTCCAAAAAAAACCCCAACCACTGAAAACTCTTCCGAGAATAGTTCTACTCTGAAATGCATGGAGTTATCTTGAGGCAGAATTGAATTAGTAACAACTGGTTTAGGTTCTGGACTTAGGATGCAGTGGACAAACACAGTAACTGTCCTCAAAAAGCTCAAAATGTTATTGATAAAAGGAGACAATGAAACAAAGAGTATTCACAAAGCAGGGGGAACCACAAAGGGAATAGCAAAGACTCTTGCACACAATTGGAGTGCATTCTGTCTCCTCTTTGGAATGGCACAGAAGTTGTTAGAACCAATATCTGCATCAAATTTTCTAACTCAGCCATGACAAGACTAGCCAGGTACATAATTCACCATCCTCAGACACTGTTCACCTACTCTAAATAGGAAACCACACCTATGGTGGACTGATACAGCTCACCATGAAAATTTAGGGCAGTTAAGTCATCAGATTTCATGGGAAAAGGACTGAGGGCTCAGTGACAGAGTCTGAAAACATAAACAAAGAACAATGGTTTTTCAAGTGTACGTGCTGCATGGAGAACCTTAAGTTGAGAAGCCCAAGAAAACGAGGCATCAGGGAGCCATGCAAATACATAATCTGTAACTGCGGCACAGCCAGCCCCGGTGCGCCATGGAAAAAGGGGGATGAAATGTTGCTCAATCTGTTTCTGAATGAGATATTATCGTCTTTATTATTACTATGACTTCAACCAAGCCGATACTTTATCTTCCAAGCTGATAATTCAAGAAAGGTTTCCTTATTTGAAATGGGCTCCTATCTTTTGCCACCAGATTCTGAAAATATATGCATACCCCAGATAATGTGTATTTGGAATTCTAGGGGCTTTCTAGGTAAAATCTACTCTGCCATCTTTTAAAACAAATGAGTTCAGTTGCACAAATATATCTAGGTCAAACCATTTTTAAAAGAAGTACACTTCAAGCTCCATAGATCATGTTTGAGTTTTCCTTTCAATATTAAATGTCATTATGAATCACAGAATGAGTAAGAGTGAAAAACTTGGGCAATTGTTTCACAAGGCAAGGATTTCCCCCCCCCCTTTCTCTTAATTCTAGTTTAATTGAAATTATTTGTCAAAGTAGCATGCAAGATAATGTTTCAAGATACAGGTAGGAGGAAATATACACACTTTTAAAATAAAATATTAACACTTTTTTTCTTAATAAGATTTTTCTTCATAAGTTTTCTGGGGGCGGGGGAATACATTAAATCTCAGTTTTTCAGAGACTGATTATCCAGGTCTGTAATCTTCTCCTTGCTATTGACTAACTAAACAAAGTCAAAGAAAGAAGTTGGGTAGGAGAGGAGCCTCTCAGGACAGCCTCAGTCCTCACTGCTGGTGTTATTTGTATTGTAAGTTTTACTTGTGTTAAAGAAGTCAAACTAACTGTCGCTGAAATCCTGTCTGACATATTAGGTCTCACCATTAGGTTTCTGAGGCTGTAAATTCTTACAGCAGGAGATTGCCTCATCTTTCTTCCATACAGCAGATGATGAATTTGAACTTTGACCTTCTGGGTAGCAGTCCAATACATGATGCACTACACTACCAGTGCTCTTGTTAACAGAACAGAATTAGATGTCTTATGTGCCAAGAAGAAAATCTTACTGTACAGAAATCCATATTCTACTCCTCTTCTGAGTAAGAGCTGCATTTTTTTTACATTATTGTTATTGTGTGTAATCAAGGCAATTCTGAATCACAGTGGTCATACTAACAGAATAGAACTACCTTACAGCATTTCTTGGGCTGTAATATTTGTTGTTGCTATTGTTGAGTCACCTGTGACTCACAGCGACTCTATGTACAATAGTTCTGGAGCATGTCCTGTCCTGAGCCAATCTCACTGACTCTGACACACCAACCTCCATTGCCCTGGTCATTGTATCAATCCATTTCATCCAGGGTCTATCCCTCCAGCACTGACCCTTCACCCTTTTGAGAATGATGCCCTTCTCCAAGGATCCGTCCCTACTGGACACATGCCCAAAGTATGTAAAATGGAGCTTCAAAATCCTAGCTTCCATTCTCTGATACATAGCAAGTAATTGCAAAGGCCATGGACTGGATCAGGCACACCTTAGTTTCTAGACTTACATCGTTGCTTCTCAGTACTTTTGGACAGGTCTCCAACAGCAGATTTACCTAATGCAATGCGTCTTTTGATTTCCTGACTGGTGGTGCCTAGAGTGCCGATTGTGAATGTAAGCAAGCTCTAACTTTTAACAGCCTCAATTTCTCCTCCATCCATCATGGTGCTACCAATTGGCCCAATGGTTGAGAATCTTTGTCTTCTTGATGTTAAGATTCAATTGAAGACTATAGTCCTTGACCTTCAGCAGCAAGCACTTCAGGTCCACCTCAGTTTCAGCAAGGTTGTGTCATCTGCATAACATAGGTTATTGATGCATCTTCATCCAATCCTGATGCCACATTCCTTCTCATAAAGCCCAGTCTCCCGAATGATCAGTTCTGCATATAGATTAAAAAGGTAGGGAGTCAGGAGTCATCCATGGTACACTCCTTTCCTCATTTTGAACCATGCAATGTTTATCTGCTCCATTCAGGCATACGTGTAACATAAGAAAAATCAAATGCTCTGGGATCCCCTTTCTCTTCAAGGTTAACCACACATTTGTTGTGACCAACACAGTCGAATGCTTTTGCATAGTCAACGAAACACAGATATATATCCTTCTGGCATTCTTTGCTTTCTGTCGAGATCCGTCTGACATTGCCAATAATGTCTCTAGTGCCACGACCTCTTCCTAAACCCAGCGTGTATTTCTGGTAGCTCCCTGTCAATGTACTGTTCTAGTCATTTCTAAATAATCTTCACCAGGATTTTGTTTGCTTTTTATATGAGTAATATTGTACGATAATTTCCACACTCTGTTGGGTCATCTTTTTTGCAATGAGAATAAAGATGGATCTCTTCCAGTCTGTTAGCCAGGTGATTGTCCTCCACATTTCTTGGCACAAATTGGTGAGCACATCCAGGGAAGCATCTGTTTGTTGAAATAGGTCAACTGGTATGCCATCAATTCCCGAGGCTTTATTTTTTTCCAAATTCTTCAGAGCAGCCTGAACTTCCTCCTTCATCACCATTGCCTTTTGATCATATATTGTTTCTTGAATTTTTTCTGTGTCAGCCAATTCTTTTTGGTTCAGTAACTCTGTATATTCCTTCCACCTTTTTAAATACTTCCTGGATCATTCAATATTCTACCCACAGCATCCTTAATTATTGCGACTTGGGGCTTAAGTTGTTCTTTAGTTCCTTCAGTTTAAGAAATACCAAGTGAGTATGGCCTTTTTAATTTTTGGACTCCAGCTCTTTGCCCATTTCATTATAATACTTTGTTTTGTCATCTCAAGCTGTCCTTTAAAATCTTCTTTTCAGCTCCTTAATGTCTTGATTTCTTCCCTTTGCTTTGGCTTCTTGGCACTCTAGTGCAATATTCAGAGTCTCTTCTGACATGCAGTTTTCTTCTTCTTCTGTCCTTGTAATGACTTTTTGCATTCTTTGTGGATGATACTCTTGATATCCTCCCACAGTTCATCTGAGCTTCGTTCATTAGTGTTCAAGGCCTTAAACCTGTTCCCGAGTTGGTTTTTAAATTCATGTGGGATAGACTCAAAATAAAATTTTGTTTCCTGTGGATTTGATTTGAACTTCTTTAGCTTTAATTTGTATTTGCATATGAGTAGTTGATGGTATATTCCACAATCAGCACCTGGCCTAGTTTTCACTGCAGATATTGAACTTCTCCAATGATTCCTTCCACAGATGTAAGCAATCTGATTCCTGTACATACCATCAGGTGAAATCCATGCGTATAGTCTGTATTTATGCTTCTTATAAAGGTATTTACTATGAATTAATCATTGACTATGCAGAATTCTATTATTCTATTCCCAGCCTCATTTCTCTTAATTTTTTAAAATTATTATTATTATGTGCTTCCCAATGAGATACTGTGTCTCCTGTAGTTTTTCTACAGTTTGTCTTATAGCAAAGGTTCTAAATTTTTTAAAATTATTATTATTATGTGTGTGTATGTATGTGTGCCATCAAATCGGAACTGACTGGTACAGGAGGAAACTGTCCCTCCTTCTCCAGTAGAGGATCTGGTGGATTTGAACCGTGCACCTCTGGGATTGCAATGCTGCTTCTTCCCATTAGGCCACCAGAGCTCCCCTCCCAGCCTCATTTCTGTCACCAATTTCATGTTTTCTGACTACTGATCCTTCTTCCTGGTTCTCAACTTTCACATTCCAGTAACCCATTATTATTAATACATCTTGGTTGCATGTTCAATTGATTTCTGACTGCAACAGTTGGTAGAAATCATCTATTTCCTCCTCTTTGGCTCTGGTTGTTGGTGCATAACTTTGAATGATAGTGGTATTAACAGGTCTTCCTTGTATGTGTATGGATATTATCCTGTCACTCACAACACTGTATTTCAAGATGGATCTAGAAATAGATTTTTTTTTATTTTAAACTATTTTTTCTTTTCTTCTCAGTTTTTTTAATGATTAATTTTAATGAAAATTTACAGAGATTTTGGATGTTCATTCATTCATT
>NW_006399784.1:20633112-20644884 GCF_000299155.1 Elephantulus edwardii
GATAGCTTGTTCTCTGTTTCCTATTGCATGCATGCTTGTTTTACGGTATTTGTGTGTTTGCTTGTTTTATAGTTTGCTCTTGTGGGCATGGCACTTGTCTACCACTTCATGGTACTGTGGTGATTTGCATACTGCTGTGAGGCTGGGAGCTATGGTGCCAGTATTTCAAATACCAGTAGGGTGGCTCAGAGGGGACAGGGTCCAGTGATGCTTGAGACTAAGACAGATGAAGAAGCAGGATTCACCACCGACGTCTAAAATAACAGGCCTCCTAAAACACTATGAGTGCTGGAAGATGAACCCTTCAGGTTGGAAAGCATCCAAAAAGGGTGAGGAAACACCACAGCAAACACCATTACTAACTGGAAGGTGGAATGTACAAGAGATAAATACTACAAAATTGGATTTTGTCGAATACATACAGGTCAACACACCAAGAATTCGTGAGCTGAGATGTACTAGTATTGGCCAATTTTAATGAGATAATCTTATAATTTATTATTCTAGGAATGACAAATTGAAGAGAAATGGTGTCACATTCATTTTCAAAAATAATATCTCAAGATCTATCCTGCTCTGAGTGACAAGACACTACAGTATGCATATAAGGCAAATAACACATATACAAGAAAGATCTGTTAATACAACTACTATTCAAATGTATGTGCCAACCAACAAAGGCAGAGGGAAAGAAATTGTGGACTCTTATCATAGTCTGAAACTAATCAAATAGGCAATCAAGAAGTATTAATAATAATTGGTAACTAGAATGCAAAAGCTGGGAACAAAGGGAGACTACTAGTTGGAAAATATGCCTCTGGTGACAGAAATGAAGCTTGAAATTTAATGAAAATATCACCAATGATTTAGTCATTGACAAGATTAAAAAAAAACACACCAAAACCAAGAGTGACTGTACATACATATAGGGAACAAGATGACAGACAGAGAAAAGATTGAAACTGTCAATGGTTTAATCCTGCTTGGATCCACAATCAACATCCTTGGTACCAGCAGTCAGGAAATCAAGAGATATATTGCACGATGAAAGTATTTAGTTAGAGAACCCTCCAAAATTCTGAAGAGCAATGATGTCAGTCTTAAGATCAATGTGTGCCTGATTTAGGCCATGGTATTCCCAACTACGTGTTATATATATGCACCTGAGAGCTGGGCAATGAGTAAGGATACAGAAGAATTATTGATGCCTTTGAGTTGTGGTATTGGAGAAGAGTTCTGAATGTCTCATGGACTTCTGAAAAAATAACCATGTCTTGAAAAGGTTCTACCAGAGTGCTGCTTAGAAGCAAGGAAGTGAAGCTCCATCTCTCATACTTTGGATATGTTGCTAAGAGAGGCTATTCCTTGGAATAGAACACCATACTTGGAAGAAATTATCTCCAATGAGGTAAATTGATACGGTGACTGCAGAAAAGAGCTCGGGTGTATCAGAAATAATGAGGATAACACAGCACAGAATTGAAGTCTGTTGCTCCCGGGATTGCCATTAGTCATGCTCAACTTGACAATAGCTAACAACAGACTACACATGGACCTCATCTGATGGACGACACAGAAATCAGTGACTATATCTGTGGAGTCAATGGAGAAGCTCAATATCAGCAGTCAAAACTAGACCATAGGCTCACTGGGGAACAGAATATCAATTACTCACCGGCAACTTCAAGTTGAAGCTGAAGAAAATGAAAATAAGCTCATGAGAACCAAACTATGAACTTGAGAATATCTCATATGAATTTAAAAACCATCTTAAGACTAGATCTGCTGTTAAAAAAAAAAAGACTAGATTTGAGGCATTCAACATTGACGATCAAAGACCAGATGGGTTGTGGGGTGACATCAGCACACCATGCACGAAGAAAGCAAAAGGTTATTGTAAAGACAGGAAAGAAAGAAAAGGTCAGAATGGATGTAAGAAGACACTTTGAAACTTACACTGGAATGGAGACAGGGAATAAATTCTAAAGTAAGAGAGATGAATAACACATTTTAAAAGGCAACTCCAGAATACAAAGTAGAGTATCACTTAAAAATGTATAATGAGGAGTCAAAAAATTAAGAAATAAGAACTTGCTTAGTATTTCTCAAACTGACAGAATTAATAAACAATATGTGCTCATATAAAATCAATACATAGATGAAGAAACTACCCTTTGAAGAAGAAGGAGGTCAGGATTAGAGACTCAACAACAACCTGAATTAAGCACATAATACAACCTTGCCTGCAGAAAATGAAGACTTAAAGCATTTAATGGAGATCAAAAACTAGAGTCTTCAATTTGTATTGTATTTCAACATCAAGAAAACAAAATCCTCACTGCTGGACCAACAGTGATAGGCAGAGAAAAGATTAGAATTTTCGACTATTTTCTTTGACTTACAATCAACATCCAGCTTAGCAACAGTGAAGAAATAAAAAGACATGTTGCATTGGGAAAATCTGCTGTCAAGGATTTCTCTAAAGTGTTAAAGAAAAGAACAAGGATATCAGTTTAAAGACTAAGATGTGCTTGATCCACACCAGGATATTTAAATTGCTTTGTATACGTCTGAAAGTTGGACACCGAATAAGGAAGACCAAAAAAGAAGTGATGCTTTTGAATAGTGGTGCTTGTATGAAGACTACTCAACATCCCATAGACGTCCAAAAGAATCAACACACCTGTCTTGGAGGAAGGGCAAACCAGCATGCCATTTAGAGGCCAGGATGGTGGGACTTTGTCTCAAAATACTTTGGGACTGTTGTCAAGAGAGGCCAGTCCTTGGTAAAAGATATGCTGGGAAAGGGGGAGGGTCAGGGAAAAGAATACAAATGGTATTCTGTTTTACAAATGGGGTAAAATGGATTGACACAGAATTGTAACAATGGTCTGGAGCATGGAGGTGATTGTCAGGATGCTGCAAGGTTTTGATCTGTTCTTCATAGGGCCACTGTAAGTCATAATGACTCAACAGAACCTAAGAACAACAGTCTTTCCAGAAAAACAGATTATCACACATGTTTCTTCCACAGAGCTGCTGCATGGGTTTGAACCACCAACCTGTCAGCTAATACCTAAGCTTTAACTGTAACACCACAGGGGCTCCTGAGGCCAGTGTTGTAAACCCAGAAATAAGTGATAGCAAAAGCAAAATAGAAAATTTACTTCCAATTAACAATCCAAGGTCCAAATGGATGGTTTTGATTAACATATACCCTTTTCCTAATGCTAATTCATTTGTTCATTTATTGGATTTTAAAATTGCACCCTATGCCTTCCAGCATTAGTGAACAAAGACATAATTTAAAATACCAAGACACAAATGTGCTATTTGTTACTGTTTAAAAGAGCCATTATTACAGTGGCTTTTTTTCCCCTTCAGGAACCCAGCTCTTTTTAAGTTATTTACCATGCTGTCAATTATTACTATCATTAATAATGATAATGATAATCATTGAGAAGTAGCAATGTGTTGAGGGATAAATAGAGCACAGAACTAGGCAGGGCCTCAACCAAGAAACACAATGAAGATTTTGTTGCGCCACAAAGTGAGGATGGCAGAACTCAGGAAAGCCCTCCCCCATCTTTTTCATTTCAGACTCCCCTCTTGCAATTCCTTGTGTGCCGGAGAGAGCGTGAATTCACGGTCAGCCTCTTATGCATGACCTGGCATGTGGGCACCTCAACCCTGGCAATTCTTCAGGCTCATACTAATTGCCAGATGCCCCCCAGCTGAGAGGGACTGGATGTTAATGCCACTGGATGTGCTATGAATGGAATCTGTTATCCAGTCACAAGACAAGATGCCCGTCTGGCACTATTCTGCAGACTCGAAGTGCATGGGGGAAAGGCAGACACCCTGTCTGACAGTGAATAGCTAAGCTGTGAAACCAATAGTTTGACTGGGTTCCTTCTAGAAATTAGCCTGTCAAAAATGACTGCACTCTATGAGATAGAGCATCATGTGTTTGTCTGTCTGTCTCAGTTTCTGCATACATGTGAATCTTTTGGCTTCATAAATGCCTGCATGTATATGAAGAAAGTAAATAAAAACTGTAGCTCTTGGGCAGTGTCTCTCGTTTCGATTAATGTGTTCTGATATCATCCTGAATATAAATCTAAGTGGAACATTAGGACTGACTGAAAATGGCATAATGGCTCTTTTCTGAGGAGTAATCTCTTTGAGATAATTTACCCTTGCTATTTTTTATGGATGTCTAGAATGAAATATATAGTTTATTTTTATCATCTTCTAGAAGTTAAGCTAATGTAAATTTAAAGATTCATTGTCTTTTCTTAAAAAAAATGTTCACCATTCTAAGACTCTGAAGTTTAATTTTATACTCAAGGAATATGGTTATTGATGAAGTGCAATAGTCCCTCTTAGTTTCCTCTGTTTCCTCTTTAGCTTTGCTGTGGTGTAAACAGTTAATGAACTTGGCTGATGGTGAAAAGACTGGAGGTTCAAGTCCACCAGAAATAGCTCTGAAGAAAGACCTGCTGGGTCCAGCTCTATTTCCAAAGCCTGACATTCAAAACCATAGGGAGCACAGTTCTACTCTGACACATGTGAAGTCACCATGCATTGGAATTAAATCAATGGTATCTGGTTTTTCCCTTCATGGGCTCTGCTTTATCAAACAGGGATCCGAAAAAGTGAAACAAAAACCCAAGCCATGTGGGTAAAGGAAGCACTGGTGAAAATCCTGTAGCTAGGGTATTGGCTCAGTGACTGCAGCAATGGGCTCAGTGGTCCAGAAACGATGCGGATGGCACAGGATAGGACAGATTCAGATCTTTTGTTCATAGGGTCATGCTGAGTTGGACTTGATTTGACCTAACAACAAGAAGTAGCATTTCTGTTGCACGACCCATTTCCTAACCACCTACAGTCAATTAATTGACCACTGCAAACCAAAACCCAAACTTATTCCCCTGGAGTTGATGTTGACTCATGATGCCCCATCTGTTTCAGAAGTGAACTGCAATCCATAGAGTTTCCAATGCCCAATAGTTTGAAAGTAGATTGACAGAACTTTCTTCCAAGAAGCTTGTGCCACCCAGAAACTCCTACTCCTACACACACACACACACACATACACACACACACACCCTCTAAACATAAGTTTTTCTTAAAGGCACAGGTAGAGATCATTGAAGGAGAAGGAAGAAAAGTGTTTATTGTTTTAACCCAAATTTATACCCACTCAGCCCTCAAACCCCTCCTTCCATAATGGCACAAAACTATTGCACACACATATAATACGTTACATGTGGATCCAGAGTTACGTGTGCACTTACTAAATATTAACTGCCGCCCCTGGAAAAACACACATCATTCTGAAATCCAAATACAGCCTTTGGTTTCATGTAATTATCCCAGCAGGAGTTATCTATGTGTATCAAAGGGTGAAATTTGGTCTAGCCTAATTAAGTTTGTTTTCCTTTTATCATTCAGACAGTAGAGTGGTATTTCCAAAACACGTTTATCACAATTTTAATAAAGAATTTTCTCACACATACTTATAAGTGGGACGATGATTATCTAAAGTAAAGATTTAGTTGCCAATAGCTATCCTTTTTTCATTTCTTCGCTGGGATCTGGAGACCTGTATCAGATTATTTCTGACAGAGATGTTTTCCTTCCATTTTTAGAAAGGGAAAAAGGTGGAAAGAATATTGAGCTTTTTATTTAAATGACCTGAGATGTGGGCCTTTAAACTTCCAATTACAGGGCACGGATTTGCTCCTGAACCTTCTGTAAACCTATCAGTTAAAAGCCTGTATAGTTTTATGGCATGTCACCTCCAGCCCCTGATTAGTAAATTGCAGGCCAAGCTACAACACTTAGTGTGATGCCACTGCTTGTCTCGTTTTGGAGGACTAGATCATTACAGCTTAGTAATTTAGATAAATCCTAACCATCCATACTCCTTCCCTCTGTGAAGATCTTCTGCACAGATAAGACATGCAGGGTCAAATTACCCAAGGCCCTTTTATACGTACAGATATTTTTAAAATGCCAAAGACATTTACATGATGGAATTTATAAGGAGTTTACAGCATTCTCCTAGTGAAATGATGTTGTGTTCATGTACTCATTTAGTGGGTGTCTGCTTCTTTAAAAGAGCTCTGGTGGCCTAGTGGTAAGAAGATGTGCTTGCAACTCTGAAGGCACACGGTTCAAATCCACTGGCTGTTCTGTGGGAGAAAGATGGGCAGTCTCTTTCCATGCGATTAATTTCCTCTGAAAACCCACCAGAGGGTCAGCTGTGGGTCGGTTCCAACTCAATGGTACACAACAACAACTCCTTTAAAATGTAACCTTTGTGATATCATAGACCATGTCTTGAGCGCTAATATGTGGTAAGATCAATGGCTGGCACAGCATAGAGCTCAACAAATATTTTTTGAATGAATACATTCATTAATTTATCCATGTGATCAGCCACTTATCAATTTGCTGGGTCTAATAGCCGAGAAAAAGCACTTTCCTGCCTTTGAGCTTCTTCTGAAGGCATCACGACACTAATGTAATTCAAGTGCCAAAAACCAAGAGGAGGGGAGAATGTGCAACACCCATAACCTCTTTAAAAAGAACAGCTACATATGATTTTCCCAGTTCTATATCAGCCAACTACAAATACCAACATGCACAATATGCTATCCACTCAACAATTAGTTGTTTATTCAACAAATAGTTGATGAGCTCCTGGGTAATGCTGTTTTCATAATTTGGTGCTGTGTCAAAGCATGAAGCTGTCACTCAAGGGCAAACCTGAGTAAAGTCAAGACAGATAAGAAAGCAGGGAGAGAGTCAGCTGGTATTGGAACATTTGAAAACAGGAAGAAAACATTTCATAAATTCTCTGATTTTGCTTCATGTGGATGGGCCATGATTTTTGAAAGCTATTTGGGGACACCTTAATGTCTGGAAGGCTAATTAGGGAATAACTCACTCTTATTCCCTTTGTTGTTTCCCTGTTAAGAGCTTCCATTTCTCAGGCTCCAAATGAGAGCTTGGCCCGGTGCCTTGACATCAGAACGTCTTCCGATGTTCTCCCTCAGCCACCTCTGGCTTTCGGACTTACGGGACCCGGGACACACCGCTGGAGGCCTGTTGGATAATGAACCTCCTCATGCAAGGAAAGGTTATCTCTATTTAATAAATACTCATTAGGAGAAAATTTATATTGGCACACAAATTAAATTACATCTGTAACTCTGTTTCAACTCTGAATGATGACTCAGTGCATGGCTGAAACAGTTGCTTTACTGTCAAGTAGCTAATAAAAAGGAAAAAAATAACTAATATTTATCGAGAACTTATTGTCTGCCAGGGCTCCATTCTCAATGATTTCCACCTTCCACTTCCAGAAATGTCTTGGACGAAGTACAATGAGAATGCTCCTTACTAGTGAGATTCCAGCTCACGTATTTCAGGCATGTTATCAAGAACGTCCACTCCCTGAAGAAAGACATTATTCTTGGTACAGCAGAGGTTTAGCAATAAAGGGAAGGTCTATCAAAGAGATGAACTGACGCAGTGGCTACAATGGGCTGTGAGGATGGCACAGGAAGGGGGTGGGGAGTTCTGTTTCGTGAGTTGGAACCAACTCACAGCATCTAATAATAGCCTATTTCTTATTCCCAACCTCTCTTTGAGGTAGCTACTGTTTCACTCCTACCTCCCAGACGAGGAAGCAGGCCCAGAGAGGCTGAATAACTTGCCTCAAATCACGCGACTCATAGGTGAAGTGATAGGGTGGACTGGGCCCAGATTTCTGCCCTGGGACTGCCAGCTGCATGACCTGACTCCAGAGCCAATCACTCCAGACAACTCTCACATATGTAGCAGAAGCTTTCATTTCTGTAAATCTAGTTCTAAGAGTATGATGAAGTAGGCACTGATTTCATAATTTTTCAGATCTGCAATCAGGATGTGGACTCTCTTTTTGAAGAGTTCAGCACCAGATTCCTCGATGACCTTCCTTTCCTCTGAGCTTGATGCTCTCTTACATGATTCTTGTTTATCTACTCTTGATTTCGTTATCTTTAATGAAAAATAGCAATGGCAATTTTCAGTCGAGCTCAATAAGAGGTTGTATGTTTCTCTCAGGAGCGAGCCCTGGTGGCCTATGTGTAACGTGCCGGGTTGTTAACTGGAAGGTCAGGATATGGATGCATCAGCTTCTCTGTGAGAGAAAGATGGGAAGTCCTCCTCTGTCCAGATTTATAATTTTTGAAACCAGATGGGGTCACTATGAGTCAGAGACACTGGACAGCAACGGGCTTGGCTTTTGTAGTTTGGTGATCTTTTGTGAGAGTTAAAATCATTTGCTATCATATCTATCACTAAACCTTTTTTTTTTGTTATAAGATTAGGTATAGGTCATTTGATAGCCTCAACAACTCAGAGCAATAAAAGGTGGATAATATTGTTTCTCTTGTTGGTACTGGGTAAGTCTCATGACAGAGGGTGAATCACAAGCCTAGGGGGCTTGCATCTGGCCTCGCTCTAATTTCCTGATTGGCCCTTGGTTCTACTTGATGTGAACATCTTGAAGCCAGGTATGAGAGGTATGAGATTAAGGCATCAGAGAGCCCTGAGGGCTGATGATCTAGAATGCCCCCTCCTTTGCTTATCTGTGTTTTAGAACAGGATGAGGAAGTTATGCATGCAAATACATACAAACACATGTGAGTGTGTTAACTATCCGTGAGATAGTGTCTTTTCAAATGAACTTATAAGCATATGCCATTTTAGCAGATTGGGATGAACTAGAATTATCAGAGAAATAGCACAACTTTATATCCCCCACAACTTAAATGCATGTTTCACACACAGAGATGGTCAATGGAATGCCCAGCTCAGCAGACTTTTTAAAATCTCACATAAATAGATAGTGTTATAAAATTTCATAAGTCTATGAATAATATTAAGGTCCTAAAAGCATCCAAAGAGAACACAAAAACAGGTGACATCAAAAGGACCATCAAGCAGAACAGCCAATAGCACTTCTCAATATTTTACACTGAAAACCACAATGGAGCGATTTATTTAAAAACTTAGAGGAGGAAAGGAAAAAGGTACTTCCAACCTAGAATTCTAAAGTTATCCAAATTACCAATCAAGTGTGAAGTCAGAATAAAGGCGTTTTCAGTTACACATCTCAGTAATTTTTACTGCTTATGTGTTTTTCCCCAGAAAGCTGTCAGAGAACATGTTTTACCAGAACAGGAGCATAAACCAGGAAAAAAAAAAAAAAAGGATAGGAATAAAGCAAACAAGATTCAACACATGGGAGAAGAGAATCTCCAGAATGATAAGTTTAAGAAGACTTTTGTGTATCAGAACCACAAAGCAACCAGCACAATTTGGAGTCATAGGTAACACAGGGTTCCAGAAGCATGTCTCCATAACAAAAATAAAATGATAGACAGAGATCTTTTTAACTGCAGTTGTTAGGTTCCATTGAGTCAGCTCTGACTCACAGCAACTTCGCACATAACCGAGGGCAACACTGCCTGGCCTTGAGCCATCCTCACAATCCCTGCCCACTGGTACAGCCACTGTGTCCACCATCCGAATGAAGGTCTCCTTTCTCAATGAACCTTTATGAAACATGATTTTTTAAAATTGCAATTATAGACAATTTATTCAAATTAAAAGCACTGGAATAAGTTACTGGACTATAGCAACAATAAAAAGTTCCAAGGAAAAAATTATTTTAAAAATGCATTCTATTACAATATGCTACATGATTCATGTTTGAATAATATTATGGTCATAACAATGTGAACATTGAGTACTGAGTGAATAAAATTGTGGCATAATTATATTGAAAGTAGGCGTGGATTGGGCACAGTGTGTAAGAGAAATAAAAATTTGTAATTGTTATAGTAAAAGAAATAGGTAATGCTTAAAAGAAGAAAACTATTAATTAGCAGCATAATGTTAAAGTTGTTGTCTAACTATGAAAGCATATAAAGAGAAAACTGTTAAAAGAGTTACCTCTAGGGAGTAGGAAGCCGAATAAGGAAGCATATTGCTCAAGGGGCACAGTTTACCTTAAAAATTATTATAAACCCTTGTGTTGCCTATTATTCTTTGTCCTTGGTAATAGCACCACAATGTTGCTCTTGATAGCTTATGCTCAGATAAAAGGCTTCTATGTCCTTCTTGCAACTAACTGTGGCAATGTGACTTCACTCTGACTAATAAAATATAAGCAAGAATTGATGGGGAGAGCATATCTATTTGGTTTTTTCTTCCTTCTGCCTAGAAAGCCAACTGGTGCATTTGCAGCCATTCTAAACCATCAGGCAATCTTAATAGTAGAGGGTATCTGCTAAGGACAGAGAAGCAGAAAGATGGAATGAGTCTCTGTTTTTGACAACTTCAGAAACTGCTAAACAAATCCTGGGCTGACTACCTTTAACCATTTTTTACTTTGAGAAAATAGCCTTATCTATTTGGATCTCTACTAAATGCAGCTAAAAATCAATTCTAATTAATACACAAACCATAAGGAGCTCAAAAGGCCAAAGTCATTGCTGTGGAGCTGGAGCTGACTCAGACTCTGGCAGACTTTCCAGTGGATTTTTGAGGCTGCAAGTCACATGGGAAGATACTGTCCAACTTTCTCCTGAGTTGCTGCCAGTGAATTCGAACTGCTAGAGAGGAGTTGCCTTTGGGTTTGCGGTACAACTACCTACAGAGCTAGTTCCTTAGTAAATATTGGTTTAGCTTAGTTATCGAGTGCTACTGTAATAGAAATACCACGTGAGCAGCTTCAAACAGAAACTTAGTTGAGAGCGGGGACCTCCGTTCTGTGGTCGTGTGAGTGATTTAGATCCTGTGGGAATCGTGTGGGCCCTCAGAATCTCCGCGTAGCCATTGCCGCCTTCTTCTGCCCTCACCATGTTCCTCAGCTGGTCTGAGTATGATAGAGGTATGAATATTTTTTCTCCAGGAGGAAGATTATTTTAAATGTAATACGCCATCGAAGCTTTAAAACTTGCTTCTACAGCCATTGGGATCAAGACATCAGAGGTGTATGCTTAGGTGTGGAAAAGAGAATTACTCCCACTCATGGAGCCCAGCAGCATTGACAAATAATAGCACTATTATTTGGAAGATGTGATGAGAAAGGGATCCAGCTGTTGCACATGGACCTATCTGGAACCTTTGCTCGAGAAATTGGCTCCGCATCAGAGGGCATCCAGAGTTCCTTGCAAGTCTACCAAAAGTCTGTGACACTGAAAGAAGCCACCAAGTCTTCACTCATATTCTCAAACAAATAATGGAGGAAAAGCTGAATGCAACTAACATAGAGCTAGCTACAGTGCAGAATGGACAGAATTGTCCCATGTTCACTAAGGAAGAACTTGAAGAATATCAAGGATATTTAAGGAAGTGTGATCCTCCTTCAAGACTTTTCTGGAACAATTTCATTTCTCCATGTTACCCTAGGTCCTGTTCTTTGGAGAATCCTCAATGTATGTGCATTTTATTTTATGACGACTACACATAGCGATGGGCTCAAAGGTGTCTCAGAATGTGGGGATGGTGTAGGATGGGGCAAGGGTTAGATCTGTTGTTCATAGAATTGCTGTGAGTCATAGAGAGAGCTCTGTTGGCCTAGTGGATAGAAAGTTATGCTACCAAGCCAAAGGTGGGCGATTTAAATTTGTGGCCCTCAGGCCTGGTTTTAATTGTTTTTGGTCAAACATTCCTCTAAGTGGTATAGCACTGGTCTGTCCGTTA
>NW_006399784.1:20645099-20646630 GCF_000299155.1 Elephantulus edwardii
CTCCCAGATTAAAACAGTCTTGGAAGCAGGAGGGGCATCTACTTCCAAAATAGCTTGCCTCCAGAGAACTATGAACTTGGAGAAATGATGAAAGTTACACAAGTGTTCAAGTCTTTCATTCATAGGGTCACTATGAGTTCTCTATGACCTGACGGCACTTAACAACAACAACAATAATATATAAAGGTTGGAGCTCTGGTGGTCCAATGGCAAACAATCCCAAAGGCACATGGTTCATGGCCCCCAGCTGCTCCACGGGAGAAGGATAGGCAGACTCCTCCCATGTGATTAACTGTCTCTCAAAACCCATGGAAGGGTCAGCTATGGGTCAGTTCCAACTCTAGGGTACACAACACAATAATACATAAAGGCAGATCTGAAATAAAGAGAATTTTAATTTTTTTTTTTTAAAAAAAACCCTTCGAAATATATCTCCTTACAGCTCAGAAGGCTAGAAGTCAGAATTTAGGGCCCACTTTAAAGAGAAGCCTTTGTTTATTTCATGTTTTAGTGACTATCAATTCTGGGAGTTTCCCCATGGTCTTCAAGCAGTATCCATCTTCCTCTTGCTTATGCTTGTTTGCTTTTTTGTCTACGTTGCTCTTATGTCACTCATAATTGATTAGGTTTAGGAAATAACCTATTAATATTATAAATATTGATGACCCCATTAACATTAGAAACAAAATCTTATTCCCCAATGGGACTATATCCACAGGATTCCATCACACATTGGGCACATTGGGGAAGGAAGGCACAGTTTAACTTAACCAATCGTGTATTTTTAGGACTTAAATAAAAATAAATTGTTAGAGATATCAACACATGCATCAACAGAAGAGGAACCTACCTAGTTTGGAAAACTTCTCTAAAGTCCTAAAATCTAAGTGAAATATCATTCCCCCACCTCATTGCAAAAGACATGTTTGAGATGAAAATATACTATAGAACTAACTGCATATTAGACATTGCAGAAGATGTTAATGAATCTGAAGACATAGTAATATAAAACTATCCAAAATAAAACTCAGAGGAAAGAGAAATTTTTTTTAAATTGAAAGAGCCTCAAAAACCTGTGAAAATAAACATAAGAAAAATATTTTTATTCGCATCTCTTTGGAAGATAATTGGATTTTTTAAAAAATTTATTTATTCCCTCTTCACTTTGATACAATTATTCATATACATTATTTCAATCATGTTCATTTTCTTTTGTACAATCATTTCTGTGCACTGTGTTTTATATCATTAATTGCTACTCATCTGTTACTTTTATCTCCTCATCTTCTCAAGTCCCTCTTGGACCTTACCTATTTCATCAACCCTATCGCCCCACTAATCTCTGCTGTCCTAGGGATTTCCCCTTCCTTCTTACATAGCTCTTCTCTATGTTTTATATACATTGTTGTTAAGTTCTGTATGACTCATATGAACAGCCAATCAGAACCCCCGTGTATCCTGTGCCATTCTCACACTTCCTGAATACTAGAGCCCATTGTGGCAGTCATGGGTCAATTCACCCATTTTTTTT
>NW_006399784.1:20648505-20649907 GCF_000299155.1 Elephantulus edwardii
AAACGCAAAGGCATCAATTCTTCTTCTGTCTTCTTTGGTCACTGTCCAGCTCTCTGATGCACAACAGGTAATTGCAAAGATCATAGCTTGGATCAGGTGCATCTTAGTCTCTAGACTGATATCCTGAGTTTCCTAACAGCAGATTTTCCAAATTAAATTTGTGTTTGGATTTCCTGACTGCTGATGCCAAGAATTTTATTTTGGACCCAAATAAGCTAAAATTGTTAACAATCTCAACTTCTTCTCCATCTATCATAATGCTGCCAACTGGCCCAGTGGTAAGTATCTTCATTTTCTTGATATTGAGCTTTAATCCATATTGTAGACTACAGTCCTTCAGACCCTCCTCAGTTTCAGCAAGCAAGGTTGTGTAGGTTGTTGATTATGCCACATTCTTCTTCATAAAGTCCAGCCTCCCAAATGATCTGTGCTGCATATAGATTCAAAAGGTGTGGAGATAGGACACATTCCTGACACACTCCTTTCCTGATTTAGAACCATGCAGTGTTTCCTTGCTCCATTCTGATGACTACCTCCTAGTCCAAGTTTAGGTTTTGCATGTGCACAATAAGGTGTTCTGGGATTCCCATTGCAATTGTCTTTTTGTCTATCTCAATTCTACCCAGATTGTTCTCCCTTATCTTGGTCGTTATAGTGTTCTTTGTCTACTTAGCACATTTCCAATCTTCCTCACCTCCTAGCCACCCCTCAGTTACCCTTCTATTATCACAATAATAGTCTTGTGCAGCGTTTCTCTTTTTGTAGATGAGTTTTTTACTCAAAATAATGTTCTCTAAACTCTCCCATGTAGAGTTCTATTTTATGAAAGCATCTTTGGTCTTGAGAGCTGCATAGTATTCCATTCTGTTTGTTCCAAACAATAGTTTTTTATCCATTAATTTGTTGATGGGAATTTAGGTTGTTTTCATTATCTTGCTATTAAAAATAACACTGCTATGATCATAGGTGTACACATCTCTGTCTGTATCTCAGATTTCCTTGGAGTATATTCCCAGCAGTGGAATGGCTGGGTCCTATGCTATTTCTATGTTCAGCTTTCTTTAGGAAACTAAACTATCCTCCATAATGATTGTATCATTTTATAATTCACCCTCAAGTCATGACAGTTCCAACCCCTCTGCATCCTCTCCAAAATATATAGCTTGCTACTGGGTGGGATACTATCTTATTGCTGTTGTTCATTTTTGTTGAAGCAAATCTTTATATCTGTTTTCTTTATTTTGTTTTATATGTATTAGTTTATTTTAAATAAATAACTATTATATAGATAAGAAGTCTTAGGCACTTTTTTTTTAACTTTCATGTTTCCGATTTCATTTAGTAGATAGGGTGCTTATTTTACCACAATTTCAATTTAAATGTTTATTCATTTGACAATAAC
>NW_006399784.1:20650871-20652313 GCF_000299155.1 Elephantulus edwardii
ATATTTTATATAACTAGTACTATATTTTGAAATTTGCTAGTGTTGTTGGAGTGAGGTGATATCTCGTTGTTTTGATTTGCATTTTTCTGATTGCTAATGATGTTGAGAGAGTTATACAAGTGTTCAAGTGTTTCGTTCATAGGATCGCTATGAGTTGTCTATGACTTATAAACAATAACAATGACAATATAGAGAGAGCTATGTTGGCCTAGTGGATAGAAAGTTATGCTACCAAGCCAAAGGTGGGTGATTTTAATCTGCAGCCCTCAGGCCTTGTTTAAACTGGTTTTTGTCAAACGTTCTTCTAAGTGGTATAGCACTGGTCTGTGGACTGCTGTACAGAGGTAACTTGTGATTGCTGTGATGCTAAACATTTGACACTTATGTGCCAAATGCAATAATGGTTAGCCATTGCGGACAGTGTTTGGTGGAGCTTGGAAGCAGGAGTGACATCCACTTCTGAAATGGCTTGCCTCTGGAAACTTTATGAACAAGGAAAAACGACCAATGTTATACAATGTTCAGGTCTTTTATTCATAGGGTCGCTATGAGTCATCTACAACTGGACAGCAAGTAACAACAGCAAAACAATGATTTTGAACATTTCCTCACATGTTTCTTAGCCATCCAAATGTCCTCCTTTGTAAGTCTTTTCATGTCTTTTGCCCATTTTGTGATTGGTTTATTAGTTATTTTTTGTGTGGAGGCCCGGTAGTATTGTGTAAAATTTGATTATGAGAATTCTATCTGAAATGTCATTGCCATTTTTTCCCCCCAGATCTATGGGCTTTCTTTTTAATCTACTGAAGAATGATTTTGATGTACACAGGGATTTGACTTTAAGAAGGTCCCATTCATCTACCTTATCTTCTCCTTGTTGTGCATTTTTGGCTATATTCCCAAACCTATGTATGCACTACACCAGGGCTTCTAATTTTGTTCCCATTTTGTCTCTTATGGTCTTTATGGTTTTGGGGTTTACCTATAGGTCTCTGATCTACTTTGAGATAGTTTCTGTGCATGATGTGAGATTTGAGTTTGTTTCACTTTTCTGCAAGCAGATGTCCAGTTTTGCTAGTACCATTTGTTAAAGAGGCTGTCATTTCTCCATTTAATGGGTTTTATTACTTTGTCGAATATTAGTGGATCATAAGTTGATGAGTTTATTTTTGTATTTTTATTCTATTTCATTGATCTTGTCTGTTTTTGTACCAATATCAGGCTTTTTTGATTACTACAGCTGTGTAAATTTTAAGTTCAGGAAGTGAGATGCCTACAAGTTCATTTCTATTTTTTAGAAGAGCCTTGTTTATTCAGGGTCTCTTTCCTTTCCAGATGAAACTGGAAAATGCCTTTTACATCTCCTTGAAGTTCTCCTTGAAGAATAAATATGGTATTAGTATTGAGATTGCATTGAATTTGTAGACCGCTTTTGGTAGCAT
>NW_006399784.1:20657703-20674261 GCF_000299155.1 Elephantulus edwardii
ACAGAAGAATTGATGCATTTGAGTTGTGGTGCTGGAGAAGAGTACTGAGTGTCAAAAGAAGAAAAAAGTCCATCTTGGAGATAGTGCAACAGACAGCTTCTGAAAGGCCAGGATAATGAAATTTCATCCTACATAATTTATTGTTGTTGTTGGTAGGTGCCATCAAGTAGAATATGACCCATAGCAAACCTATGAACAATAGATCTGAACTCTGTCCTACCTTATGCCATCCTCACACTTCTGAAACATTAGAGCACATTGTAGCAGTCACTGTATCAATCCAACTGGTCAAGGGTCTTCCTCTCCTTCACTGACCCTCTGCCTTTCCAAGTATCATGTCCCTCTCCAAGGAATAGCCCCTCCTAGCAACATACTCAAAGTATGTGAGGTGACACTGTATCATTTTTGCCTCCAAAGAGCACTCTGGCTTCACCCTCTCCAAAACATTTTGTTTATTCTTTTGGCCATCCACACGATGTTCAGTAATCTTCTCCAACACCACAGTTCAAAGGCATCAGTTATTTTTCTGCCATTCTCATTCATTGTCCAGATCTCAGATGCATAGCAAGTGATTGGAAAGACCTTGGCCTGAATCAGATGCACCTTAGTCCTCAAACTGACATCATTATTCAACAATAATTTGGAGAAGTCCCTAACTGCAGACTTTCCCAGTGCAATACATCTCCTTATTTTCTGACTGCTGGTACTAAGGTTGTTAATCGTGGGTCCAAGTAAGATGAAGTTGTAGACAGTTTCAATCTTTTCTCCATCCATCACGATGTTTTCTATCAGTCCACTAGTGAGAACCTTTGTTTTCTTGACATTGATGTGCAAGCCTTATTGAAGGTTATATTCTTTGATCTTCTGCAAAAAAGTGCTCCAAGTCCTTCTCACTTCCAGCAAGTAGGGTTATGTCATCTGTATAATGCTGGTTATTGATGAGTCTCCCTCTAATCTTGATATCACATTCTTCTTTATAGTGCCCAGTTTCTTGAATAATTTGATCAGCATACAGATTGAATAAATATGGAAAAAGAATGCAATCCTAATGCACTCACTTCTTAGTTTTAAACCATGTAGTGTTTCCATGCTCTGTTCACACAACAGACTCTTGGTCTAAATATAGGTTTCAGGTGAGCACAATTATGTGTTCTGGGATTCCCATTATTCCCAAAATTAGCCATAACTTGCTATGATCTCCATAGTCAATATATATAAAGATACATTCTTCTGGTATTCTTTATTTTTCAGCCAGGATCCACCTGATCAATAATGATATCCCTGGTGCCATGGTCTCATCTAAATCCTGCTTGGTGGTTCCCTATGTATATAATGTTCTAGCCATTTTGAATAATTTTCAACAGTATTTTGCTTTCATGTGATATTAATGACACTGTTTTATATTTTCCACATTTAGTTGGATCACCTTTCTTGGGCATGGGAACAAATATGGGAACTAATCCAGCCAGACTGCTGTCCTCCATATTTCCTGGCATAGACTGGTGGGTGCATCCAGGGATGCCTCTAGAAATTGAAACAAGTCAATTGGTATCCCATCAATTCCTAGAGCCTTATTTTTTGCCAATGCCTTCACTGCAGTTTCAACCTCCTTCTTCATTACTATTGGTTCCTGCTTATATAGTACTTCCTGAAATTTTTCAGTGTCAGGCAGTTCTTTTTGGTACAGTGATTCATTCTGTGTATTCTTTCATGTAATTTTCTTTTAATGCTTTCTGGGTCACTCAATATATTGCCCATAGCATCTTTCAATATTGTGATTCGAGGCTTAAGTTTGTTTTTCAATTCTCTCAATTTGAGAATTGCAGAGAGAATTAATCTTTTCCCCCCCTCCAATTTCAATTCTCTGCACATTCCATTATAATACTTTGCTTTGTCTTCTCAAACTGCCCTTTGAAATCTTCTCTTCAGCTCTTTTACTTTGGCATATTTTCCCTTTATTTTAGCTTCTTGATCCTCTAGTGCAATTTTCAGAGTCTCTTCTGGCATCCATTTCAGTTTCCTCTTTCTCTTCTGTCTTTGTAATGACCTTTTGCTCTCTTTATAAATTATATCCTTGATATCAACCCAGAACTCATCTGGTCTTCAATCATTGATGAAGGCTTCAAACATACTCTTAAGATGATTTTGAAATTCAGATAGAATAGATTCAAGATCATATTTTGGCTCTTGTGGACTTGTTTTTCATTTCCTTTGGCCTCAATTTAAACTTGCACATGAGTAATGTGCTGACTCACAGGCTGCCCCTAGCTTAGTTTTGACTACTGATGTTGAACTTCTCTAGTGATTCCTTCCACATATATAGACAGTCTGATTCCTATGCAGCCCACCGGGTGAGGTGCATGTGTAAAGTCATTGTTTCTTTTAAAAAGGATATTTCAATGATTTTTTAAAAAAAATACAAATTATTTTAGCATACTTTAGGCATGTTTTTAGGAGGGGCCAGACCTTGGAAAAGGACATCTTTCTGGGAAAGATGGAGGGTCAGAGAAAGAAAGGTAGACACGTATCAAGATGTATTGACACAGTGACTGTTTCAATGGGTTGGAGCATATCAGAGATCATAAGAATGTTGTCTACCACAGGATAAGTTTCAAATATGTTGCTCATAGAATCACTTTGAGTTGCTGTCAACTTGATGCCACCTAACAACAGAATATTTATTTATATGCACCTATCTATCCAGATGTAATTATATGCCAGTGAGTTGACTATGACTCAAGTGACCTTATGAACAACAAATCTGAATCTTGCTCTATCCTGCGTCATCCTCATGATGTCTGACGTTCTGAGCCCTTTGTTAGAGTCCCTGTGCCACTCCATCTCATTGAGGTTTTCTTCTCTTTCTTTGACGCTCACCTTTTCTGTCATGATGTCTTTTCCCAAGGACTAGCTCCTCCTGACAATACGCCCTAGGTATGTGAGAGAACGTTTCACAATCTTTGCTGGTTGCACTTCCTCCAAGACAAGTTAATCTGCTCTTTTGACAGTTCACAGGATACTCAGTACTCTTCTCCAGCACCACAATTCAAAGGTATAAACTCTTCTGTCATTCTTTTTTATTGCCCAATTTGTATTTAGATGCATTGGAATAAACTTAGAATATCATGGCTTGGATAAATATACCTTAACCTTTAAACTGTCATCATTATTCTTTAGGACTTTTGGAGAGGTCCTCCACGGGGGATTTTTTCCATGACATTTGATTTCTTGACTACCATTACCATTGATGTTGATTGTGGATCCAAGTAAAATGAAATAATAGACAAATTCCATCATCTTTCCATCCATCAAGATTTGCCTATTGGTCCAGTGGTGAAAGCTTTTGTTTTCTTGGTGTTGAAATGTAGTCCATATTGAAGACTGTAGTTTTTTACATTTTGCAGGAAGTTTTTCAGTCTTCATTTTCTGCAAGCCATTTTGTTATGTGCATAAAGCAGGTTGCTGATTAGTCTTCCTCTGATCCAGATGCCACATTCTTCTTCATATGGTCCAGTTTATGTAACAATTTCCTCAGAAAATAGATTGAAAAGGTATTGATAAAGGGTACAAACTTGATGTGCACTTTCCCCAATTTTAAACTTTTCATTAGCTCCTTGTTCTATTGAGACAATTGCATCTTGGTCTATTGGCTTCACATAGTCATAATTAATTATTCTGAGATTCCTATTCTTCTCAATGTTATCCATAATTTGTTGTGATCAACACAGTGGAATACCTTCACATAGACAATAAAACAAAGTAAACATCTTTATAGAATTTTCTGATTTAAGGTCAGATCCATCTAACATCACCATTGATATCTCTTATTCTAACATTTCTTCTGAACATAACAATGTTAAGTATTGGGAAGAAATAAGACAAATTTTGCAATATAAAAATTTCTGATACATTAAGAAGAACCAAATAAATTAAGCAAGACAGAATAAAAATGTCAGTTCCTCCCAAATTATCAATAAAGTCACTACAACTCCAATCAAATTCTCAACAGATTTTTTTAGAAGCTAACAAACTTGTTAAGAATTTTTTATGTGAATGCAGAAGACCTAGAATAGCACAAACAACTCTGACAGAGAGAATTAAAGATGCATAACTAACATTAATCAATTCTAAGTTTATTATAAAGCCATGATAAATTGGACATTGTGAAATTAGTGTAGATATAGACAAATCAATGAAACAGAATACCCATAGATAGACTTATACACATATGGTATGGAGTTTTCCTGCTTAATCAAAGGCCACCCCTCTCTGGCAGTTTTAATCCACCAGCAGCTGTGTGTGGGAAAGATGAGCTATCTCTCCCCATGCAAATTACAGCCTCAGAAATCTATGAGGATCAAGAACGAGTTGGTTCTGACTTAAAGACAATGAGTTTGAGTTTTCTTAGTTTGAATTTATTTCAATAGTGTAAAGGCAATTTAGTGGAGAAAGTTCTTCCCACAAATGGTGCTAAAACAATTGAACACCCAAATGCAAAATATAAACTGTGATCCACATTCCATATCACGCATAATTAACTCAAAAAGATTTATAGATCTAATATTTAACCCAAATGACAAAATGTCTAGAGTTTAAAATATGCAAACACTCCTATCAAATTCAGATCCAACACTTCTGAGTTCTTCTACACAGTACAAAAAAAAATCATTCGTACATGTAATCTCACAGTGACCCTGGAAGACACAGTAGAACTGTCTCATTGCATTTCCAGGGCAGAAATATTTACAGCAGCTGATCTCCAACTTTTTTCCCCTTGAGAAGGCTGTGTGTATTTGAACCATTGACCTTTCAATTAGCAGCCAAGTGCATAATCATTGTGCTATGAATCAGAACAAATTTCATAGCATACAAAAATATGACATACAGAGTGACTCTTAGTTCTCATTATATTGCCCTCAAGCAGGAAACTGGAATGTGAGCAACTCATAGGGTTATGTCTGTTTCTGATCCATAAATCTCATATTTGATTTCCAGAAAAAAAATGTATATTAAACACGTTAAAATAATACTATACATAATCCATTCTGGGGAGTTATATCTCTCATGCTTTTAACCACCGCTTCACTTTTGACGACTCCAGGTCTTTATTTTCCGTTCTAAATTCTTGGGTTTGAGGCTGGTATTTTCCACTAGCTCTGCATATGTCCATGTTGATATCTAACTCACACCTCAAAGTCAGTATGTCCAAAACCCACATGGCAGAGAAAGAGAGAGGGGGAAAAGAAAAAAAAAAATTAAAACCCTACAAAGACCATATTTACTGAATACAGATTGATGGAACTGCTGAAACTGTGGTCCTTGAACAACATTCAAGCCTGGAATTGAACCCACCTCACACGTCAACTTTCAGCCAAACAATAGACAGAGAGGATTAAGAAGGTGAATAGCAGTGTCAGGGAGAAATGAGTCATGCAAGACCAGAAGTGCACTGCTTGTCCAAGAGTGATAGTGAGATGGCAGGAAAAGGAGGAGGAAAGGATGCATGGAAATGGAAAAGACAGGGAAGAAGTGGGACGTGTGCTGCAGCACTGAAAGGAAATGCAGCCAACATCATGAAACAAAGTGTGCAAAAATTGTTGACTTGAAAATGAATTTTCTCCGGTTCGAACCCACCAGATGCTCTGCTGGGGAAGGAGGGACAATCTCCTCCTGTACCAGTCAGATCTGATTTGACAGTACACGCACACACAAAAAAATAATACTAAAAAAAAAAAAAAAGAAAATGAATTTTCTCAGAAAACTTTCATCTGGGGTACAATGACAGATATCTAAAGAAAAAATTAAAACTACACTTGGTATCCTCTCCCATAATCGAGCATATTTTTCTATGGTAGTATCATTTTAGTTACACATGTTAGGAGAATAGAAAGAATGATTTCTCATTAACGAAAACCAAATACAGAAGCGGTATTTTGTTCGAGGGAGGAGATGCTGATACAGTGGCCATGTTGACTTCAGGTGCTGGCAGAGCATGCAGGTGGAGATTTCCAGCAGTCAGCTGTACATGACAGATTGCTGATCTTGGTTACAGAAATGAAAGCTTAAGAGTTTTTTTCTGAAAAGTTTAAGCTGTGGTTTGACAGGAATCATACTGTTTCTAAGAGCAAAAACACTCAGAAGCATTCGGCTGTGGAGGATAGACCATAAGGGAGGAAAGGAAAAAAGTACTGAGGAGGAGGAGGAGGGGTGGCAATTGGAGGATAAAGGACAGGCAGTCAAAAAAAAAAATCCTATGGGAGGTCCTTTGGCAGAGGGTCCCTGAATGTATATGGCCCTTTTCTCCTTCTCTGCCTGACGAAATCCATTTCTTGCAAGGAGTACCTGTGCAGTGAAAGGCAGAGTGAGGACAAGGGACTAGCTGTTGGTTTTCTTTACTCCACTGCACCAGAAAGGCAGACAGTAAACACTAGGTTAGCTGGCAAAGTCTTAGGGCTCCGGCTGCCCTTTTTGATTTGTGTATTAATGTCGTAGACCTGACAGCCCGCTTGAGAGGGCCGTGTGTTCTGCATGTCTGGAATTTATTCCTTTGGCTCTGTAAGATGTGACACTGCATAATGCCCATGAAGAAATCATTTTGATTCTGTGTCTATGTTGGCAAAAGTTCCAGAAAGACATATGGACATAATCTTCTGGACATTTGTAGAGGACCTCTCCCTCAGGGACTGTCTTTACAGGCTGGCTTTCACTGTGAGCCCTATAGTTCCTACCTTCACTTTACTCTGTTGTTACTTTGGAGATAAAAGGTGAAATTGTATTCAATTGAAAGAACCAAAAATATTAATGGAAGAGCAAGTCATCATTGTGACACATATCAATTTCTCACCTCTGAGACGGTGCACAGCAGCTGGGCTCCGGATATTAATACAGTCATGATTAGAGAAAAAGAGACCTATCTGGGTGGGTCTAGACTCATACAGAAAACAGAACTTTCTACCATGATGAAAATAAGCATCTTTATCTTTGAATTTTCAAAGAGATAACATTAAAATAAAAAATCTTCATAAGATACATAGCTTGCTTAAGATTCTTCTACAACAAGTTGCTCCTTATCCCTGAACCTCAATTTTCAGTGTATTTTGAGAAATTTCTCATTGGGATGGATTTCAATCTAAACATAGTTTCCTTTTAAAACACTTGAGATAGAAAGCACAATAAATCCAACTAAATTTCCCCGAGTTTCCACGTGTGAGTTAAGAAGTAATTGCTGACTAAATTTAAATCTTACTTAAGATTATAATTTAACCCTCATCCTTATTTCTTTCTACGAAGAGTCTGACTAACATGTAGATAGGGGGATAGCTTAGAAAATTCCAAGCTTAGATCCATGTTCATGAGAAATGCACCCACAAACTTGCCTTCTTGTTGTTGTTGGTGCCAGCAAATCAGCTACAACTCACAGAGACCCTGTGAACAAGATTTGAATTTTGCCTTATCCTATACCCTCCGCATGAACTCTGCCCTCTCACGCCAATTGTGATAGTCACTGTTTCCTCTCGGAGGATCTTCCTCTCTTTCACTGACCCTCTATCCTTCCCTGGATGAGGTCTTTCTCCAGAGATTGGTTCCTTCTGAGACAAAGTAAGTGAGACAAAGTTTCACCATCCTTATGTCTAAGGAGCACTCTTGAACTTCTGTCAGGAGAGATTTGTTTGTTCTTTTGACAGTCCATAAGATAGTCAATACCTTTGGCAACAGCACAATTAAAATGCATTGATTCTTCTTCTGTTATTCTTATTCATTGACCAATTTTCAGACGCATAAGAAGCAACTGAAAATACCATGAACTAGCACTCAGAAAAAAAGTCAGGCATCTTCCAGAACCCAGTCTTGATTCAGTTATCATTGTTTATGTGAAGTAAAAGGAGAAAGAGATTGAAACTGCGGGGACAGAGGCTCACTGGTGTATGTGGTGCTCATTGTTAGACCTCAAGAGTTTTTGCTCACAAGGAATCATTCAAGTCACCCTACGGTTGGAATGCTAAAAGCCTATCTTAGCTGATGGCTACCCTGAAAAGAGCAGGTGTCTCTTCTCAGTGGTTATTGCACTATCCAAATCTAAGGAAAGGATGCTGATACTCATGTGTAGTTGTAGATCGAGTTGGTCTTATAGGAGGAGCTGGTTCTAGATTTAGAAAATTACAGGTCAGAAAAGTGCTTGTTTCCCAGCCTCCTGGACTTAAAGACTCATAGTCACTAAGTTACTGGACTTTACATGACATTTGCAGAACGTGTCAACATCTTCTGTATGAGTCTGATGTGTGTTCTGCACATCACCAGTGTTCTCCACATGACTGTAACAAGATTGCATATGTTGTTATTGTGATTACGTACTGTCCAGTATGACCCACAGCGATCTTATGAACAACAGATCTGAAGCCTGTTCTATCCTGTGCCATCCTCATACTTCCTGACACATTAGAGCCCATTGCGGCTGTCACCATGCCAATCCACCTGGTTGAGGGTCTTCCTCTCATTTATTAACTTTTATTTGTTTGTTCTTTGGCAGTGCATGAGATGTTCAGTGTTCTTCTCCAACACCACAGCTCAAAGGTGTCAATTCTTCTTCTATCAACCTTATTCGTTGTCCAGAGCTCAGATGCATAGCAAGTGACTGGAAAGACCTTTGCCTGAATCAGATGCATCTTAGTCCTCACACTGACATCAATATTCATTAAAAATTTGGAGAGGTCCCCAACTGAAGACTTTTCTAGTAAAATACACCTCCTGATTTCCTGACTGCTGATACCAAGACTGTAAATTGTGGATCCAAGTAAGATGAAGTTGTTGACAGTTTCAATCTTTTCTCCATCTATCATGATGTTTTCTATCAGTCCAGTAGTAAGAATCGTTGTTTTCTTGACACTGATGTGCAATCCATGTTGAAGACTGCAATCCTTGATCCTCTGCAACAAGTGCTTCAAGTCCTCTTTACTTTCCGCAAGTAAGGTTGTATCATCTGCACAATGCAGGTTATTGATGAGTCTCCTTCTGATCCTGATGCCACATTCCTCTTCATAGAGTATGTTGTTATTATGTGCCGTTGAGTCGCTTGTGACTCGCGACTCATAACGACCCTATGTACAACAGCCCTAAACCCTGCTCTATCCTGTGACAATCGCACTACCTCCAACACACCCACCCCGATAACCCTAGTCACTAAATCAATCCACCTCATAGAGGGTCTTCCCATCTTGCACCGTTCCTCCACCCTCCCAAGCATGATGTCTCTCTCCAAGGACCTGTCCCTCCTTACAACATGTCCAATGTATGTCAGACAAAGCCGCAGAATCCTCAAAGAGTCTAGCTTCTCAAATAATTTGCTCAGCACACAGATTGAACAGACCTGGGGAGAGGCTACAACCCTGATGCACTCCCTTAATTTGAAACCATATAGTGTTCCCTTGCTCTGTTTGCATAACAAACTTGTAGTCTGGGTATAGATTTCAAATGAGCACAATTAAGTACTGTGGGATTCCCATTCTACTCAATGTTAGCCATAACTTATTATAATTCACACAGTCAAATGCCTTTGCACTGTCAATAAAGCATATAAACATTCTTGTATTCTTTACTTTCCTCCAGGATCTATCTGATATTAGCAATGATATCCTTGGTGTTATGGCCTCTTCTAAATCCTGCTTGAACTTCTGGCAATTCCCTATCTATCTACTATTCATTTTTACTCAGTTGTGACAAAATGATTTTCTCAGTTCTTGTATAAAGAAACAAGAAAGGGTTCTGGTCTTATTTGTGTTAAATATTATCTCCCCCTAGGACTATGCAAGGGCATTTGACTATGTGGATGACAACAAGTTGTTGAGAAAACCTTGACAAGAATGGGGATTTCAGAACACATAATTGTGCTCCTGTGAAACCTATACTTGGATTAGGAAGCAGTAGTTAGAATAGAATAAGGAAATATTGCATGGTTCAGGATCAGGAAAGGTATGCATCAAGGATGAATCTTACCTCCATACTTTCTCAATCTACATGCAGAACAGATCATTTGGAAGGCTGTGAGGATAAACGTGGCATCAGGATTGGAGGAAGACTCAATACCTTGTTTTATGCAGATGATACAACCTTGCTTGCTGAAACTGAAGAGGACATGAGGCATTTGGTGCCAAAGGTCAAGAACTATAATTTTCAATATGGATTGAAGCTCAACTTCAAGAAAACAAAGATTCTTGCCACTGGGCCAATCAGCAGCTTCATGCTGAATGGAGAAGAAACTGAGATCGTTGATAACTTCAGCCTACTGGGTTCCACAATCAACATTCTTGGCACCAGCAGTCAGGAAATCAAAAGATGAATTGCACTGAGAAAGTCTTCTATTAGGGACCTCTGTAGAATACTGAAGAGCAACAATGTCAGTCTGGAAACTAAGGTGCACCTGATCCAGGCCATGGTCTTTGCAATTACTTGCTATGCATCCAAGAGCTAGACAATAACTAAGGATAATAGAAGGATCAAGTGCGACAATGAAAGAATATTTTTAAAAAGAAAAGCAAACTGGGGTGGGGGGAGGTGGGAAGGAACACGTGCAATAATAAATGAGTGGAAATCCAAGTTTTCCGTAAACTTTAGTTAAAATATCAATTAAAAAAATACTGTGATACTGAAGAAGAGTGTTGAACATACTGTGGACCGCCAGGAGAACAAATAGATTTGTCCTGGAAAGGCTGAAACCAGCCTGCTCTTTGCAGGCAAAGATTTTGAGACTCTGTCTCACATACTTTGGGCACATGGCAAGAAGGGACCAGTCCTTGGAGGGCATCATGCTTGGAAAGCTGAAGGGACAGTGCAGGAGAGAAACACCCAGGATGAGATGGATTGCCTCAATGACTAGAGAAATGGGATAAGGTCTGTCAGAGACGATGATATAGGCTCAGGATAGGGCAGGTTTCAGAGCTAGTATACATAGGGTTACTATGAGTTACAGGCAACTCAATGGCACATAATAAAAACAGAATCCATAGTCAACACTTTTGGTACTATTAGTCAGGTGATCAGAAGACATAAAGCATTGTGAAAGTCTGCTGTCAGGGATCTCTCCAAAGTCCTGAAGAGTGCTGATTTCGGGTTAAAGGCTAAAGTGCACCTGATTCAAGTCCTGGTTTCTCCAATCACCTCTAATGTGTCTGAGAGCTAGACAGTGAATAAGGATGACAGGAAAATCAATGCCTTTGACTTTTGGTGTTGGAGACGGGTACTGAATATCCCGTGGAATGCCAAAAGAATGAAGATATGTCTTGGAGAAAGTGCAATCAGAGTGCTCTTTAGAAGAAAGGATCACATACTTTGGGCATATTGTTAGGAAAGACTTTTCCTTAGATAGAGACATTATGCTTGGAAAGGCGGAGGGTCAGCAACCTTCAGTGAGATGGATTCATACAGTGATTGTGGAAAAGAGCTCAAGTGTGTTGAGATGATAAGGATTGCGTAGACTAGGACAGGGTTCAGATCTGTGCTTGATAGGGTTGCTATGAGTTATAAATGACTTGAGAGCACTAGTGTATACGTGTGTGTAGGGTCTCAGAGCAGAAGTGGCTTCATGGGGCACAGAGCCTGTTAGATTACAAAGGTGATCTGCCTGGTTTAAAGCTGTACTGTTGCTATCTTGAAATAGTCAAGTTTTTTTAGTATTTTTAGTTATTTGGCCTTACCTGAATTCCTTGCCATCAAGTCAGTTTCAACTCACAACAACCATTCAAGACAAGAATAAAACTTCCCCATCGAACTTCCAAGATGTAAATCTTTAAGGAAGCTAACTGCCACATCTTTCTCCTACAGAGCAGCAGGTGGGTTCGAACAGTCTTTCCATTACAGCTGAATACATAATCACTATGCTACTAAACTAAAAACCCACCCATGGCTATCAAGTCAACTCTGACTTATGGTGACTCAACATCAGATTTCCAAGGCTTTAAGTCTTTCTTCCACAGAGCAGCTAGCTGGTTAACCTTTCAGTTAGCAGCTCAACACACGACACACTAGGCCAAGACGACTCCTTATTTTAGCACTAAAAAGTTTCCTTTCACCAACAATATCATTAATATCACATACAAGCAAGATTGTGCTGAAAATTATCCAAAAATGACTGGAGCAAAACGTGAACAGAGAACTGCCAGATGTGCAGGCTGGATTTAGAAGAGGTTGTGGTACTAGGGATATTATAGCTAATTTTTAGATGGGTCTTGGCAGAAAGCAGAGAGTACCAGAGGAATGTCTATCTGTGCTTCACTGACTATGCAAAGACTTCTGACTGTGTGGATCACAACAAGCTGTGGCTGAGTCTGAGAAGAATGGGAATCCCAGAACATTTGATTGTGCTTATGCAAAACCTATACTTGGACCAAGAGGCAGTCATCAGAACAGAGCAAGGAGACACTGCATGGTTAAAAATTGGGAAGGGGGTCCACAATGGATGTATTCTATCTCCATACCTTTTCAATATGCATGCAAAACAGATCATCTGGGACGTTGGGCTGTATGAGGAGGAATGTGGCATCAGGATTGGTGGAAGATTCATCAACAACCTGCATTATGCAGATGACACAACCCTGCTTGCCGAAACTGAGGAGGTCCTGAAGCATTTGCTGCAGAAGGTCAAGGACTACAGCCTTCAATATGGATTGAAGCTCAACATCAAGAAAACAAACATTTTCACCACTAAGTCAATTGGAAGCCTCATTATGGGTGGTGAAGAGATTGACATAGTTAAGAATTTTAATTTGCTTGGCTCCACAGTCAGTACTCTTGTACAAGCAGCCAGGAAATCAAGAGACGAATTGCACTGGGGAAAGTCAGCTGTCAAAGACTTTTCCAGAGTACTGGAAAGATGAGTCTGTTCCGGGCAATAGTCTTTTCAATTGCATGCTATGCATCACAGAGCTGGACAGTGACTAGGGATGATAGAAAGAGAATCAATGCCTTTGAGCTGTGGTGCTGGAGAAGTGTGTTGAATATACCGTGGACTGCTAGGACAACTCAATTTGCGTTATGCAGATGACACAACCCTGCTTGCTGAAACTGAGAAAGACCTGAAGCGCTTGCTGCAGAGGGTCAAGGACTGCAGCCTCCAATATGGATTGAGGCTCAATGTCAAAAAGACAAAGATTCTCACCACTGGACTAATTAGCAGCATGAGGATGGATGGTGAAGAGATTGAGATTGTTCACAGCTTTAGTTTGCTTGGCTCCACCTTCAACATTTTGGCACCAGTAGCCAGGAAATTAAAAGGCGCATTGCCATGGGAAAGTCTGCTGTTAGAGACCTTTCCCTCTTCCCACTGAAGAGCAATGGTGTCTCTCTGGAGACTAAGGTGTGTCTGATACAGGCCATGGTCTTTGCAATCACTTGTTATGCATCAGAGAGTTGGGCAGTGACCAAAGAGGATAGAAGGAGAATCGATGCCTTTGATCTGTGGTGTTGGAGAAGAGTATTAAGAGTACCATGGACTGCTAGGAAAACAAACAGATTCATCCTGGAAAGGGTTAAACCGGGTGGCTCCTTGGAGGCAAGGATTCTGAGGCTTCATTTGACATACTTTGGGAGGCGAGGGGAAGGCCCTCTATGAGGTGGATTGATTCAGTGACTGGGTTAATCAGGATGGGAGTGTCAGAGACAGTGCGATTGGCACAGGACAGAGCAGAGTTTAGGGCTGCTATACATGCAAGCGACTCAATGGCACATAACAACAACAACAACAGCTAGGAGAACAAACAGCTTTGTCCTGGAGAGGGTGAAGCCAGGCTGCTTCTTGGAGTCAAGGATTCTGAATCTTCGTTTGACATACTTTGGGCATGCTACAACGAGGAACCAGTCCGTGGAGAGGGACATCATGTTTGGGAGAGTGGAGGGACAGCGCAGGAGAGGAAGAGCCTCAATGAGATGGATCGATTCAGTGACTGGGGTAGTGGGAGTAGGTGTGTCAGAGACAGTGAGGTTGGCGCAGGATAGGGCAGGGTTTAGGGCTCTTGTACATAAGGTCATATGAGTCGCAAGCAACTTGACAGCACATAACCACCACCACCACAACCATCTAATGATGGTTGGATTCCAACTCATAGAGACCCTCTATTAGGTTTCTGACACTAAATTCTTCATTGTTACCAGATATTTTTTTTTTCTCCCACAGAGCAGCTGATAGATTGAAATTGCTGACTGTTCAGTTAACAGCACAATATGTAATGCACTATGCCACCAAGTCTTAGAAATTCTGTACTCAGCCACGACATGGAATTTCAGCTCAGCTTGGCAATGCCTCACAGCCTTATGGACGGACGTGGAGAGTTAAAGAAGGGAAAACAGCTCCCGAGGACATGGGGTAGAAGGTGGCTAGTACATCTATCATAATTCTGAGAACAGAAAGAACGCTGAATAATGCAAGGTGTGATCCTTGCCCTTACAGTCTTATTAGATGCAAAAGTTTACTTTCTATAACGATGCATCTAAATGAATACATTAATCCTTAGTGTGGACAGAAAAATAAAATATAGGAAGAATGCTTGTCTTTGTTTCCAGGCTTATTAAGACCAGCTAGAGTAGGATTGTGTTCTACAGGGTTTTCTAAACTTGGTGTTCTGAAATACCTCTAGGTGGACTACAATCTCCAAATTCAACAGCCACACCTCTCCTTGCCTAGCTATTTTTCCCACCCTGGAATTCCAACGTAATATAATAAACTTTTAAAGATATTCTTCTAAGTGGTATAGCATTGATCTGTGCATTGCGGTACAGAGGTAACTTGTGGTTGCTGTGATGCTGAACTCTGTGACACTGATGTGCCAGATGCAATAATGGTTCCCCATGGTGGACAGTGTTTGGTGGGGCTTCCTGATTAAAACAAGCTTGGAACCAGGTGTGGCATCCACTTCTGAGATAGCTTGCCTCCAGAAACTCTGTGAAACTGGAGAAACAATGAAAGTTATACAAGTGTTCAGGTCTTTCGTTCATAGGGTCACTGAGTCGTCTATACAGCACTTAACAACAACACAACAGGGTCCATAATGCATACAACAAAGCAAGTGCTGGAATGGAGTCTGAAGCCAGCGAAAAGGCACTGGATGAACAGGAACTGAACTGAAGAAGGGAGTAAAGAAGAAAAAGAAGATGAGGGCAGGAATGTAAGAGGGCTGCTGACCATATAATTTTTCAAGGTACACTTAGATTAGGTAGAAACGGTAAACGAAGGCATAAGTCACGTTGAGAGTAATACTTTATGAAATGTTAATTGGGTTTACTTTCAGACCCACCTGTTTAATTACTATGTTTAGCACCAAACATTAAAAAATTAATCAAGAAATTCCATCTGGCTAACAATTTTCATTTATGAAATTCCCTTTGCTTAAGAAGATTAAAAACAACCTTCTGAGTGAATGGAGTGTTCAAACAAAGCCCTAAACAGCCCTGAAGGAAAACTCTGGAGTGTCATTCTCATCTAAACTGTAACATCTTTGAGTTACTTGCAATCTAGAAATACGCTTACACTTTACAAGAATCTCTCTATTTTAAAAGAGAAGCACCATGCTGGCAATTCTCAAGACTAATTTTAAAATGGCTTTTTTTTAAAAACAATTGTGTTGTTATTATTAGGTCCTGCCAAGTTGGTTCCAGCTCATAGTGACCTACGTAGAACAGAATGGAGCAGTGTGCAATCCTGCACCGTCCTAACTTACACGATATTTAAGCATGTTGTTACAGTCACTATCAATCTATCATTTGGAGGTTCTTCCTCTTTTCTGCTGACCTTCTACTTTACCAAGTATTGTGTCCATCTCTAGGCATTGGTGATTTCTGATAATATGTTCAAAGTACATCAGATGAAGTTTCACTATCTCCATTTCTAGGAAGCATTCTGACTATACCTCTTCCAGGAAAGATTTGTTCATTCTTCTGATAGACCATAATATAAACGCTCATCACCAAACACCACAATCCAAAAACATAAATTCTTCAGCCTTCTCTGTTCATCTCCCACGTTTTGCGTGCATATCATGCAAGTTGCAATACTATGGCTTTTGTTGGGCACTACACTTTAGGGATTTTTATTGTGGCAGATTTTCTCAGTGTACACCATTTGGGTTGTTATGAGTCGTTTATGGCTTGACGGCACTTAATAACAACAAATCATTTGATTTCTTGACATTACTTGATTTCTTCCACAAGGGTAGACTGTGGATCCAAGTGAAATGAAATTCTTAACAACTTCAATATTTTCTCTACTTATCATTTATCTATCTATATATCTGTCTATCTATCTATCGTTGCTGTGTAGTTAGGATTTACTCACAGCTGGCCCTCCAATGGATTTTCAGAGGCTGAAAATTACACAGGAAGAGAATGACCCTCTGTCTACTTTTCTCCTGAGGAAAAACTGGTGGAATCAAACTGACTATTTTTCTCCTTCCTTTGGGTGGACAGCACAACTTCTTAGCCTTAGGCCACAATAGCATGCGAGTCCACTCTTCCCTATCACACCCACTATAGATATATATATGTGTGTGTGTGTGTGTGTGTGTGTGTGTATATATAT
>NW_006399784.1:20674361-20697315 GCF_000299155.1 Elephantulus edwardii
ATAAAGTCTACTACAACTCACAGTGATCCTATCAACAACAGTTCCGAGCCATGTCCTATCCTGTGCCATCCTCACGCTCTCTCTGAAAGGCTCAAGTCCGTTGTTATAGTCACTGTGTCAATCCTTCATGTTGTGTGTCTTCCTCTTTTTTCTGACCCTTCACTTTTCCCAGAATCTAGTCCTTTTCCAAGGGCTGGACTGGCCCCTCCAGAATACACACCCAAGTACACGAGATGATGTTTCAATATCCTTGCCTCTAAGGCATACGCTGGTGCACTTCTTCCAAGAAGTATATATAGATATTTATCACTTACTGGCTCACTTGTGAAAATTTTGGGGGGTTTTATTGTGTTGAGATATAACCCATGCTGAAGGCTACAATTTCTGATCTTCTGTAGTAGATACTTCAAGTCTTCGTTTACAGTAAAGGAGATTGCATCATATCACAGGTTTTTGATGAGTCTTGGTCCAATTCTAAAATGACCTTTTTCTTTAAATAGTCCAGCTTCCTTGGTTGCTTTCTCATCATAATCAGAATAAGTGTGGTGAAAGTACGACCATGACGCATGCCTTCCTAGCATAGAGGCCCCTTGTTCTGCATAAATTACTACCTCTTGGTCTATATTTAGATTTTGCATGAACACAATTATAATTCCCATTCTTCTCAACATTATCCAAGATTGGCTATGATCTACAAAGTTAAATGTCTTTGTATATTCAATAAGACACAAGTAAAACTTCTTTCTAGTATTCTATGTTCCATCTGACATCAGAAATGATATCCCTATATCTTTCATATTGCATCCTTTATAAATAAACGTTGAATTTCTAGAAGGTTCCTGCTAATATACGGAAATCATTTTTAAAAATATTTTCTTATTGGTTTGCATAAAATCATTCATAGACATTGTGTTTTATACAAGCACTTTGTGTTTTATACATTCATATACATTATGTTTTACATAATTACCATTGCTCTATTATCTCTCCGTCTTTTCAAGCTCTCATTGAACCATTCCCATAACTTCATAGGCCCTCTATTAACTCCTGCTTTCCTAGAGATTTTCCCCTTTCCCCTTGTCCTGCACCCTTCTCTCCTTTCCCTTCTGAATATTATAATCTTACTCAGTTATCCTCCTATTTTCACAATAGTGGCCTTATGCAATATTTGTAACCAAGATATTTCACTCAGCAAAATGCTTTCTAGTTGCAACAGTGAATGAATGGAAATCCAAGTTCTCTATAAATGTTTATTAAAAATCTCAATAAAAACTGCTTTCTAGTCTCTCTTATGTTACCTAATTTTTATTATACTGATATATTTACAAAGTTCAAATACATTGCTTTTCACAATAGATCTTTTCCATTTCCTTCACCACCACCACCCCCCATCAAATTGAGCTCTGGTGGCCTAGTGTGAAGAAGCTGTGCTGCAATCCTGAAGGCATGCAGTTTGAGGCCACCAGCTGCTCCATGGGAGAAGGATGGGCAATCTCCTCCCGTGTGATTAACTCCTTCTGAAAATCCACTGGAGGGTCAGCTACGGGTTGGTTCCGACTCGATGGTACACAACAACATCAACCATTAACTCACCTCTCTGCTTCCACATCCCTCTTCCCCCTTGGAACCTCATACTCATTCTACCATAATGGTTTTATACTGTATTTGTCCTTTTGGGACTCACTTAATACACTCAGCATAATGCTCTCCAATCTCTCCCAAGTTAGCTAATAATTTACAAAATCATTACTTTGAAACCATTTTTAATTTATCTTTAGCAAAATTTTACTTGAATGTGTTATTAATGACACTTTTTGGTAATTTCTGAATTATTCTGAGCCACAATACAGTCTTAATTATGTCATTGATAACATGAGAGTTATAACTTAGCTTATTAAATTATATTTAAATATTACATATACAAATCTATTATATATGCAATATATTATCTATCATCATATTATAATGGAGAGAATGAATCAGTAATATCAATAATAAATGCTGTTTGTTTAAAAAAACACATTTGTGTCTCCTATTTTTAATTTGCTTAGCTGAGTATAAGAAGTTATATGATATTAACGTAAATCCTTAAAAATTGAAATGGTAGTTCGAATCCACAAGACGCTTTGTTGAAGAAGGAGGGGCAACCTCCTCCTGTACCAGTAAGATCCAATTTGACGGTACACACACAAAAAATAATAAAATTAAATTTAAAAATGTAAACAATTGAATCCTTGAAAAGTTTATTCTTAAAAAATATAAAAGAGAGCAACAATGAATGAATGAAAATCCAAGTTCTCTATAAACTTCCATCAAAAACTTCAATTAAAAAAATATAAAAGAGAAAAGCAAGTGATTTTTTTTTAAGCAAGTGATATTTTTAGACCACTTTACCTTGATAAGAAGTCCTGTTTAACAGTAACATTAGGGAAAGTTTAGACCTAGATATGTTTGTCCAATTGAGTGGAATATGTTCCTGGATTTAATACCATGGGATATGCGAGAAGAGTTCTTGACATAGATCAGACTTAGGTGAAACCATGTCTGAGGATTTTATAGTCTTGATCTTAGATAAAAAGGCACAGATAATATGATATAGAAGTTGTAATATTGGGTTTTGAGGCCTCAGAAAGTAACATGTTAACTGCTCTTTTAAGAGTATGAGTTTTAAAAAGTATGGGAAGATTTTCAAGGAAGAGATGTGTTGTTTTAGTTGACAAGTATTAAATGTGCAAATTGTATTAGATTTTTTCTCTATTAAAAAAAAAAAAGACAACAGAAAAAGCACACCACCAACCTTATGGGTCATTTCCCCCTAAGAATTCCTATGGATAGGTGCAGATATTTTCCCCCTAAGAATTCCTATGGATAGGTGCAGATATTAGCTACAGTAAGTAGAGACAGAGCAGGACCTGGATATATGATTCTTGTAACAGAAACTAATTGATTTTCCTGTAATTTGGCCTGACTTGACACATTATATTTCAGACAGGGTGAAAATTATCACTCCCAAGCTTACTGCTTCTTGACAATTGGAAATGAATAACACCCTTTTTTTCTTTTAAAGGAAAAAAAGAGTAAACACAACATTTGACTCAATGGTGCCATAGAAACCCAACTAAAAATATATACTCAATTTTATTTTTCAATTCCATAGACAACTTCTATTAACTTACACAGTGAAAGCACAGTTCATTTGATCCATTGCACAGCTAGACCATTGCAAAGGGATATTATTGCTCTGAATTAAATGACATCTTCTTTGTCTGTTGGGTAAAAAGAACACAAGGGCATAAAGATCAGCCCAGCAGAAGTTGAGCCAACAATAAAATACCCTTGGTCTCCCTTGAGAAAATGAGCTATCAGTGTGATTTATACAGAACTGCTCATGTCCTCTTGTCAGAAGGCTCCAGGTGCCTAAAAGGGTGTCTGGTCTAGAGAACTGACCAAGACAGATATTTGTTTTTAAAATTCTCAATTCTTCGTTTTGACATGTGCTCACAATGATATACCCTCGAGCAACTGCAAAATGTAAAACTGATCTTCAAAAACTGATTGTGTGAGTTTTGTAGTGAGAGATGGAAGCAAATGCACTTATTTAAATAAGTCTATTTAACACTTTTAAATCATGGGTTCTAAATCACAAGCAAGTATTTCCTGAAGATACTCTACCAATGAGCTATTTGTAGCAATAAAAAAAAAAAAGGAGAAGTAAGGAAAAAGACAGCCAGCAATCCACTACATATTACCAGAAAAAAAGACAGAGTATCTTTTTTTTCCCTCTCTTCTTTCTTTAGGGAGCATGTTCATTATAAAATTCTAGACTGATGGCCTGCCTAGTGGAACACTGTGTGAAGCTTTGGAGGTATGGCAAAAATACAAAGATAACCACGTTAAAGAACGATGAATAAAGAGCATTAGGCTAGAAAGACCTTGCCATTGCTGCAGCAGCATTTTATATAGTCTTACTTTCTTTTGCCTTTTGAAAAATGTGGGATCCAGTCTCATTATGTCTTTTCATTTTTGCTATCTGGGAAAGGAGTCAGCATACCTTTTATTAGTGAAGCTGATATAAGTGTGAGATCAACATCAACTTGAAACTACTGTTGGGCCAAGTCATCAAATATTATTGGTGAATTAGAATTTAGAGTTAAACTCAAGGGAGACATGAATAATGTCTGTGCTGGTCTTTTCCTCCTTAATTAGTATTCATGAATCGCTGGAACTTTTCTCTCTCTCTTTGCATTTATCTCTCTAGTTGTACCATTTGATTGCTAATGTGTTTGAATTGAGCTGCTTGATTTTAATTCAGTCTGGCATCTCTTCATGAGCACTAATTGCTCCTCAATGGCTATACGTTTAACTGTGGTTGGTCTTGAGGTCTCTGCCACCAACAGCCATTACTGCTTTGTGCAGTCCATCTATTCTCAGTTCAAGGGCAACCTAGATACAAAGATATCAGCCCTGATAAGTGTGGGTAACGACACAATTAACTGGCAGGATGTGTAAGATAAGCTTTTCTGTTCTCTCCTGTACCATCCTGGTGGACTCTGATATATTTTCCTTTTGAGTAGTTCACTTGCTGAGAGAAAGATATTGTCGAATTTCATGTATCTTGGTGGTGTACATTTTTATCATTATTTTTACACCTAAACATCTTTAGATTTAAAACTAAAATGATTGTTTATATAAATACATAATCTGTTGTAAAACTTTTGAGTTGATTATTGTTCATACATAACTCTTAAATTACTTAGAAGTAAACTTGTGAAGGTGTGTGTGTGTTGGGGCGGGGGGAATGAATGCACAAGTTCTCTGAAAGATAAACATTCAATTCCAAAATACAAGGAGAGAACTCTCTAGCATATAGTAGGACTCTGACCACATGCTAGGGAGCTCTAGTGGCCTGTTTGTAGGGAGTTGGCACTGCTAACCCAATGGCCTCTCTGGTGATTCAAATCCACCTAGAGAAAGATAGACAATCTCTTCCTATACAATTGACAGCCTTGGAAAACCTGCTGGAATAGATTTTGATTTGACAGCAATGAGTTTGAGTTTTTGAGATTGACCCCATGTTAATCATCTTACAGGAGCATGAAAACGAGCATATTCTACCTCCCATTACTTGCAATTGAGGAGTTGCTGTTGTTGTTAGCTGTCACCCAGGAAACAATCACTAGCATCCATACATACAAGGTATAAAACTTATGTACAGTCCCACACTATCTCCAGGATCAGCTGAGGATTAGGCTATTGTGATCTATACGATTATTTTAAATTTTTTTAAACGTTGTTGTTGCTATTGATCACCTTCAAGTCGAGTCTGACTCATAGTGACCCTATGAACAACAAAAGGCTTGAAGCTCCTCTACAATTATCGACATTTATCAAAGTTCCTAGAGTTTCTGGAGGCATGTTGTTTAGGAAGTGGATGCCACTCCTGCTTCCCAACCTGTCATAGTATGTTATTGTTTTTACATGCCATTGAGTCACTTGTGATGTATAGCGACCCTATGTACAGCAGCTCTAAACCATTCCCTGTCCTGATCCGTCTCACTAACTCCAACACATCAACTCCCATCGCCCCAGTTCCTGTATCAATACACCTCATCCAGGGTCTCCCTCTCCTGCGCTCTCCGTCCACCCTTCAGGGCACGATGCCCTTCTCCAAGGACTAATCTCTCCTGGCCATGTGGCCAAAGTAAGTGAGGCGAAGCTTCAAAATCCTAGCCTCCAAGGAAAGGCTTGGCTTCACCTTCTCCAAGACAGACATATTTGTTTTCTTGGCAGTCCATGGTATGTTCAAGACTCTTCTCCAGCACCACAACTCAAAAACATCTATTCTTCTTCTGTCATCTTTAGCAATGTCTAACTCTCTGAAGCATAACAAGTAATTGAGAAGACCATGGCCTGGATCAGGAGCACCTTTGTTTCTAGACTGACATCGTTGCTCTTCAGCATTCTGGAGAGGTTCATGACAGCAGATTTTCCCAGTGCAATTCGTCTTTTGATTTCCTGACTGCGGGTTGATTGTAGATCTGAGCAAGCTGTAATTGCTAACAATCTCAATCTCTTCTCCATCTAATATGGTGCTGCCAATTTTCCCAGTGGTGAGAATCTTTGTCTTCTTGATGTTGAGCTTCAATCCACTGAAGTCCTTGACCTTTTGCAGCAAGTGCTTCAGGTCCTCCTCAGTTTCAACAAACAAGATTGTGTCATCTGCATATCATGGGTTGTTAATGAGTCTTCCTCCAAATCCTGGCGTCACACTCCCCCTCATAATGCCCTGCTTCCAGAATGATCTGTTCTGCATACAGATTGAAGAGGTATGGGGACAGGGTGCATCCCTGACACACTCCTTTCCTGATTTTCAACCATGCATTCTTTCCTTGCTCTGTTCTGAGGACTGCTTCTTGGTCCAAGTATAGGTTTCTTATAAGCACGATCAAGTAAGTGCTCTGAGGTTCCTATTTTCCTCAAGGTTAGCCACAATTTATTGTGATCCCCACAGTCAAATGCCATTGCATAGGCAATGAAACACAGATAGACATTCTTCTGGTAATCTCCGCATTCTGCCAATTTCCATCTGACATTGGCAATAATATCCCTAGTGTCACGAACTCTTCTAAACTTAGCCTGTACTTCTGGTAGCTGTCAATGTACTCTTGAAGTCTTTTCTGGATAATCTTCAGCAGGATTTTGCTAGTGTGTGATATTAGTGATATTGTTCAATAATTTCCACACTCTGTCAGGTGTGGGATGGGAATTTGTTTGTGGTTTTTTGGGGGTTTTTTAAAATGGAAATAAATATGGATCTCTACCAGTCAGTTGGCCAAGTAGTTGTACTCCAGGTTTCTTGGCACAACTTGGTGAGTACATCCAGGGCAGCATCTGTTTCCTGAAATACATATATTGGTATCCATCAATTTCTCTGGCTTTATTTTTTGCTAAATCCTTCAGTGTTTCATTGACTATGCAAAGGCATTTGACTGTGTGGATCATAACAAACTGTGGCTGACTCTGAGAAGAATGGGAATCCCAGAACACTTGATCGTGTTAATACGAAACCTATACTTGGACCAGGAGGCAGTCGTCAGAACAGAGCAGGGCAACACTGCATGGTTCAAAACTGGGAAGGGTGTACGCCAGGGATGCATCCTATCTCCATACCTTTTCAACCTATATGCAGAACAGATTATCCGGGAGGCTGGGCTCTATGAGGAGAAATGTGGGGTCAAGATTGGTGGACAATTTATCAACAACCTGTGTTATGCGGAGGACACAACCCTGCTTGCTGAAACTGAAGAGGACCTGAAGCACCTGCTGCAGAGGGTCAAGGACTGCAGCCTCCAATATGGATTGAGGCTCAATGTTAAGAAGACAACTATTCTCACCACTGGACCAATTGGTAGCATCAGGATGGATGGTGAAGAGATTGAGATTGTACACAGCTTTAGTTTGCTTGGCTCCACAGTCAACAGTCTTGGCACCAGTAGCCAGGAAATTAAAAGACGCATTGCCATGGGAAAGTCTGCTGTTAGGAACCTCTCCAAAGTACTGAAGAGCAACGGTGTCTCTCTGGAGACTAAGGTGCGTTTGATACAGACCATGGTCTTCACAATCACTTGTTATGCATCAAGAGTTGGACAGTGACCAAGGAGGATAGAAGGAGAATTGATACCTTTAAGCTGTGGTGCTGGAGAAAGGTATTAAGAACACCATGGACTGCTAGGAAAACAAATAGATTCGTCCTGGAAAGGGTTAAACCGGGTGGCTCCTTGGAGGCAAGGATTCTGAGGCTCCGTCTAACATACTTTGGACATGTTGTGAGGAGAGACCAGTCCTCGGAGAAGGACATCATGCTTGGGAGGGTGGAGGGACAGTGCAGGAGGGGAAGGCCCTCTATAAGGTGGATTGATTCAGTGACTGGGATAATCGGGATGGGAGTGTCAGAGACAGTGCGACTGGCACACGACAGAGCAGAGTTTAGGGCTCTTGTACATAGGGTCGCTATGAGTTGCAAGTGACTCAACGGCACATAACAACAACAACAACAAATCCTTCAGAGCATTCTGAACTTCCTCCTTCATCATCATGGCCTCATGCTTATATGTTCTTTCTTGAAATTCTTCTGTGTCAGCCAATTCTTTTTGGTACAATGACTTCCATCTGCTTTTTTTGGTTTTTAATGAAAGTTTACAGACTTCGGATTTCCATTCATTCATTGTTGCATACTTTCCTCCCTGCCCACCCCTCTGTCCAAGTTCACTTTTCTCTTTGAAAAATAAAAAAAAACAGAACCCCAAAACTTTCATTGTTATACAATGCCTAGCCCACTCCATTATGCAGCTTTCATTCTGAACTCTTGTCATGACAATAATACTTAATCATATATTCCTCCTAAAAAGTTCTCTCTCTCATCTGTTTCAATGTAGTATACATTATTTATCCCTTCTTAGTTTCCCCCCAACTTCTATGTCAGACCCGCTTTACAACAGTGACACCATGCAGTATTTGTCCTTTTATGAGTGAGATATTTCACTCTGTATAATGTCCTCCAGGGTCACCCATTTTGTATAATATTTCATAAGTTCCTTGTTTTTCAATGCAGCATAGTATTCCATTGTGTGACTATACCAAAGCTACTGCTTTTAATGATTCTGGAATCATTCAATATCCTACCCATAGCATCCTTCAGCATTGCAACTCATGGCTTGAATTTATTCTTTGTTCCTTTCAGCTTAGACAGCCTCACATTTTTTCCTACTGCCTTACTCTAGCAATACACAGCCTCCTAGGGAGAGATGGGTATTGGTTGTGCATGAAGTGCTTTGGTCAGAAATCAAACTTAAGTCTCATTTATAGATATATAAAGTGAGAATTTCCTAATTGTTTCTCCTTTCAAATGGATGAAAACTCAGGGGTTCTGTGCATGGCTCAAGAGGGGCTTCTTCTTGTTTGGGCACAATTCCTGTCTGTTCTCAGAGATTAGCCAGATTTTTAGATAAGAAATGTGAGAAAACAGTAAACTGTCCTTTGAGACCAGCTAGAAGGAAGAAGCCTGTGAGTTGTTGACAGCTTCTGGGCCATGAAGCCAAACAGCAGCCATGGTTTCATCTTCCCCAGACAGCACTTCATCTCCACAAAGACACTGGACAGGATGTTCTATTTACTTGCATTGGAAATGAAGAAAAAGTTATAGATTTCTTTGCCTCAAAGCAATCTTCTAGAGAAAGCAATTGTTCCCTCCACCTCAGTATTTTATCAGAATCAAGACTTTAATGGTAAAATAAAAGGAAATGAATCTTGTTCTTCCAATTGCCCAGCATGCATGTGTGCCCAGGCTTTTTTCTCTCTCCTAATGACACTTAACTGGATTTTAAAATGTGGACTTTCTGGAAAGGGACTTCACATTTTCAGAAAGCTTTTTAAAAAACAGGACAGTATTTCCAGTGTTTTTCCAATGTGAAAACAATGCTGTCAGTTTTTATCATGTGCATGTAATTTTAAATGTCATTCCTTTGGTTTACGTGTTTTTAAAGGGGACTTACATTGAACAAGCTATCCTTTTCCCCTACCCTGATGGCACAGAAGTTCAAGGCTGCTGGCTGAGCTCCACAGCCTTAGGAGGCATAGAACAGAGGCATGTTGCAGATCGACAGAAGGGGCAAACCTGCAGCTGTGATCTCGTCAGGTATTTGTTAAGAAATATTGAGCAGACTATCCACACACAGTTCTGCTGGACTGCAGTAAGCATTTTGTTCCATTTGTCTGCTGTGCTGTCAAGATGACTTGGAATCACAGTGACCCTAAAGGACTGAGTAGAACTGCCTCATGTGGTTTCCAAGGCTGTAATCTTTCTTCCGCAGAGTGGCTGCTGGGGTTCACATTGACCTTTGGCTAGTGATAGAGTACTTAATAGTTGCTCCACAAGCTCCTTTTTCGTTGTCTACCAAGTAAGGACCTCTGGTGGCTTAGTGGCAAGCAGTTACACTGTCAGCCCAAAGGCTTGTGGTTTGAATCCACCAGCTGCTCTGAAGAAGAAAAATGGGCAATGTGAAATAGGCAGTGTGATTTATAGTCTCTGAAAACCTACCAGGTTTTCAGCTATGACTCAGCTTTAAGTCGGTTCCAACTTGACGGCATATAACACTGCCAATCCATAAACTTTATATCCCATGGACTGCCAAAAGAACAAACAACAACAACAAATCTGTCTTGGAGGAAGTGCAACCAGGGTGTTCTTTAGAGGCAAAGGTGATGAGACCTCCTCTCACATGGTTTGGGCATGTTGTGAGGAAGGGTCAGTACTTGGGATTGTAGCACAGCTTCTTGTCACAAGGCCACCAGAGTTCCTTAGGGATCAGTACTTGGAAAAAGCATTATGCTAGGAAAGATAAAGGGTCCGTGAAGGAGAGGAAGACACTCAAAGAGATGGACTGACTTAGTGACTTGCAACAATGAGTTTGAATATATTAGAGATATTTGTGATAAGGATGCAAGATAAGACGGGCGTCTAATTTGTTGTGCATAGTGTCTCTCTTGGAGGATCAGCTATGAGTCTTTTCTGACTCGATGGTACAGAACAACAACAACAACAGTGTTTCTCTTAGTCGGGCTCAACTGGACAACACTTCACCACCACCTCTAAACTTCATTAAAGTATTGACTTTGTTTCCACAGGACAAAGTGTAATTTTAAGATTAAAAAAACGTACATAAATATATTTTCAGATATGTCATGATATTCAAGTGAACAGTGGAAACAAATGGCTTTGTAATCTTATGTTTGCACCTAAATCATTGGCTGTATTTTTAAAAGTAGAACTGAAAAACTATTTGCATTGGTCTCTCAAATTGTTCCCAGGTTACTGAAAAAGTTATATATCATTTTAAGGATCTTCACTTTTAGAATATCTTTTTCTTTACCTATCATTACTTCACTCCAAACAATGCAATAATGAGAGAGTTAAACAAAATCTACATTTGTGGGGGCGGGGAATGATTTCTGTTCAAAAATCAATGTATTTACTTAGATAGCTGGAGATTTTGAGTCAAACATAGAGGTGAACCAGTCAGTTTTAAGTCTGATAGTTGAAGAGTCTGTGAAGAATACTAAACAAAACAAAGCCTGTTGTTTGAAACATAAATCCAAACTATTGTCATTTGTAAAGAAAAAACTCAAAATCCTCCTCTGGCTTAGGTATCTTTTAAAAAACTTGCTCTAAGTCTGTTTGTACAGTGTGAATTAAGTGGATGAAATAAGAGCTGAGAAACTCTGCCTAAGAAAATGTTTTGCTACAAACCACGTCCTACTACCTCCTGAGCTCCTTGAAAATGAAAATCCCTGTGTCATCCAGATGACAGCCACCTCTTCGGCAGAACCAAAATAGCGCTCTCAGCTAGAAAGCTGTCTGTAAGAGTTTTGACAGATATCAGATTTGGCATGCAGGAAGAAGATGAGAAATGGTCCCACAGAAGGAGTTCAAGGGGAGCCCCAACTCACGAAGGAGCAGATCAAGAGAGGGAGTTGAAAATAATGCAGTCATAAACACCAGGCCAAGCAGAAGGAAACCAACAGGCATTTCCGGAAATGATAGATAATCATGGGAGACAGGGGAGCCAGGGAAAATTGATGACAAGCCCCTATTTCCACCATTAGCTCCTGTGGGATTTTTTGAAAGGGCCATGATTAGATGTAAGATGCATTGAACTGGAAAGCTTCCATTTGTCAAAGGAATCAAACACACTGACTTGCACAGCATTTTCTCTCCCTCTAGTGGTGGGGTGGGGGCCTCTGAAATGGTATCCTAGCAATACATATTGTTCTTCATAAACAAAGGTAAGTTTCCATTTAGCACACATTCAGCCCATGAATTTAAGATTTTCCCTAGACTTGTTGCTCTCCTTTACAATGGTGCTATAACACCTCCAGGCTCCCTGAGATAGAGAGTGAATTCTCTCCTCAGAATGTTAATAATTACCTGCGGTAAGCCACAAGGGCCTCCCTCTTCTTGGAGGGTACCCAGATTTACTTCTAATATATAGGACCCCCTTTCTTCCATAGTTTTATCCAAAGCAGAAACAGGGTCTGCTAAGAGGCAGTTCTTCTGACCTCAGCTGGGCCAGAAAAAACTACAGATTCCAATGAGGAAGAGAAGACTGGTTTAGCTAGAATAATGGCAGTAATTAGAGAAATTAAGAAGAAAAAGGAAAACCCCCACAAAACTCATTGAAGGTATAAAGACTAATTTGAATCTGACATGAGAGCTAATAATTACAGGTAAGTCTTCATCTACTTTTTATTCTCTGGCATTTTTCCTATTTCATTCTTGGTCATGTACAGAAGTACAGAAAACATGCCTCCTATAGTATGGATTTGGCTCAATGATAGTGGATAAAAAATTAGAAAATACAGAACAAGTAACTAATGACAAGTAGCTAAAAATTACCTCTTTATATATATCAATCTGTATAATATAATCGCACGTGAGTATTAATGGGCATGAATCACTGGCTAATCAATAGATTATTGACCAGGAACTACAAACTTTAAGATGTGAAGTATACAGACTAGGCAGCCTTTCCTTTATTTCACAGTCAGATTTAAGCATCAATGATGCTTGTTAAATTGATCTTGTTGACTGTCTCTAAGTCAACCCTGAAAGTCTAGGCCTCTTATAGTTTCCTTTTCTCAGTGAATACCTCCATCAGCCATCCAGTTACGCAAGACAAAAATCCAGGAGTCGTTTGCCCTTCCTAGTCTCTCATCACTCTATCTCACTCTATCTAATCCATCACCAAATCTTTCAGCCTTATTACTCTCTGTTTCTGCTGTGTTAGGCGTCATTGAGTTGGTTCCACAGAATAAAACACTGCTGGATCCTGGGTCATGCTCACAATTGTAGCTTTGCTTAAACTCACTATAGCAGCCACTGTGTCAATCCATCTCATTGAGGATATTTCTCTTTTCCCCTGCACTCCCAACCCAAAGGTACACAGCTGGAATCCACCAGCCGCTCCATGGGAGAAATAAAGCCAGTCTCCTCCTGGGCATCTGACTGCCTTTGAAAACCCTTTGTAAGGTCAATTTTAAGTCAGTTTCGACTTGATGACACATTCAACAGGGTAGTTCTAGTGGTGTAGTCTGTAGAGAATTGTGCTGCTAAGCCAAAACCAAGCTTCTCTGGTAGTTCAAATCCACTACCGGTTCCAAGGGAGATTGTTGTTGTTGTTGTTGTTGTTAAGTGCCATCAGTCGACTCATAGTGACCCTATGAACGAGAAAGTCATGAACATGAAAAACTTTCATCTTTTCTCTAAATTCATAGAGTTTCCTGAGGCAAACTATTTTGGAAGTGGATGTCACTCCTGCTTCCAAGTCTATTTTAATTCAGGAGCTCCACAAAAACCAAATGTCTTTTTAAATATGAGGCCAAATGCAATCAGCTCACACCCACTTGTGAACAACAGTCACATCCAAGTCTCAACCCCAAACCAGAAAATATATCTTTGCAGAGTCCAGCCCCTCCGCTCATCTTTCCAGCCTAGAAGTAATGTTGCATGTGATTCATAGCCATGGAAATGTGCTAGAGATAAGTTATAAATCTGAATGAATTTAACAACAATCACAGGGGAGATAGTTTAACAAGGATAATAAGCCTGTGGTGATGAAGGCCCCAGAAGCTGATGGAATATCAATTGACATATTTTCAGCAAACAGATAATGCCTTGGATGCCCTCACCAGGTTATGCTAAGAATCTGGAGGACAACTACCTGGCCATCTGACATATTTGTTCCTATTCCAAAAAAGTTGACCAACAGAGTGTGGAAATTATCAAATAGTATCATCAATATCATATGCAAGCAAGATCCTGTTGAAGATTTTCCAAAAACAACTGGAACAGTACATTAGCAGAGAACTACCAGATGTGCAGGCTGGGTTTAGGAAGAGGCTGTGGCACTATGGGCATCATAGCCAACATTAGATGGAGTTTGGCTGAAAGAGTGCCAGAGGAAAGTCTATCTGTGTTTCATTGAGTATGCAAAGGTATTTAACTGTGTGGATCACAACAAACTGTGGCTAACCTTGAGAAGAATGGGAATCCCAGAACACTCACTTAATTGTGCTCATGTGGGGGAGCTCTGGTGGCCTAGTGGCAAGAAGCTGCACTGCAATCCCAGAGGTGCACGGTTCGAATCCACCAGATGCTCTGCCGAGGAAGGAGGGACAATTTCCTCCTGTACCAGTCAGATCTGATTTGACGGTACACACACACACAAATAATAAAAAAAAAATAATTGTGCTCATGTGAAATTTATGCTTGGACCAGGAGGTAGTAATCAGAACAGAGCAAGGAAACACTGTATGGTTCAGGATAAGGAAAACAAGGTGTCAAGGATGCACCTTATCTCCATACCTTTTCAATCTATATGCAGAACAGATCATTTGGGAAGCTGGACTTTACGAGCAGGAATGTGGCGTCAGGATTAGAGGAAGATTCATCAACAACCTGCGTTATGCAGATGACACAACCTTGCTTGCTGAAACTGAAGAAGACATGAGGTGTTTGCTGCAGAAGGTCAAGGAATGTATGGACTGAATATGTATGAACTCAATATGGACAAAAGCTCAAAATTAAGAAAACAAAGACTCTCACCACTGGATCTATTGGCAGCTTCCCAATGGATGGAGAAGAGATTGAGACTGTAAATAATTTCAGCTTGCTTGGTTCCACAATCAACACTCTTGGCACCAGCAGGCAAGAAATCAAAAGGTGAATTGCACTGGGAAAGTTTGGACCTATTTAGAGTACTTAAGAGAAATGATGTCAGTCTGGAGACTAAGGTGCGGCTGATACAGGCCATGGTCTTTGCAATTACTTGCTAAGCATCAGAGGACTGGGCAATAAGTAAAGATGATAGAAAAAGGATCAATGTCTTTGAGTTGTGGTGCTGGAGAAGAGGGTTGAACATAGCATGGACTGCCAGGAGATGAAACAGGTCCTCGAGAGGGTGAAACCAGGCTGCTCTCTGGAGGCAAGGATTATGAGGGACCAGTCTTTGGAGAGGGACATTATACTTGGGAGAGTGGAGAAATAGTGCAAGAGCGGAAGACCCTCGATAAAATTAATTGACTCAGTGACTGGAGCAATGGTATTAGGTCCATCCAAGAGGATGAGTTTAGAGCAGGACAGAGCAATTTTCAGGGCTAATGTGTCAAATGTGATAATGGTTACCCATGGTAGACAGTGTTTGGTGGAGCCCCCCATTAAAACAAGCTTGGAAGCAGGAGAGTCATCCACTTCCAAAACAGCTTGCCTCTGGAAACCCTATGAACCTGGAGAAAGGATGAAAGTCACACAGGCAAGTGTCGAGGACTTTCGTTCATAGGGTCACTATGAGTCGCCTAAGACTCGATGGCACTTAACAACAATGTACACAAGGTGGCTGGCTATGAGTAGCAGGTGATTGGATGGCACATAAAAACAAGGACCTTCTGCAGGGATTGGCCCTTCCTGAATAACAAACAGGTTTAAAGTACCTTCCCTGTTACTAAGGAACATTCTGCACACAAATAGATTAATTTGTTCTTCTGGTAGTTTATTATAAAAAAATCCCTCATCAGTACCATAATCGAAAGCCATCAGTTCTTTGCTTGCTTTATTCACTATCCAGCTAATTTCCTGAAATTGGACTATTTCTCTGTTTCCTCTACTGCCGAATTCATCACTTCTCTTCTAAAGTTCCTTCATTCTATTCATATAGTCAAATGCCATCTGCACACGAGCTGTTTACATAAATAGTCAAGAATACAAAGGAGAATACGTAAAAACTTAACAGGGGTTCTGAGGCCAGCTTTTCTCCAAGTGCCTCTGGTTAAATGTCGTATTTGTTACTTACAAGAAATAATCTTAATTTGTTAACTCCTTTTTGGTATGTTTGTTTTCCTAGAAAGTAATCTCCACAAGCGTACGGGACATGACTGTATCCCTACTATTTTATTACTGGTGTCTAAGAACTGAGCCTGGAGAACTATGATCACACACAGAGATGTGTGAAGTAAATTGATCGAGAAAGTAATTGCGTGGGTTTGGTGATCCAGAAGTCTTCATAGAAACGTCAAGGTCATTCACATTGCAAGGTTAACTGGAATATATAGAATTATTATTTTATTTTTTTTCGGGCACGTTGTTTTCAGTATGAGATCTCGAGACACCAGACAGACTAAAACTCATATTCAAGCTCTCAAGCACAAATGGAGTTCAATCCCCCGCTAGGAGGAGTCACAGTTCCTGACCCACAGGCCGACCTATCCTCTCCTCTGGTTCGCCTTCTCGCCTTTTCCTCCAGGACACGGTTCCGGCCACCTTCAGGTCGCAATGCTCGCTGGAAGTCGTAGTCTTCCGGTCTGAGACCGCGCGCGTATCCTGCATTTGTACACATTTCCAGAACTACATCTCCCAGGAGGCCTCGCATAGAGGGAAGCTGTGTCACCTGACCAAAACTCTGGCGGTGCAATGGCGGCGCCCATGCTTCGCTGCTACACTGTTGGAAGATGTTGGGGTTCAGCCTATGTAGACGGAGTCACTCGCTACGGATGCAGGCTTCCGAATCTTTTCACACTCAGCGGCATGAAAGGACAGAGCTCAATGGCTCTGCAGCCCTTAACTACAGCCCAGAAGCCGAGGAAAAGGTATGCTGTTTTATCCTATCATAGATCGTTTAAGAGTGAGGTGAAACTTCACAGGGCTGGGGAAATGGTGGCTACAGAGTTGAGCCAATTGTGTTGAACAGAAGAGTGTTGAACTGGAATTTAGTTCCATGAGAACATAGAACAGGTCCTCGAACAGGTGTAGTTCTATGATAACATAGGACAGGTCCTCCAGTCCCGCTAATACACAGAAATCACTGCCTTCCGTAGGTAGACATATTAGGAAAACCTGTGAATGTAAAAATCATAGGTAATACATTCAGCTCAGGGCTGCACTGATAAAAAGAGTCACTTTCCTGTTATATTAGCACTGAGGTCTGTGACACTTGAAAAGGAATCATATTTAGCTGACATTAGGTGATGCTATGGGCTAATATTGTTCTAAAAGTAGAAAGGGTGCTTTTGCCTATAAGCTCTGCATTAAAACAACAATAAACAAAAGCTCACCATAAAAAAAAAGTTTCTTCTGATTCCAGTGATCCTGTAAACAGAATAAAACTGTCCTCATACTGTTTGCAAGGCTGTAGTTCTTTTTTGGCTTCAGGTCGAGTGCCGTTTTCAGGATATCTTCTAACATACGTTTTGATTTTTTTCTTCCTCCTCTGTCTTTCAAATGACTTTTTGCTCTTTTTATGGATGATAGCTATCCTTGGTAGTATCCTACAACTCATCTGGTTCTCAATTATTGGTCTTTAGTGCTTTCATTGATTTTCAGTCTTCACACCTATTCTTAAAATGATTTATAAATTCAGGTGGGATACACTCAGAATGATATTTTGGTTCTCTTGGCCATGGTTTAATTTTCTTTAGTCTCATTTGGAACTACACATGAGTAATTGAGGATCTGTTCCACAGTCAGCACCTGGTTTGGTTTTGACTGCTAATATTGAGCTGCTCCAATGATCCATTACACAGATGCAGTCATTCTTTTTCCTGTGCTGTCCATTTGTGTTTTTTGCAAAAGGTATTTGCAATGAATAAATTATTAAACATACAGAGTTCAGTCATTCTATCTCCAGCCTCATTTCTGTCATCAGTTCCATATTTTCCAACTACACTTTCTTTTTCATTGTTTCCAACTTTGTATTCCAGTTACCAATTATTAAAGCATCATGATAAATGGAAGAAAGAATGAAATTGTCAATGACTTCATTTTGCTTGGATCCATAATCAGTATACTTTGTACCAGTAGTCATGAGGTCAGAAGATGGATTGCACTGGGAAAATATGCACTTACCTCTCAAAGTTAGTGAAGATCAGTGATTTTAGTTTGAGGACTAAAGTTTGCCTGAATCAGATTATGGCCTTTTCAGTCACTTGCTATGCTGCTGAGAGGTAGACAATGAATAAGGATGACAGAAGAAAAATTGATGCCTTTGAGCTGTGCTGTTGAAGAAGACTGAATATGCCAAAAAAACAAATATGTCTTGGAGAAAGTGCAGTTTGTTCTTGTAAAGAACGAACCAATACATCTTGCTCCTTGGAGGCAAGGATGGCAAAGCTTCACCTAGCATACTTTGGGCATGTTGCTAGAAGAGTCTATTCCTCAGAATAGGACATCATGCTGGGAAAGTGGAGGATCAGCAAAAGAGAGGAAAGCCCAAGCAGGTGAATTGACACATGGCATCGAGTGTATCAGAGATTGTGAGGATGGCACAGGAGAGGACAGAGTTTAGACCTTTTGTTTATACGTCACTATGAGTTGTACTCCCCTTGATGGAACCTAACAGTAACAACATTTATGGAAGTAGCCTGCCACATTTTTCTACAATGGAGTGGCTTTCTGGCCTGTAGCCCATTGGGTAGTGATCATTGTGCCCCCAGGGCTCCATTAATCTCTGGATTAAGAAAAACAAACCAGAAAACCCCATTATCATCAGTGGATTCCAACATATGATGAACTTCAGGGGTTTGGAGGCTACAAGTTTTTACTGGAGGAGACTATCCATCTTTGTCTTGTGGAGCAGCTGGTGGATTTGAACCATTGACCTTTCAATTAGTAGTGCAATGCATAAACTTAGTGTTAGCTAAATGGCATTACTGAGAACATAGCTATTTATGGAGTTGATTTATATTGGATTTGTATCTCGCCTTGTGAGATGCAGCAAATATAGTTCCCTTGTTATGTAGATAGCTCGTCTTGTTAGGTAATCTCTGAACAGCGGCTTATGCTTCACTATAATTTTTCTTGCAAAGTACTAAAACATAAAATATATTTCTAATATTTTTTTTTGTCCTTTGAGATAATTTGGGGAAAACCCCACAAGTATTTGGTTTCTATTCTTTTCATAAACTAGGTCATCTTACTGTGAATGGAAAATACATTTCTCTCATTCAATGAAATAATAACCTAAGTCAGTGCAGAATTTCTGATAAACTCCTGTTTAACTCCTCTCACTTAAAGGCTGGGTTTTCACACTTTAAAATGAAGGCATTAATCTTGCAGTGTTATACATGTACTGAGATGATGAAAACAAAACACTGTATGTGTAAATAAAATCTGGACAGTAGAGAGAGTTGCTTGGGAGTGCAGCATGATAGGAAAAGACAAATATGAAGAGAGTATGTGTAAACGGATCATCTGAAGAGTGCCCAGTATACAGAAATTTTAGAGAATATAGTCATGAGTATCCAGATAAGAGAAATTATTAGATCATTTAACAGTTTTCTAGGTTTAACAATCAAGCCTAAAGAAACAAGCAAGGGAACCTGAAATTAGATTTAAGAAACTGAAAATCATTTTGAGGACCAAAAAGATGCTATATCCTGTGGTGTAGGATTGAGCAGAGTTTAGATTTGTTGTTCATAGCGTCGCTATGCGTCATTCTTAAGACGATGGGACCTATCAGCAATAATGGTGTTAATTTTTTCCTTGACCTAAAATTCCTAGGAAGGGTATCAATCAGTGGTGATATGTTACATATAAATGTTGTTTTTGTTGATTGCCATTGAGGTGATCACGACTCAAAGTGACCCTATGAACAAAAGACCTGAAGCCTTTCTGTAATGATTGTTGCTTTTCAAAGTTCATAGTTTGAATAGTCATGCTAATACTTGTATTTACAAGCCATTGTTATAAAAGATATTAACAGCATAATAATTTTCCTTTTTAATAATAATATCTGAAATGTTTTACTAACCGAGTTGCTATAATCAAGGATGCTTTCGGCAGAACGTTAAATGATCCCAGAAGTTTTAAAAAAAGATGGAAGGAATATACTGAGTCACTGTATCGAAAGGAATTGGAAGACACAGAAGAATTTCATGAAACAACATATGAGCAAGAGCCTATGGTGATGAAAGAAGTTCAGGCTGCTTTGAAGGACATGGCCAAAAATAAGGCTCCAGGAATAGATGGTATACCAATTGACATATTTCAGTTAACAGATGCTGCCCTGGACGTGCTCACCAAGTTGTGCCAAGAAATCTGGAGAACGACCACTTGGCCAACTGACTGGAAGAGATCGATATTTGTTCCTATCCCTAAGAAAGGTGACCCAACTGAATGTGGAAACTACAGAACAATTTCACTGATTTCACATGCAAGCAAGATTTTACTGAAAATTATCCAAAAACGACTGGAACAGCACATCAACAGAGAACTACCAGAAGTCCAGGCTGGTTTCAGAAGGGGTCGTGGTACTAGAGATATTGTAGCTGATGTTAGATGGATCTTGGCTGAAAGCAGGGAATATCAGAGGAATGTCTATCTGTGTTTCATTGACTATACAAAGGCATTTGACTGTGTAGATCATAACAAACTGTGGCTGACTCTGAGAAGAATGGGAATCCCAGAACACTTGATCGTTCTAATGCGAAACTTATACTTGGACCAGGAGGCAGTCGTCAGAACAGAGCAAGGGAACACTGCATGGTTCAAAATTGGGAAGGGCGTACGCCAGGTATGCATCCTATCTCCATACCTTTTCAACCTATGCAGAACAGATTATCTCGGAGGCTGGGCTCTATGAGGAGAAATGTGGGGTCAAGATTGGTGGACGATTTATCAACAGTCTGCGTTATGCGGATGACACAACCCTGCTTGCTGAAACTGAGGAGGACCTGAAGCGCCTGCTACAGAGTGTCAAGGACTGCAGCCTGCAATATGGATTGAGGCTCAATGTCAAGAAGACAAAGATTCTCACCACTGGACGAATTGGTAGCATCAGGATGGATGGTGAAGAGATTGAGATTGTACACAGCTTTAGTTTGCTTGGCTCCATAGTCAACAGTCTTGGCACCAGCAGCCAGGAAATTAAAAGGCGCATTGCCATGGGAAAGTCTGCTGTTAGGGACCTCTCCAAAGTGCTGAAGAGCAGTGGTGTCTCTCTGGAGACTAAGGTGCGTCTGATATGGTCTTCGCAATCACCTGTTATGCATCAGAGAGTTGGACAATGACCAAGGAGGATAGAAGGAGAACTGATGCCTTTGAGCTGTGGTGCTGGAGAAGAGTACTGAAAATACCATGGACTGCTAGGAAAACAAATAGATTTGTCCTGGAGAGGGTTAAACCGGGTGGCTCCTTGGAGGCAAGGATTCTGAGGCTCCGTCTAACTTACTTCGGACATGTAGTGAGGAGAGACCGGTCCTTGGAGAGGGACATCATGCTTGGGAGGGTGGAGGGACGGCGCAGGAGAGGAAGACCCTCTATGAGGTGGATTGATTCAGTGACTGGGATAATTGGGATGGGAGTGTCAGAGACAGTGCGATTGGCACAGGACAGAGCGGAGTTTAGGGCTGTTGTACATAGGGTCGCTATGAGTCGCAGGCAACTCGACGGCACATAACAACAACAACAACAACAACCATTCCTCTACTAGTAGAACCTTAAATGTTTATGCTAATTCTAAATAATGGTCACAAGATCAGTCTGGTTTCTTCACTTAACAAGTGATTAATTGATAAGGGGCAGGTAATTTAGAAAAATGCTACATTTCACTGAAGTCAGCCAAGCACTTGTCACCTCATACCCTTAATTGTTTTAAGATGCCAAATTTCCATTCTCTGTAACCTTTTTATTTTTGCAGTGAACTTCTTCTGATGCCATCGTGTAAATCAATTTTATCTCAGCAGTCTTATTGCAAGGTGTTCATTATGCCTTTTTTTAGTTCCTAATAAAATAGGAAACATAAAATTTTGATAAATTAAAAACAAGTAGGAAATTAATAATTAGGATTTAGACTCATAGAAATTCAATCATAACTAATTCTTACCCATGTGTCTTTCTCTTTAGTGAATGTGAATGGGCCGCTGTGGTAGGCTTGGAAATTCATGCACAGATTTCTTCCAACTCTAAACTCTTCTCTGGATCTCAGGTCCTCTTTGCAGCACCTCCAAATTCTTTGGTTTCCTTTTTTGATGCATCTCTGCCTGGGACTTTGCCGGTAAGAGTATTCACTTCTCATTTTGGGTAGTAAAATGTCTGTGTTTCTTTAAACATGGTGAAAAGTTAAAAGAGGTAAACTCTTAAGAGTTTTAACAACTCTTAAGAAATACTTGTTTGGGGACTTTTGCATGAAGTGGAATAATTGAAATGATTTCTGAAGACCTATGTATAGTTTGAAAGTCAGTGAGCTATATGAGTACACTTTGCATGCAGGTTACCTAACTTTTCTGCTTCGGAATTTTGAAATGAGGACAATATGTTTGAGTTGTTGGGTTTTGGAGAGAATTAAGTTTCTTTAAAATACTTAAAATAGGAATTGCATATAGTAGGTACACATTAGGCTTTGTTTAATAGTCCTGGTGGTACGACAGGTACCTGCCTGCTGCCAGATGGTTGGTGACTTGAACCCACACAGTGGCTCTATGGGAGAAAGAGAAAGATGTAACCACCTTCTTCTGTAAAGAATACTGCCTAGAAAACTCCATGGGGCAGTTCTACTCTGTCCCACAGGTTTCTCTGAGTCGCTATCAACTCAGTAGCCCTGAGTAGCAAACTTTATTAGTATAACCTGTAGTGAGCAGTACGTGTTCTCCTTTACAAAAGTTCTCATGCAGCACAGTTTTGAGCCTAATGATGTTGCCTGTGATGGCAAAAGTAAATGACCAACAAAACAGTTGGCCACTTAACGTTGATTTCATTAACCAAGTGTCCTTGCCACCAAAAATCACCTTGTGCTCTCATTGCGTCAGAGATCTGCCAAGAATGAAAAGAACAATAAAATAGTGACAAATACTCTATTGGATAAAAGGATTCCTGATTTATTTTTTTTTTCTATGAAGCAATTAACAACAGGAT
>NW_006399784.1:20703993-20723024 GCF_000299155.1 Elephantulus edwardii
GCGTGCGTTCCCCCCGGCGGGCAGCAGGATTCCTGATTTAGAAGTAATTATTAAGTCCTGGTTGTTGTTGTTGTTGTTGTTATGTGACATCGAGTTGACTGTAACTCAAAGCACCATATGAACAACAGCTCTGAGTCTTGCCATGCCCTGAGCTAACCTCACCATCTCTAACACGCCTAACCCCATTATACAGTCACTGTGCCCATCCATCTCCACCAGAGTCTTCCTCTCCTGCACTGACTGTCTTCCCTTCCAAGCAGTTTGTCCTTCTTCAAGAACTGCACCCTGTGGGCACCATGCCCAAAATATGTCAGATGAAGCTTCAAAATTCTTGCCTACAAGGAGCAACCTGGTTTCACCTTCTCTAGGACATACCTGTTTGTTCTCTTGGCAGTCCATGGTGTGTTCAATATTCTCCAGTACTACAACTCAAAGACACCAATTCTTCAACTGACATCCTTAGTCATTGTCCAGCTCTCAAATGCAGAGCAAACAGTGAAGACCCTGGCCTGGATCAAGCACACTCTAGTCTCTAGATTGACATAATTGCTTGTTATCACACTCGAGAGGTCCTTAAAAGTAGTTGTTCCCAATGTCACTTGTCTTTTTATTTCTTGATTGCTGGTGTCAATAGTGTTGAATGTGTATCTGAGCAAGATGAATCTTTAACAACCTCAATCTTTTCTCCATCTATTATAGTACTGTCTGTTGGCCCTCTGGTGAAGATCCTTGTTTTCTTGATGTTGAGATGCAGTCCATATTGAAGGCTCCAGTCCTTGATCTTTTGCAGCAAATGCTTCAAGTCCTCCTCAGTTTTGGTGAACAAGGTTGTGTCATCTGTATGATGTAGATTGTTGATGAGGAGAATGGTTTATTTTTTTTTTTATGAAGGTTGTGTTAGTACAGAGAATAGTGACCCATTGTTTGTTGGGTACAACAGCTAAAGGAAGGACTGTGACAACTAGAAGAGTTTGGGTTACTATGTAAAGATCTCTTTTCTGAAGTCCAGAGCTATTCTGTGTTTCGTTTCATTTGCCCTGTTGGCTTGCTTAAAGTAAACCCATGGTTGGAGAAGCATCAGTTAGATAAAATAGTGGTGGTAAGTTGTTAATTGCATTCAAGTCAGTATTTGACTCATTGAGAACCCCATGCACACCAGAGTGTACTGATTCCTCCCCGCTCCCGTGCCATCCTCACAGTCATTGCTGTTCAAGTCCATTTGTTGTAGTCACCATGTCAGCCCATCTCCTTTAGGAGCTTCCGCTCTTTCCCTGACCTACTTTAGAAGTGTGATGTCCTTCTCCAGGGAAGGTTCTTTCCTGATAGCATGTCCAGAGTACATGAGAGAAAGCTTCTGTCTCCTCCTCACTTATAATGAGCATTCTGGTTGTACTTCTAAGATTTATTCTTCCACAACAGAAGGGTGGTAGTGCTTTATAATGCCTCAAGGTTATTCAATAGTAAATGTTTATCATACATCTGAAAAGTACATAATACTGTTTCTTGACTTAACAGCAAATGTTACCCCAAGACATTATGATACTGTGTGTCTCCCTGATATTTTATTCTCCACCTGTCTCTCTTGGTTGTGTCTTCATTCATGACTGCATGGTTATGTATTGAGTACCTACCATGTGCTAGCTCTGGTACCAGCTCCTGTGGCACAGCTTTAAACAAAGCAGACGTGGCTCTCACCTGGTCTGAAGAACTAAACAAACAGTTTTAATACCTTTTAATAAACGTGTTAGAAGTCAAAACACAGGGGTCTAGGAGGACGTAGGAGTGGAATTAAGCGTGGATAAAAGGAATTAGGGTCAGTTGGGCAAGTGAAAAAGATGTGCAAAGGCTAGACTAAGAACAGAACATCACTTGCTCTAGTAACTGAACGTGTCTTCATATGTTGTAACACAGGCCTTGGACATGAAAATTGGAAGAGACGCAGCTGGGGTGGTAAACAGAATCCATCCCTGTAAGCCGTGCTAACAAGTGAGGATGTATGTAAGATCCCATGTGTAAAGCTGTGGGAAGACACATGGAGAGTGTAGGATCGGAGACTTGAAGGAGGGGAGCCTGGTAAGAAAGAGGGAGTACACAGTTTGATAGGCTTCTGAGAGGTGAGAGAAGGTGCGGACGACGCGTGGCTGCTGGATTTATCAACAGGAGGTGTCCTTTCTTTGGGGTAGTGGAGGTATAAGAGAGATGCCAGTCACTTGAGAAATGAGAGGGTGAGAATAGTAAATCACCATCCCCAAATCACTGGCCCTTTGAAACAGTTCTCCAACAAGGTAAAGCTAAAAGGAATAAAACCACTAAGAGGCAATAGACAGTGCTCAGGAATAAGACTACTTTGTAAATGAAAGGCTTTATAAATATCTTCAGAGTGATTTTTTAAGAAAGAAAATGAGATATTTAATCCAGGAAGTCATATTTCTGTTAATAGGCGTTACAGAATGAAAGAAGAGGGAAAATAGACAAGAAACTATCAGATACCAAACCCTAAGCCAAATAAGTTGCCCTCTAGTTGGCCCCATTTCATGAGGACCTCCTATGTTTCCGAGTGGAGTTGCACCACAACGGTTGTTACCTGGAAGCAGAAATCAGGCTGTTCTTCCAGAGCAACCTTTGGTGAATTTGCACCACCAGTTTTAGTTAGTTAAGCACTTACCTCCTGTTAAACAACATAAAACAATTAAAAGGACCCAAGTCGTCAGATAAAAATGATCTGCCAGTTACTCAGCACAGAAATAAAAGTACTCTCAGGTCCAGTTTTGTCTTCATGAAATTATGAACACCAAGGCTGACATCATTGCTTCTCAGCACTCTGGAGAGGTCTCTGATAGCAGATTTTCCCGGTGCAATTTGTCTTTTGATTTTCTGGTTGCAAGTGCCAAGGGTGTTGATTGTAGCTGTAATTGTTAACAACATCAATCTCTTCTCCATTGATCATGGTGCTGCCAATTGGCCCAGTGGTGAGAATCTTTGTTTCTTGATGTTGAGTTTCAATCCATATTTAAGGCTGCAGTCCTTGACCTTCTGCATCAAGTGCTTCAGGTTGTCTTTAATTTCAGCAAGCAAGGTTGTGTCATTTGCATAACGTATGTTAGTAATGATTCTTCCTCCAATCTTGATGCCACATTCCTTTTTAGAAAGGGAGCACATCAGGCTTGTATTCTCTTGGTATACCTATTCAATCTGTGTGCCGAGCAAATTATCCGAGAGGCTGGACTCTATGAAGAGGAGTGTGGCATTAAGATTGGAAGGAGATTCATCAACAACTTGTGTTATGCAGATGACACAACCTTGTTGACTGAAAGTGAGGAGGACTTGAAGTGCTTGTTGCAAAAGATCAAGGAATGTAGTCGTGTATAAAGATTGCATCTCAGGGTATAGAAAACAAAGATTCTTACCATTGGACCAATAGGAAGTGTCGTGATGGATGGAGAGGAAATTGAAACTTCATCAGTCCCTCCCTGCAACATGCAAACTTCAACAGCTTCATCTTGCTTGGATCCACAGTTAACACCGTTGGTACCAGCAGTCAGCAAATAAGGAGACGCATTGCACTGGGAAAATCTGCAATTGGGCACCTCTTGAAATTATTCAAGAATAATGATGTCAGTTTGAGTACTAAGGTGTGTCTGATTCAGGCAATGTACTTTCTGATCACTTGCTGTGCATCTGAGAGCTGGAATATGTATAAGATTGACAGAAGAATTGACACCTTTGAGCTGTGGTGTTGGAGAAGAGCAGTGAACATCCCATGGACAGCCAAGAAAACAAACAGGTATGTCTTGCAGAGGGTGTAGGCAGAGTGTTCTTTGGAGACAAGAAAAATGAGGCTTTGCCTCACGTACTTTGGACATGTTGCTGGGAGAGACTATTTGGAGAAGGACATGATGCTGGAAAGGGTCGCTAAAGGAGAGGAAGACTCTCAACCAGGTGGATTGAAAGGGTGACTGCTACAGTGGGCTCGTGTGTGTCAGGAAGTGTGAGGATGACCCAGGATAGAGCAGGGTTCAGATCTTTTGTTTATATGATTGCTATGAGTCTTACTTGACTCAGTGGCACCTAACAACAACATAAAATCCATACTGACAAAATCTGTGCCTAGACTAGGAAGCTGTTGTCTGAACAGAGCAAGGGAACACTGCTTGTTTTAAAATAGGGAAAGATATTCATTAAGGCCGTATACTGAGCATATATCATTAGAGAAGCTGACCTAAAGTATGGCATCAGGATTGGAGGAAGGCTCATCAACTACCTGTATTATGCAGATGATACAACCTTGGTTACTGAAAATGAGGAGGACCTGAAGCATTTGCTGCAGAGGATCAGGGACTGCAGCCTGCAACATCAAATACATTTCAACACGTTGTTGTTGTTGTTGTTGTGTGCCGTCAAGCTGCCCGTGACTCATACGACCCTATGTACAACAGCTCTGAAACCTGCTCTATCTTGAACCAACCTCACTGTTTCCGACACACCCCCATTACTCCAGTCACTGAGTCAATCCATCCCATTGAGGGTCTTCTCCTCCTATGCTGCCCCTCCACCCTCCCAAGTCCCCTCCAAGGACTGGTCCCTCCTTGCAACATGCCCAAAGTATGTCAGACGGAGCTTAAGAATCCTTGCCTCCAAGTAGAAGCCTGGCTTCACCCTCTCCAGGATGAACCTGTTTGTTCTCTTTAACAGTCCATGGTATATTCAACACTCTTCTACAGCACCACAGCTCAAAAGCATCAGTTCTCCTTCTGTCATCCCTAGTCACTGTCCAGGTTTATGATGCATAGCAAGTAATTGCAAAGACCACGTCCTGTATCAGGCTCACCTTAGTCTCCAGACTAATGAAAACAAAAATCCTCTCCATTGGGCTAATAGGAAACATCATGATAAATGGGGTAAAGATTGAAATTATCAACAGTTTCATCATGTGTAGATCCACAGTTAACACCTTTGGTACCAGAGGTCAGCAGATCGGAAGATGGATCGTATTGAGAAAATCTGCTGACAGGCCACCAAAGCACGCATAAGTATTTGTGCTATAGAGTAAGATGTAAAAGTATTTCAAAATATGTTTTTATTCCCTCACCTTGTAAGTTTGATAAATTACCTCTTTATAGAAGAGAAGTGTGGTAGGCCGGGTCTTGTGGCTTCACTTTCTGTAGTTGGTACAGTTGCACAGTATTGTAGTTGCCTGTGTTGTTATGACAGTTTATCAAGTCTGCCTTTTCCCCCTGATTGAGGAAAGATTGTCACATGGCAAATGGCCAAGATGCCTTGGCCAGCAGGTGACAGATTTCCCAGAGGTCCTTTGGCAGAGTATATTATTTAAAAATAGGAAGATAAATATTAGATGAGACAGCTATAAGATCTGAAGGTAGTTGCTGCTGCCAGAGAGTAAGGTTTGATGTAAAAGGGACAGGATGCAGCACTGCTGTTTGTTCTTATAAACTGTAAACTGCATTCATATAATATTTTGGGAGGGGGGTGTTGGTGTATTTTTTTTTAAAAAAACCCACCTGAAAGATTTAAAAGAAGAAAGTTTTAGAAAGAGAAAATTCTTGACAGAATGAGGATCCTGAGAAAGCAGGAGATGTCTGCAGAGAACGGGGAGGAAGACAGTTCTCCTGCTTTAACCTGAGGAAAGGATGGGTCTCTCCTTCTGTGGTACAGGTGAATTTTTTTTTTAATTTTTTTTATTATTATTAATTTGAATGAAAATTTACAGAGACTTTGGATTTCTGTTCATTCATTGTTGCACTTTTCTCCCTGCCCACCCCTAGTGCAAGAGAATTTTCAGGTGTGAAAATTGAGAACATGCCCTTTGCCCTCTGACTTTTTCCTTTTCTTTCCTACCATACAGCGATTCTCCCACCTCTGTGTCTCTCATTGGTGTCTTTCCCTCCTGCGTTTTACGTCTGTGGCTAGTGAATTCTTAAGTTTTTGGCTGCCTCCAGCTGTTTCTGTTTCTGCCTTATTCTTGGATAATGGTGGAAACTTCCAAGTGGATGATTATTTCCCCTTAGCAGTTTGAAGGCATTGTTCCGTTGTCCTTGGGCGTCTATTATTGCTAATGAGAAGACTGCATCTTTTGCAGATAATCTGATTTTCTTCTCTCTGGTAGCTTTGCCAAGATGCGTCCAGGTGTGGGTTTGTGTTTATGTATTCAGCTCGCTGCTCAGTGTGATTTTTCAATGGAAGGACTGCCTTGGGCTGTGGAGATCTCTCAGCTGGGTAACACAGTGAGGGGCCTGTGCCAGGTCCCCTTGCGCTTTGTTGTTTCTAAGTGAATCTCTCACCCCACACAGCTTGGACAGTGTCCACCTTCAAACCCCACACCCAAGCCAGGTAGCAGGTTACTAGGGGCCCTTGAGCTCATTTTTTTACTCACAGTGACCCCGTGTGACAGAGGAGAACTGTCCTGAAGGATTTCTATGTTGGCATCTTTATTTATGAATCATAGTGGATTTGATGGTGCCTGACAACGACAGCTGCCTTTACAGGAGCAGATCACCAGAGCTTGCCCCTGTGGAGCTGCCGGGTGGGTTTGAACCGGCACTCTTTCTGTGAGCAGCTGAGTCCTTAACCATTGCATCCTCTGGGCTCCTTAGATACAGAGCCTGGGCTTCCAATTTCTCAAGACTGTCTTTTCCATCCATAGGCCAAGGTGGGAGGCTTACTCTACATTCTCCATTCTGTGGCAAAAGCATTGTTGACAGGACCAGGATTGGGGACTCCCCATGTTTATGGAGGGAGTGGTTCACACTCCTTACCTTTTAGGGGCCTGTATCCTCAACTTCTGCTCCTGAGATGTTTTAAATCACAGCATCTGTTTCAATCTCTTCAGTCCAGTTAACAGTAATGGTTATAATATAAGCAGCTAACTGTTGAATACCTACTATGTGGTAGTCAACAACCCACAATTGCAAAAGGTACAATGTTGCTTGTGGAAAGTGATGAAGATTTGAAAGTCTTTCTGCAGAAGGTTAAGAACTACAGTCTTCAGTTTGGGTTACTTTTCAATATTGTTGTGAGGTGCCCACAAGTATGACTCAGTGCAACTCTGTGAACAGCCAGCTGGAACCCCACCCTCCCTGTGCCATCCTTATAATCTCCGATACACTAGAGTCTATTGCTGAAGTCACTTTGTCAATCTGTCTCATTGGGTATCTTCCTCTCTTTTGGTTACCCTGTCTTTATGAGCTGATGTCCCTTTGCAAGGAATATCTTCACTTAGCTACATGTCCAAAGTATGAGAGGTGAAGCTTCACCATCTTTACCTCCAGGAGCACTCTGGCTGCACTTTTCCCGAGACATATCTATTTATTCTTTTGGCAGTCCTTGGAATAGTCAGCACTCTTCTCCAGCACAACTCAAAGGGATTAATACTTCTTCCCACATCCTTATTCATTATCTAGCTCTCTGATGTGTAGCAGATGACTGAGAAGATCATGGCCTGAATCAAGTGCACCTTAGTCTTTAAACTGACATCATTGCTCATTAGTGTTTTGGAGAGGGCCCTGACAGCGGACTTGCCCAGTGCAGTACACCTCTTGATCTCCCCTACTGCTGGTACAAAGTGTGTTAATTGTTGATTCAAGCAAAATAAAGTTTTTGACAGCTTCAGTACCTTCTCCACTTAACAGGTTGACCATTTGTCCTGTGGTAAGGACTTCTATTTTCTTGATGTTTAAGTGTATGTAATCCATACTGAAGGCTATATTCTTTGCTCTTCTGCCACAGCATTTCATATACTTTTCACTTTCAGCAAGCAGGGTTGTGTCAGCTGCATAATGCAGGTTGTTGATGAGTCTTTCTTACATCCTCATGACATTTTTCCTCATTGAATCCAACTTCATAAAGTATTTGCTCATCAGACAGATTGAATAGGTATACAGAACGGATACAACGTTGATGCACACCCTTCATGACTAAACTGTGTAGTGTTGCCCTGCGCTGTTCGGACAACAGCTTCTTGGTATACATTTCTCATGAGTGCAATTAAGTGTTCTGAGACTCCCCTTCTTCTCAATGTTAGTCATAACTGATTACGATCCACACAGTCAAATGCCTTTGCATAGACAATAAAACACAAGTAAACATTTTTTTTTGTGTTGTCTGCTTTCATTCAGGAGCCATCTCATGTCACAGTGATATCCCTGGTGCCATGGCCGCTTCTAAACCCAGCTTGAACTTCTGGCAGTTCCTTTCAATGTACTGTTCTAGCCATTTTCAAATTATTTTCAGCAATATTTTGTTTGTCTGTGATATTAATGATATTTTTCATTAGTTTCCACATAGTATTGAATCACCTTTTTTTTTTTTTTTTTTTTTTTTAGCCGTTGCAAAAAGCTTTATTGTTTCATTGGTTCAAGGCTTGGGCGAGGGGCTTCTGGGTGGATAAGATTCTGCATCAGAATGGGAAAGAGAAGCTTGCTGCTGATGGCAGGGAGACACAGAGGTCCTCCCTGCAGGTCCCCGCAGGCCCCTAGTCATGCTTGAGGGTGAGACGCTTAAAGAGATACTTGCCCAGCCCAGCCTGGGGGCCGCCCAGTCTTCTAATGTTGGTCAGATGGTCACCCATCTTCAGCAGTTTCACTTCCTCATCCAGTAGGTGGTTCTCCAGAATGTCACAGAGATGGGGGTCGGTGTGTGCAGAACCCACAGCGTGCAGATCCAGAAGGGCCTGGTTTAGGTTCTTCTCCAAGGTCAGCACTGCTTGCATGGCTCCCAGGGTTTTACCCCACTCATCCTGGGATGGCTTCTGGATATCTAGGAAGAGAACACAGCTGCCGCGCTGGTTTTGCAGTTTCAAGAGCCGCGTGGCACCCTCCTGCTTCTCCTTCGCCAACTCGTGGAAGAAGTGTCCCACGCCTTCCAAGACCACATTATCGTGGTAAAAAGAAAAACCCAGCGAGAGGTAGGTGTAAGAGGCTCACGTGTACAGGTTGACCAGATGGTTGGTGCTGGCCTCCTTTTAGGTGCAGTAATTTTGACGGATCTTAGAACTCATAGTTGGTCGAAGTTCTGGGGCTAACAAAAAAACAGTGTTAGCTGGTCCCAAAAATAAGAGATGGCTAAGATGGTCCTGAGGTTACACCTGGAGATGAAGTTGGAGGGTAGTCAGAGGCTAGAAGGGGGGAGTCGCTGGGTCTGTTCCATCCAAACACTGTTGAAGCAAGAAACAGATCCACGGACCGCTGGGAAACTGGATCATCTTTCTTGGGAATGGGAACAAATAAGGATCTCTTCCAGTCAGTTGGCTAGGGAGCTGTCCTCCAAATTTCCTGGCATAAACTGATTAGCTCATCCAGGGCTGCATCTTAGTTGAAACATGTCAGATGGTATTCCTCCACCAATTCCTGGGGCCTTATTTTTTTTCAGAGCCTTTGTTACAGCTTTAACTGCATCCTTCAGTGCCATTGGTTATTGTTCATATGGTACTTCCTGTCATTTTTTTCAGTTAACTAATCCTTTTTGGTACAGTGATTCTGTGCATTCCTTCCATCATCTTTTGGTGCTTCCTGGATCATTCAAGACTTTGCCCATAGTGTCTCTCAGAATTGCAACTCAAAGCTTGAATTTGTTTTTCAGTTCTTTCAGCTTGAGAAATACTGAGTGAAATTTTCGCTCTTTATTCTCTGACTCCAGCTATTTATACATTTTGTTATAAACCAGAGGAACTGAAGGAGGACATCAAAGATAGCATCTGTGAAGAGAGCAAAAGATCATTGTAAATATGAAGGAGAAAGAAAAAACCAAATGGATATCAGAAGAGACTATGAAAATTATAGTAGAGAATTGAGAAGTCAAAACAAGGAAGAGATGCTGAAGTAAGAGACAGCTGAATAGAGATTTTAGAGGACAACTCAAGAAGACAAAGCAATCTCAATATTAAGAAAATAAAAATCCTTACCACAGGGCCAATAGGAAATATATGATAGGTGGAGAAAGGATTGAAGTCTTCAATGATTTCATATTTCTTGGATCCACAATCAACACTATTGGTACCAGCAGACAAGAAGTCAGAAGATATACTGCATTGGAAAAATCTGCCATCAAGGTCCCCTCTAAAGTGCTAAGGAACAGTGATGCCACTTTAAAGACTAAAGAGCACTTGATTCAGGCTGTGGTCTTTTTCAGTTACTTGCTCTGCATTTGGAAGTTGGAAGTGAATAAGGATGACAGAAGAAGAATTGATGTCTTTGAGTTGAGAAGAGTATTGAATAGCCCATGGACTGCCAAAAGAACAAACAAATATGTCTTGGAAAAGGTACAACCAGCATGCTCCTTAGAGATGACGAGGATGGAGCTTCGTCTCACATACTTTGTGCATGTTATTAGGAGAGGCTAGTCCTAATACTTGGACATCATACTTGGAAAGGTGGGGGTCAGCGAAAGAGAGAAAGGCTCTCAATGTGGTGGGTTTACACAGTGACTGTAAGTATACCAGAGACAATGAGGATAGGGCAAGGTACAGGTATGTTGCTCATAGGGTCACTGTGAGTTACAGTTGACTTGACTTAATGGTACCCACTCACCCCACTTTGTGGCTGGCATCACCACTGCCACCTAGTGGCATAACAACACTGCTGTGTAATTTTGCTGTAGGTTGAGTATTGGCTGCTGATTGAAAGGTCCACTTTCTATGAAGGAGAAAGATGTGGCACTCTCTTGCCACAAAGATATATAGCCTTGGAAACTTGAGACAGTTCAACTCTGTATAGTAGAGTCATGAAATTGGAATTGACTCAATGGCAGTGAGTTATTGGTTTACTATGTGGCGGCAAGTGACTGACGTCAGGAGGGCTGAGCAGTCGAAGGCACTCCATTTAGCTGGTAGGCTGCCTTGGAGCCATGGGTTCATATCCCACTCCTGACACGTAAAGCTCTGAGCTTTGGTGGCTTAGTAGTAAGAAGTTGCCCTGTAAACCCAAAGGCACATGGTTTGAATCTAGCAACTGCTCCACAGCAGAAAGATGGGCAGTCTCTTCCCATGCTGTGAACTGCCTCTGGCAGTCCACTGGAGAGTCAGCTATGGGTCGGTCCCAACTCAACCACATGTACACCAACAACATGTGGCAGGCCCTGGTCCAAGCCTTTATTTGTATTATAACAGCCTATGAGAACATTATGATCATAATCCAAACTAGAAAATAAGTGGATAAGATAGGGTTCAAACCCAGTAGTATGCTTCAAGAGTTCATACTTTTAGCTCCTTTTCTGTTCCTGCTTCATGAGGTGACACTCCAGTAACAAAGAATTTTTCTTTTCTTTCTTTTGAATGTGTGTGTTGGTATAGAGAATTTTTCATGCTGTATTCTCTCTCCGTCTTCTTCAGCATGTCTGCCCATGGTCTGCCACATATACTCTTCTGTCTTGACCAGTAGATACAACTCACTCCCCTGTTCTGATTATCGACCCTTCCTTTCAATGCCTTTTAGGCCCTCAGGCATTTTATCCTCTTATTTTACTCTTGGTTTTAGAATTATATGGCATCCCTTCATAAATCTTCAGACTGAAAAGGTCATTTAATCCATTTTTCCTACTTAAAGGCAGGATTATAGCTAAACTGAAGACAGCAGTCTTTTTTTTTAATTTTTATTTCTTAGAAGGGTTCATCACCAGTCATTACTTTGACCTAGTGTAATTTCTTACTCTGATACAGGCTCTTACTGTATTTAAAAATTCATTCTATAGGCTGTTAATAGGATTCTGCATTGCTTGGTTAGAGTTAGTTCTGTCCTGTTTATCAGTGCCATCCCAGTTTCTCTGCTTTTGATGTTTTAAATGTGGTTGTGACATGGGAAGAAAAATAGGAATGAAAACAAAATATGTATTCAATAAAATGCCGTGGGGCCTAGAAGCCTATTTGTTTCATATTTTGCTAAACAATGACTTTATTAATAAAGAGGTTTCAGCAGAACATTAATTTTCTATGGAATTTATGCACGTACAAACATTTGCACACGCACAAACACACAGAGTGATCAGAAATGCTTGTTCCCTTTCAGTATCTCTCGCTGTTCAGAAGAAAGGGGAGAGATCATTGCTGCTTCTGCTGTTGCTGGCTATTGACTGTTCAGCTGTGTCGCAGGAGATAGCGTCTTCTGATAATCAGCCTGCACCACAGTTAGATTCATTAGAAACCAGAGAGTCTGCTCATGTGGAGCTTGTTGGAAAGCTCTTATCTGTACATAGTGCAGATCCCCCTAGTTACCATGAATGGCTGTCATTTCCAGGATTGAGGACAAAAAAGACTGTCACCTCAACTTTTCACACATGTAAAGAGGAAAAGCTCTCCTCTTCCAGGATCAGCTGATTTCTCAACCACCCCAAAAATTTTGGGTCCTTTTTCTTTACTTTTTCTTTGGGTCCTTTACTTGAAATTGGCCCTTGGTTCCTATGGCATGAAAATTAGACCATTTTGTAGTTGTTTACCACATTTTACAAACTGTTTTATTCACAAGAGCACGTACTATTTTTAGCAAGGAGAAATGAAAGAAGAAATCTGATGTGATCCTGTCCTTTGGGAACTAACAAACAATGCAGGTACCTTGCTTTATGCTGGAGATTTATTCTTGATCACACATATGCAGATTGCACCATACAGGATCCTGTTCTTTGAAAGAACTGATAATGTGGATATTTTTTTGTAAGGAACCTTTAGGTCAGTTTATTTTTTAAAGTTCTTATGATAGATTTATTTCAAACGTGGCAAATCTGCACTGTTCCGGTTTTCCTTTGTTTTGAAGGACCTAATAGCTTTAGAAATACGTGATTAGTTCAGAGCCTCAGAATGAAAGGCTTTCTTGCTCCTTAATTTGAAACATGTTGTGAAAGTTGTATTTAACTCAAAACTTAGAAATGAGTTAGAAATTTAAGAAAATACATTAAGGAAAAGTGCCTAGTGTGTAAAGAACTGCCCTGCTAAGCCAGAGGCCACCTCTGCCTGGCAGTTCAAATCTACCAGCAGCTCCTCAGGAGAAAGGTGGATGGTCTCTTCCTGTGCAGTTTACAGCCTTAGAAAAAACCTGTGGGGGATCAGCCATGTTCAGTTCCTACTTGACAGCAATAAGTGAGTTGAGTTTAAATGCATTCATTCGTAATTATTGTTGTGGTGGTGGTTGTTATGTGCTGTCCAGTCACCTACGATGCATAGTGACCTTATATACAATAGCCCTAAACCCTGCCCTATCCTGTACCAATCTTACTGTCTCTGACACCCCTATCCCCATTTCCCTAGTCACTGAATCAACCCATCTCCTCAAAGGTCTTCCTCTCCTGCTCTGTCCCTCCAATCTCCCAAGCATGACATCCCTCTCCAAGGACTGGTTCTCCTTGCAACATGTCCAGAGTATGTCAGATGAAGCTTCAGAATCCTTGCCTCCAACGAGCAGCCTGGTTGAACCCTCTCCAGGATGAACCTGTTTGTTTTCTTAACAGTCCATGGTATATTCAATACTCTTATCCAACACCACAGCTCAAAGGCATCAATTCTCCTTCTATCCTCCCTAGTCATTGTCCACCTCTCTGATGCAAGTGATTGCAAAGACCATGGCATGTATCAGGCGCACCTTAGTTTCCAGACTGACATCATTGCTCTTCAGTACTTTAGAGAGGTATCTAACCATAGACTTTTCCAATGCAGTACGTCTTATTTCCTGGCTGCTGGTGCCAAGAGTGTAATTCATAATTAGGTCTGCATATATATGCAGATTGACCCTTAAGCCAGGTAAGAACAGACTTGACTTAGACTTTCTTAGACTCCTGTAGTGACCAGGAGAACGAGCGGTTCCCTCGTTAAAAGGTAAGCACTGGTACGCTCTTTACTTGTCAGATACTCCATGTGAGGGATTGTAAATATGAAAAGACACTTTCATTCTGTAGTACAATACTATGAGGTTGCGAGAGAACAGACGTTACCCAGACCTGATGTAAAAATAATGTAAAATTGTTCACTATATGTTAATAAGCATATATAAGTCTTGCTTAGTGAGTTACTACTGCTATTTTTCTCTGTCTCTTCATACTTAAGTTCTGGTGATATAATCCGTAGTAAGTTATACTGCTAGCTCCAAGGCTGTGTATCTCCAGATCTACCAGATCAGGATAATCTACCAGAGTATCCAAGGGGGAGAGATGGATGGACAGTCTCCACTAGAATTTATAGACTCAGAAATCCGATAGAGGGCTACTTTGAGTGTGAACTAACTCAATGGCAGTGAGTCCTGTCATACTTAGCTGTTATTTATACCTTTTCAATCTGTATGCGGAACAGATCATCTGGGAGGCTGGGCTCTATGAGGAGGGATGCGGCATCAGGATTGGAGGAAGACTCATCAACAACCTGCATTATGCAGATGACACAACCCTGCTTACTGAAACTGAGGAGGATCCAGGCATGGCTGCAGAAGATCAAGGACTTAAGGCTTCAATATGGATAGAAGCTCAACATCAAGAAAACAAAGATTCTCACCACTGAGCCAATTTGCGGCATAATTATAGATGATGAAGAGATTGAGATTGGTAACAGGTTCAGCTTGCTTGACTTCATAGTCAACACTCTTAGTACCAGCAGCCAGGAAATTAAAAGACAAATTGCACTGGGAAAGTCAGCTGTCAGGGACCTCTCCAGGTAGTGAAGAGCAATGGTGTCAGTCAAGAGACTAGGGTATGTCTGATCCAGGCCAGGCCATGGTCTTTGTAATTACTTGCTTTGCATCAGAGAGCTGAACAGTGACTAAGAAGACAGTGACAGAACAAGAATCAATGCCTTTGAGCTGTGGTGCTGGAGAAGAGTACTTAATACCATGGACTGCTAGGAGAGCAAACAGGTTTGTCCTGTAGAGGGTGAAGCCAGGCTGCTATTTGGAGGCAGGTATTTTGAAGCTCCACCTCACATACTTTAGGCATGTTGCAAGGAGGGACCAATTTTTGGAGAGGGACATCATGCTTGGAAGGGTAGAGGGGCAGCACAGGAGAGGAAGACCCTGTATGAGGTGGATTGACCCAGTGACTGGGGTAATGTGGTAGTTGGGTCAGAGACAATGAAGTAGGTTCAAGTTAGAGCAGGGTTCAGAGCTGTTGTATACAGGGTCGCTATGTGTCAGAGCTGACGTGACGGACTTAATATCAAGAAGGCAAAAGGATAATTTTCTATTAAACTTTTTCCTATTTCAGTGATTTTCTTTAAGTAAAAATGATCATTTTTACTTCTTTACCTCCCTGTCTGTCTTATATGCAGTATTTCCCAAGGAAATCTTACTTTATTTGTACTTCATATTTTTACCATTTATGTTGTTGTTGTTAGATGCCATTAAGTTGAGTATGACCCCATAGCAACCCTGTGACAATAGATATTAACCTTGCCCTAGCCTGTGCCATCCTCACAATCTCTGACATACTCGAGTCCACGGCTATAGTCACTATGTCAGTCCATCTGGTTGAGGGTCTTCTTCTCTCACTGACCCTCCACCTTTCCATGCATGAGGTGCTACTCCAAGGAGTAGCCTCTCCTAGCAACATGCTCCAAATACGTGAGGCAGAGCATTATCACCTTTGCCTCCAAGGAGCACTGTGACTGTACTTTCTCCCAGATATATCAGTTTGGGTACACCAAGGGATGTTCAGTTCTCTTCTCCAACACCACGGCCCAATGGCATTCTTCTTCTCTCTTCCTTGTTCATTGTTCAGCTCTCGGATGCATAGCAAATGATTGAAAAGACCATGGCCTGAAACAGGCACACCTTTGTCCTCAAACTGACATCGTTCGTTACTCCTCAGTAATTTATAGAGAGGTTCTGACTGCAGACTTTACGGACAATACATTTCTTGATTTTCTAGCTGCTGGTACCAAGGGTATTGATTGTGGTTCCAAGTAAGATGAAATTGTTGACAGTTCAATCTTTTCTCCATCTATCATAATATTTCCTGTTAGTCCATTGGTGGGAATTTTTGTTTTCTTGACATTAAGATGCCATCTCCATTCAAGACTGTATTCTTTGGTCTTCTGCAGCAAGCACTACATGTTGTTATGTGCCATCCATTCGCCTGCGACTCATAGTGATCCTATATACAATAGCTCTGAATCCTGTCCTATTCTGAGCCAATCTCATCATCTCTGACAAACCTAATCCCATTTCTCCAGTTCTTCTTCAGCTCTGTTCCCCTACCTTTCCAGAATACATATTTAATTCTGTGGTTAATTGATCATCCTTTTATGCATGTTTATAGGGATTCCTATGTCTGATTATAAGGTTCTAAAAAGCAATTCATGATCCTCCTTGGGCCAGTTGACAGTACCTTGCATAAAACATGGTTGCACAGTGTTATGTATTGAAATGTTAACCAAAAAGGTTAGCAGTTCAAATCTACCAGCAGGACAATGAATAAGGATGAAAGAAGAATTAACAACTTTGAGTTGTGGTCCTGGAGAAGAGTTCTGAATATCCCATGGAATGCCAAAAGAACAAACAGATATGTCTTGGGAAAAAAGGCAGCCAGAGTGCTCCTTGGGGCAAAGATGGTGAAGCTTCGTCTTTCATACTTTGGGCATGTAGCTAGGCAAGGCTCTTCCTTGGAGATTGACATCATACTTGAAAAGATTGAGGGTCAGGGAAGGAGAAGATCTCCAGTGAGGTAGGACATGGTGACTTCAGCAGTGGGCTCAAGTGTATCAGAGATAATGAGGATGGTACGGTATAGGACCAGGTTCAGCTTGGCTATTTGTAGGTTCACTGAGTTGTACTTGATTCAGCAGCACCTAACAATATCATCACAGTCTTAAAAAAAAATGCTGTCAACGTGTTCGCCTCTAAAACGAAAGCCTCTTGTTCATATTCCACTTCTTCATTATTCTGACCTGCTCTGGCTTGCAAAACTACATTACTGTATTTATTAATATAAATAAGAATGAGGCTCTGAGTAGAGATTTGTTTTAGGAAATAAAGTACATGGGCAGTGTGGAAGCTGTTTCATGTCTCATAGTTTTAAACCATAAGAAATGTGAGCTGGAAGAGATCCTGGAAATCATTCTATTCAGGCCTTTCTAGTTCACAGATAAGAGAATTGCTGTTGTGATTTACTCAGTCACACAATTACATAATGTATTGTTTCTTACTCACTTTTTTAATAGAAACTTTTTCTTGTGATTTGGGTGAAAGTTTATAGAATAGATTCATTTTCTATTTTACTTTCCTGCACATTTTGTCTCATGACATTGATTCTATTCTCTCCACATTTGCTCTGTCATTCATCCTTCTTCCTTACTGCCTTTTAAAGGCCTTCTAAGCCTTACATAGAACAAAGGCTTCTAAGAACAAGCAAACCTTACTTAGAAGTAACCCTTTTGCCCTCTATACTTTGTTCCTTGGATGAATACTCCTCTTTAATCTCCTGTGGCTGGTTGTTCTAGAAGGTACATCCCGTGCAGGTGTTACTACTGTTCATCTTATAAGTCTATATTTTGGTTGGCTGAAAGTCGAGTCATGGAGGTCATGAAGGATAACTAACGCAGCCCTGGGGCCTAGTCATTAGAGAATTGTGCTGCCAACTTAAAGGCAGACAGTTCTAATCCACTAGTGGCTCCCTGGGAGAAAGATGGGCAGATTACTCCATGTGATTTATAGCCTCTGAAAACCCTCCTGGAGGGTCAGTCAATTTTGATTGAGTTCTGACTCAGCAGCAATGATTTTTTTTAAGAAAGGTTAGAATCTCAAGAGTTCTTCCAGACATTATTAGACCAATTAGCCTATTATTATTATTACTCTCAGTCACTGCAAGGAAGGACCAGTCCTTGGAGACAGATGTCGTGATTAGGATGGAGGAGAGGAAGACCCTCAGTGAGATGATTGATTGAGTGACTGGGGTAATGGAGGTATGTGTGTCAGAGACAGTAAGATTTCCTCACGTTAGAGCAGGTTTCAGAGCTGTTGTACATAAGAGTTGCTATGAGTCGCAAGTGACTCGACAGCACATAAAAACAACAGCATTATTTAATGCTCAGTTTCTAATCTTTGTGCCACCTCTGGTCGAGTTGCTGGAAGTCTAATATATGTAGGTGATTATTTTGCAGCTGTATATGCACATATATACATGTGAAGATAGTTATCTCAAACTGTTAGTAGCATTAACAGATGCATGTGTAGTATGTTAAGGATGATACAGTGGTGATGCTGGCAGTTGCTAATCCAAAAATGACATTAACCTGCTTACTGGCTACTCATCTGCTCCCATAAAGATTTACAGCCTATGGGAGAGTCCTAGTTCTGCTTTGACACATGGTTTGCTATATGAATTGCAATTGGCAGCATACAGCAACAACATGTAAGAAATGTGTTTATGTATACGTGCAAGATATGCTAATGGTTAAGCATTGGACTCTGAACTGAATGGTTAGCAGTTTTAACCTGTTAGCTGCTCAGCAAGAGAAAATTCCTTTTAAGATTTACAGCCTCAAAAACTTTATGAAATGGTTCTGTTTTGTTGTGTTGAGTCACTAGGAAGTAGAATCTACTAGGCAGTGATCGGCTGGGTTTTATATGTGTGTATCTATATAAACATGCAAGGGCCGTGTATACAGACTGTGCAGCGCTGCCATTGGTTGTATGGACTGTGTGCATATCCTCCAAGTGAGATTTTGTTGTTGTTCTTATGTGCCGCCAAGTCGCTTGCAACTCATAGCGACCCTATGTATAACAGCCCTAAACTCTGCTCTGTCTTGTGCCTATCGCCTGTCTCTGACACACCTGTCCCAGTTACCCCAGTCATGAAATCAATCCACCTCATAGAGGACCTTCCTCTCCTTTGCTTTCCCTCCACCCTCCCAAGCATGATATCCCTCTCCAAGGTCCGGTCCCTCCTTACAACATGTCCAAAATATGTTACACGGAACCTCAAAATCCTTGCCTCCAAGGAGCCGTCTGGTTTAACCCCCTCCAGGATGAATCTGTTTGTTTTCCTAGCAGTCCATGGTACTCTCAATACTCTTCTCCAGCACCACAGCTCAAAGGCATCAATTCTCCTTCTAT
>NW_006399784.1:20724269-20738744 GCF_000299155.1 Elephantulus edwardii
GAGCGAGTTCAGCCCTTTTGATTTTCTGACTCCAACTCCTTGCACATTTCATTGTAATATTTTACTTTGTCATCCTGCGCTGCCTTTTGAAATCTTCTATTCAGCTCTTTAGTATCTTGAATTCTTCCTTGTGCTTTGGCTTCTCTATGCTCCAGTGCAATATTCAGAGTCTCTTCTGACATCCATTTTGGTCTTCTATTCCTCTTCTGTAATTGCAATGTCTGTTTACACTTTTCCTGGATGATACCCTTGATATCCTCCCACAACTCATCTGGTCTTTGCTCATTAATGTTCAAGGCCTCAGACCTGTTCCTGAGATGGTTCTGAAATTCAGGTGGTATACACTCAAAATCATATTTTGGTTCCTGTGGATTTGGTTTAATTTTCCTCAGCTTTAGCTTGAACTTGCGTATGAGTAGTTGGTGGTCTGTTCCACAATAAGCTCCTGGCCTAGTTTTCACAGCTGATATTGAGCTTCTCTACCGGTTCTTTCCACAGATGTAATCGGTCCGATTCCTATACATACCATCAGGTGAAATCCATGTCTATAACCTGCGTTTATGTCTCTTAAAAAACTTATTTGCAATGAATAAGTCATTGATTGTGCAAAATTCAATCATTCTCTCTCCAGCTCCATTTCTGTCACCAAGTCCATGTTTTCCAACTACTGAATCTTCTTCTTTGTTCCCAACTTTTGCATTCCAGTCACCCATTATTATCAGTGCATCTTGATTGCATGTTCAATCGATCTCGGACTGTAAAATTTGGTAGAAATTACTTTCTTAACTATGAAAGCAACTCTGTTTTTCCTCACCTTTTCATCTCGGGAGTAATATATCATATGATCATCTGACTCAAAATGCCCCATGCCGGTCCATCTCATCTCATCTCATCTCACCAATTATCACCAATGCATAGAAGCCATAGTCACTGACTCTTAAGCTGGATTCCATCACATCTAAGAAAACATCCCTGACTCTGGATAGCTCTCATCCCTAAATATTACCATGGGAATAGGAGAGAGCTCATTCTATGATTCCTTTGGAATTGCTGGAGGGGTTTTTTGTTGTTTGTTTTGTTAACCAGAATCCTTTGGTGTCACCCATATTTGTAGGCCCTGAACTGTAGCACCTTGTATCATAGCTACTTACATTATACAATGTGATAATAATAATGTTGATACTTTTGTTAGGTTGTTGGATGCGTTAGCTAGATTTATGAGGTAAGTGCCATTGTTATCCCTGTTTTCAATGAAGAAACCAAATCTTGGAGAATTAAGTGAATTGAAGTTAAGAAGATAAATGAAATAATTTTACTTTTCAAAGAGAAAAGCCAACTGGGGAAGGGGTGGGTAGGGAGGAAAATGCAACAATGAATGTATGGAAATCCAAAATCTCTGTAAACATTCATTAACATTAATTAAAAAAAATTAAAAAAATAGTAAAAAAAGAAGATAAATGAGCTGGTGCTCAGACCTGAATCCACCGAATGACATCTAAACATCTCTGGAGGACTTATCTGCTGTTCTGCCTTACAACATGTAAGTACAGAGGTTTTCTTCTTTCAGTATTTCCTTAGTTCAGCAGATAGACATCTGAAATCCTGTCCTGTGGGGATATTCTCCTTATCTTGATCACAATAAACTATTTCCCTTTAGGACCTTCTTCCTAGCTGTGCTGCATTACAGATCATTTTCTGTGCACTCTCTTCCAGTTCAATGATTCTCTCTTTGTTTTATGTATACTGTTCTTTATTATTTTACTGAAAGTGTATTTTTTATCTAGAATTGTTAAATTTCTCTTGCCTTGTTGGAAAGATCTTGTTCTCTTTTCATGTATTCTGTTTAATTATTTTCTTTAATGAGTTTAAATGTTCTTATTTTCTAGGCTTAGTTCATAATTTTATTATCTGAAGTTCTTGTGAGATCTTAGTCCACTTTTTGGTGTGTCTGTTGATTCTGGTAATAGTGGATGATCTCCCTGTATAATTTGTAATTTTGAACTAGAAGCCATATTTGACAGGGCTTTGTTAGCTGGAATCTTTGGCTTGATTGCTAATGAATTCTCTCAAGAGAACTTTTGCATTAACTTTTGCTAGGCTCCATTTTTTTATGTTTAACTCTTAGTATTAGAGCTTCTGGGCCACAGACTTAGTTAACATGAACCTCAATCCCAAACTTGTACCAATTTTTAGGGTAAACTTTTGTTAACCTACAGTTAGAGTTGACACAGTGAGTATTGTCATAATTTTGCCTTTACTAAGGTGAAACTTTATAGGAAGGAGCAGAGGAAAAGCCCTTTAGCTGGACTGCAGACAAGCTATAAATATAGATAACTCAGGAACATGGTGGTCTGCCTGCCTGCCTTCTGCCCCCAAGCTGTTTCCCCATTCTCTCCCCTGCAGTTCTTTTATGTTGTTTTGTGTTTATTGGAGTTCTTCACGCCAACTCTGACTGAGATCTAAACACATCTCAGCTCAGCTTATCTGTCCTCTTGTCACAGACACAGATCAAGGGATCAGGCCCTTCCCAAATCCTCCTAAATATACAAGGATGCACCTGTTCACATTCCCCATTGCCTAAAGAGATTATCATCTTCTCACCAAGTCTCATCATTAATGAATCATTCCCTTCACCTTTGCGTGGAAATAATGAGACTATCACATTTCTCTCAAGGAGCAACATAAAGCTATGTGACAGACCTGAAATGAAGAGCCAACTCCAGTAGGAAAAACAAAAGAGAAAGTTGACAGTTTTCCTACTCCACTCCAGCCGTGGGGAATGCAAGGACCCAGTCTAGCTTTCCGCCAATTCTCTGTCCCAGAGGGTATGTTTGGTAGCCTTGTGGTCCTTTCCTGCTAAGGAACTGCCTCCTAGGCAGCAGCTCCTCTCCCCAGCAAGAATCCTTCAGGATTGTGTCTGGAAAGGACTGTGTCTGGAAAGAACTGTGTGTCTTATGCTGCTTTTTGTCACCTCTTTAAAATATACACTTGAATAAGATGCTGAACGTGATAATAGTTAGCTCTTGTTAGAGGAGAGAGCACCACTCTTAGAACCCTTAACTGTTTAAAATGAGTCTTGTTTGCTACTGCACCAAAAAAAAAAAAAATCAAAAAACCCTTTTAATATTGGAAAGTGAGGTGGGACTGCAGGAAATAAAATATGAGCACATTACCAAAGATGCCTGGGAGTGTGAAAGCTTAGGAGTCTTTTGTTGATATAAATATGTAGTAGTTTAAAAAGGAAAAAAAAATATACCTAACTGTGTTCCGTGACACTATTTTTATCTCTGACATCTGGGCAGCTCATACAGGCTTTGTTCTGGTGATTTATACCAGGAGTCTATAATAAAAATGCAGCCTGAAATCATGCAGCTGGGTACCATTCATTTTTCTTCCACGGACAGTTCCAGAACTTAAAAAATTGCCACAGACCTGTGAAAGCTCTTCCCTCACTGGAAACGCATGCCTGGCCATGGCTAGTGCCCCTCATGGGTTTCTTTTGCTGTAAGGCATCATTGGTGATGCTATGGGGCCTTCTAGGTTGGTGTCATAAGAAATGAGTTTCAAGGAAGATGTAGGTCAATAAAATAATAACCCCTTCCCTCCTGAATTCTGAAACAATTAAAAAAACCCAAACCAAAAACATCACCCTGCACAGATGGATATGAACATAGCAGCTTTATTATTGATAAATGCTTCATTAAGGAATGTACTTGAGACATAGCCAAATGGCTTGCTGTACTTTCTGTGTGAGTTAGAATCTCCAGAACTGCAGGCCTTCCATTTGTAGGAGCAGAGCCTGCTTCTGCAGAAAGCTTATCCCATGGCCAGCAGCCGACCAAATCATCCTGTCTCTGTGGGCATGCAGCTTAGAAAGAGAGCTTAGACGTCTTTGTCCTGATGACACATAAAAAAAAAAGCCTGGGATAAAAATGCTCAGCCAGAAGAGACTGACCCTCCCACACTCAGTTTCTTTTCCCAAGGTCACGAGTCGGCAAAGTTCCATTGCTTCCTCCCACTGGAGGGCAAGAAAGTGTAGAGCCAAAATCGAAGGCTTGCCACAGAGAAACACAGGGCAGAGAGATGAAAGTTGCCTAGTTTCTGTCCTTGAAAACACGAGCTGGTTTGACCCTGTCTGCGTGGTGTCTGGGAGTAGATGTTAGACACTGTGGTTGGTGGGTTCTTCAGAATCCCTTATTTGCACCACAAGTATATGTATTTTCACACTGACTAGTGGAGGCCTTTGGGATAGGCCTTGCTTACTTTGCCATCTTTTTATATATTTCCGTGTTCCATACGAGTGGAAGATCGAGTTGGCCATCTACACTGCAACATCTTGGAGTATTTTCTTCCATAACTCTTTACAAAATCTTGGCAAAGTTAGGAAGTCAGTTTGCCATTGGCATCCAGAGATGCTAAGCGTGGGTTGGTGATTTTGAGATTGCTGGTGGAGTTAGGCTGGGCTCCTCTGAGGAGCATTCTGTTCTCACGGCAGACATTCTTCCTAGGGAGCTTTTGTGTTTCCCAACTGTTAGCTACTGGGTGCATCCTTAGAATAAGAACAAGAGCTGGGGGTAAGAGGAATCCAAACTCATTGTGCTCTGGAGCTTTGAAAGTATTCTGTCCCAGATTCTGATGCATGAATCTCCTTTCACAAGTACAAAAGCAGGAAACACTATCAATCAAGATCTTTGTCATGTTCAGCAGACTTCTTAGGAGACGCTGATAGACGGCCAATATGGGATTGTCAATAATTGTCAGTGATGATTGCCAACCCTGGGCCACCTCAGTAAACAAGGTCAGAGGTGCCAACTCTAATTTACGGGAGAGGATACTGAGGGCTGTATTGACTCACCCAAGGACACAGGGAAGTCAGGAGCCCAGTTAAAAATAGCAGTGAGAATTGCCTTCTTTCCCATTCTTAGCCTAAAGCACCAGACTGCGTCCCCGTCTGCAACATTTGCTAATTGTTCATTTCTGAAAACACATAACAGAATTTTTCTTTTATAGCTACTTGTAAACATTTAAGATGCCTGTAGTCACTCATAACCTTTGTTTACTTATCACAGCCAGCTAGCTATCTTATTTACCTTGTTTCTTAGTCTCTCCCATTTACATCTGTGCAGGCACGTTAATATATATGAAAGCACTTTGTAAACTCTCAAATGGAACATAAATGCCATTTGGTATTATTATGATACTCATGCTCTTGACTTGCATCATTAAAATAGAAGCATATTTACTTCCATTTCATAATGGTCAGTAGGGCTAGTCAGGGGGTGTTAAATACATGGGCAGCTCACTCATAAAAATAACATAAGATCAACTCCCAACAGTATGTGTAAAAAATTAAGATGAAGCTTTGAATTATAAATGTCTTTCAGAGAATTACACATTGAGAAATTGCATGTACTTTAACATAATGAGGCTACAGGGAGGAACGTTGGCATACAATAACACACATACAACTTTGAGAAAAAACAAAATGTGTTTTAAATTAAAAAAGATCTAATCAGGCAAAATTCTTTTTTTACCAGGTTAAAAAAAATCAACTCTTCATATTCTTAATATTGTTAGGTATTGTTAAGTCAAGTATGACTGGTAGCAACCCAGTGAACAAGAGATCTGAATCCTGTCGTATCTTGTGCCAACTTGACACTTCCTTACACACCAGAGCCCATTGTGGCAGTCACTCTGTGAATCCACCTGGTTGAGGGTCATCTTCTCCTTTGCCCACCCTCTGCCTTTCTAAGCATCATGGCCCTCTTCAAGGAATAGCCCCTCCAAGCAACATGCCTGAAGTATATGAGGTAAAGCTTCATCATCTTTGCATCCAAAGAACACTCTGGCTGCACCCTTTCCAAGACATGTTTGTTCTTTTGGCAGTTCATGGGATGTTCTGAGTTCTTCTCCAACACCACAGCTCAAAGGCATCAATTCATCTTCTGTATCTTTATCCATTGTCCAGCTCTCAGATGCACAGCAAGTGACTGGAAATGCCATGGCCTCTCTCAGATGCACCTTAGTCCTCAAATTGACATCATTACTCCCTAACTGCAGACTTTCCTAGTGTGATATATCTCCTGATTTCCTGACTGCTGGTACCAATGTTGTTAATTGTGGATAAAAGTAAGATGAAGTTGTTGACAGTTTCAGTCTTTTCTACATCTATCACAATGTTGTTTATTAGTCCAGTGGTAAGAATCTTTGTTTTCTTGACATTGAGATGCAGTCTCTATTGAAAGCTGTATTCTTTGATATTTTGGAAAGAGTACTCCAAGTCCTCCTCACTTTAAGCAAGCAAGATTATGTCATGTGCATAATACAGGTTATTAATGAGTCTCCCTCCCATTCTGATGCCACACTCCTCTTCAGAGTTAATTTGTGTGTGTATGTATGTATGTATGTGTGTGTATATATATATATATACACAAATACAGTTATAGTTGAATAATTTACAAATACATGTCTATATTTTTATATATACAGAATTTTCATGTATCAGTTATTAAATATATCTTAACAAATCTTTATTATGTTATTAAGAGTGTTACACCATACTCTTTTACCCATAAAGGATGCTGTGTTCCGTGATTTAATTGACTCTATAACATAGGCAAGTCTTAGATAGATAGTTCTAGTATATGATGTTGTTTTTACCCCATAGGGTTGTTGAAACTATAAATCTACAGAAGTGGACGACCAGGTCTTTTCTCCTAAGGAGCAGCTGAGTATTTGAACCACTGACCATTTGGTTAGCAACTGAGTTCTTTACAATTGTGCCACAAGAGGTCCCTTATTTTCTATATTGTGTAGCGTTGAGTTGGAACCAAGCCATAGCTGACTGTGGGTTTTCAGAGACAGTTATTGCTGGGAGGAGATTGCCCATCCTTCCCCTGCCTCTTTATGGTCTAAACATTAGGGAGCTCCAGTGGCATCAGTACGAATCTAACTATCTCTGACACACTCGGGCCCATTCTCGTAGTGACGAGAATGTCAGCCTCCCCCTCCCCCCCCGGTTGAGGATCTTCCTCTCTTTTGCCACTCTTTCACCTTCCCAAGCATGATGTCCTTCTCCAAGGAATAGCCTTTTCTAGTAACGTGCCCAAATTATTTGAAATGAATTATTCATCATCTATGCCTCTAAGGAGCACTCTGGCTGAACCTTGTCCAGGACATATTTGTTTGTTCTTTTGACAGCTCATGTGGTTTTCAGCACTCTTCTTCAACACCATAGTTCAAAGGCATCAATTCTTGTCATTCTTAATCATTATTTACCTCTCAGATACATAACAAAGATCATGTCCTGAATCAGGTGCATCTCAGTCCTCAAACTGAGACCATTACTCCTCAATAATTAGAGAGCTCCCTGACTATAGACTTCGTCTCACATACTTTGGACATGAGAGAGATTATTCCTTGGAAAGGCGCATCGTGCTTGGGAAGGTGGAAGGACTGTGAAAGAGAGGAAGACCCTCAACCAGGAAGGTTGGCATGGTGACTGTGGCAATGGGATTGAGCGTGTCAGAGATTGTGAGGATAGCACATGTTCTGAGTAGTTGTTCCGATCAGTGGTTTATAGGGTTGCTATGCGTTGTACTCAACTCAGCAACACCTAACAACAACAGTGACATAGTCTGTATGCATTGTCCTGCTGACCTAAAGGTGATGCTTCTCTACCAGGTCAAGCCCACTGCTCTCCTGTGTGCAATTTAAGCCTCTGAAAACACACTGGAAGATTCACCGTGAATGGGTTCTAATTCTACAGCAATGAGATGATGATAGTACATTTTGTAGTAAAGTGCTTTTTAAAAAACAAAAAAAATTAATTTTTTAAATTATCCAAATCAGACTGGACTGGTACAGGAGGAGATTGTCCCTCCTCCAGCGGAGCATCTGGTGGGTAAAGTGCTTTTTGTGGCCAGTTCTTGGTTTTCATCAATGGTGGATGGAAGTTTCATGCACACATGTATTGTTTATGAGGCAGTGGTCTAAATAGCTACATTCTGCCTCCCCTGGCTCTCATCCGCTTCTCTCTGTATTTTATCATGTCTCAGGTTTTTGTTTGGGAGTCATATAACATTGTAGCATCCTCTCAAGTTGGAGAATGATCTCTTCTTTCCCTTCCACATTTTATTTTAAAAAAATTGAAACCTGTATATAAGTTGAAAGAATGTTGTTACATGCTGCCTCCTTAGCTCTGCTTCTTAGTGACCCTGTGCACAACAAAGTAAAATACTGCCCGATCCTACTTCATTCTCACATTTGACACTGTGCTTAAACCCATTGTTCTTTCAGTCATTCTCTACATTTCCAAGCTAGATGTCCTTCTCCAGGACCTGGCCCTTCAGATAACATGCCCGAAGTATACAAGATAAAGATTCACCATCCTTGCTTCTGAAGAGCATTCCAGCTGCATTTTTCGTCCCAAGATAGATATTTTTGGTCTTTCGCAGCCCATGGTAGAGTCATTATTCTTCTCTTGCATGGCAGTTCAGAGCATCTGATCTTCGTATTCATTTTCCAGCTTTCACATGCTTATGAAACAATTGCAGATACCTTGGTTTGGGTCAGATACCGTCTTTAAAGTGGCATCTTTTCCCTTGAGCATTTTAAAGGGATCTTTGGTAAGAGATTTGTCTAATTCAGTAAATCGTACAATTTATTTACTACTGCTTCCATGAACATTGATTGCAGATCTAAGTAAAATGAAATTCTTGATGTCAGTCTTTTCTCCATTTATCATGATACTGCTTATTGGTCCAGTTGATTTTCTTAAGTTAAGGTATAATCCGTCTGAAGGCTTTGAGGTGTAATCTGTCTGAAGGCTTTTGAACTCTTTGAACTTCATCAATAAAAGCTTAAGTAATCTTTGTTTTCTATAAACAAGGTTGTATCATTGGTGTATCCTAGATTCTTATCCCAGTCTTCCTGTAATCCTGATGTCATATTCTTCTTCATGTAGTCATCTTGTTGTGTGTTGTCAAGTTGAAACCAACCCATAGCTGACCCTCCAGTGTGTTTTTACAGAAGCAGTAGATTGCATGAGATTGCCCATCCTTCTCCCTTGGAGCAGTGGTGTATTTTACCAGGTACCTTTCAGATTGTAGCACTAGGCCTCCAGAGCTCCCTATAGCCTAGCTCCTTGAGTTATTTGCTGAGCAGACAGACTGATTATGTATGGTGGAAAGGTACAGCATGGACACATAACTTTCCTGATTTTAAAACATGCTGTATGCCTTGGTTCTGTTCCAACAGCTGCTTCTTGATACACACACACACACACACACACACACACGCATTCCACAAGAACACAACTAAGTGATTTGCTATTAGCCATAATTTGTTATGATCTGCACAGTTGAATGCCTTTGAATAATCAACAAAAGACAATCTGCTTTCAGCCAAGATCCATTTGACATCAGCATTGATACCTCTTATTCCATATCCTCTTCTGAATCCATCTTGAATTGCTGACAGTTCCCTGTTAATGTTAGTTTTCTTTATGTTAACGTTCAATTCATACTGAAGCCTATTTAGACTTTCAGTCATTCTTAGTCATTGTCCAACTTTCTGAAGCATAACACATAACTGTGAAGACCACGGCCTTGATTAGGCACACCTTAGTCTCTAAACTGACATCATTGCTTTTCAGCACTCTGGAGAGGTCCCTGACAGCAGATTTTCCCAGTGGAATGTGTCTTAACGTAGTGGAATCTGCATAACGTAGGTTGTTGATGAGTCTACCTCCAATCCTGATGTCACATTCCCCCTCATAAAGCCTGGCCTCCCAAATGATCTGTTCTGCATATAGATTGTGTTTTATTGTACACAGCAGTAAAACATAGTATCACTATGAGTCACAGTCGACTCGAGAACCTAACAACATCAGCAAACATGATTAAGGAAATTTGCCTTCTCTTCCTGCTTTTTCTTTCAATCTCCATGATTTTGTAATTTTTCATGAAATCACTAATAAGATGCTGTATCCCTATTTTCTCTGTTTTTCTCATAGCTGACTCTCTGTGGGTTTTCCAAGTCTGTAAAGCATGTGGAAGGACATTACCCATGGAGCTGCTAGACCATTGGAACCATCAGAGAAGGAAGCATAGCCCTTGGGTCCTAGTGCAACTCTATAGCTATGCTACCAGAGATAATTAGCCTTTTCCTAAAAATTAGTTCCATGATAGACTCACACCTTCTTTCAAGAGCTCTCTCCTTAGGATCTTGAGATGGATGAACCCAGCAGGTTTACTTCCGTTAAAATGGTACATATTGGCGAGCTCTGGTAGCCTAGTGGCAAGAAGCTGCACTGCAATCTCAGAGGTACACGGTTCGAATCCACCAGATGCTCTGCTAGAGAAGGAGGTCCCCCTGTATCAGTCAGATCTGATTTCATGGTACACACAAAAATATTGAAATAAAATAAATTTTTTTTTAAAAAGGGTATATATATCTAGGAATGGCTTTCCCTGTCAGTGGGCCTTTTCCACACCACCATGTCTGTTGCCAAGAGTGAAGACTTAGCTAATAACATTTCTTATTTTGAGGAGGCTTTGGTGGTCTAGTGGCAAGAAGCTATGCTGCAGTCTCACAGGCATGTGGTTTGAATCCACCAGCTGCTCAGTGGGAGAAGGATGGGCAGTCTCCTCCCAAGTGATTACCTGCCTCTGAAAACCTGCTGAAGGGTCAGTTATGGGTTAGTTCTGACTTGACGGTACACAACAAAAACATTTACAGTTTCATTGTTTCAAGCCATTTGTTGAGTATCTCAATAATATTATTCAACTTAATATTAACAAAAGTACACATGAATATTGCAACTCTAGGCTTGAATTTGTTTTTAAGTTCTTTTGGCTTAAGAAGTGCTGAGCAAGTTTGACCCTTTTGATTTTCTGACTCCAGCTCTTTGCACCTTTCATTGTAATACTTTACTTTGCCTTCTCAAACTGCCCTTTGAAATCTTCTGTTCAGCTCCCTAATTTCTTGATTTCTTCCCTTTGCCTTGGCTTCTTGGCTCTCTAGTGTAATATTCAGAGTCTCATCTGATATTTATCTTGGTCTTTCCCCCCCTCCTTTGTCTTTGTATTGACCTTTTGCATTTTTTCATGAATGATATTCTTGATGTCTTCCCACAGCTCATCTGATCTTTGCTCACTAGAGTTCAAGACTCAAGCCTGTTTCTGAGATGGTTCTGAATTCAAGTGTGATAGACTCCAGGCCAAACTTTGGTTCCTGTGGATATGATTTAATTTTTCTTTGGTTTCAGCTAGTTTTCACAGCTGATACTAAACTGCTCCAGCGACTCTTTCCTCAGATGTAATCAATCTGATTCCTATGCGTACCATCAGGTAAAATCCATGTTTATAGACTGTTTATGTTTCTTATAAAAATTATTTGCAATAAATAAATCATTGAATGTACAGAAGTCTGTCATTCTGTCTACAGCTTCACTGCTGTCGCCAATTCCATGGTTTCCAACTGCTGATCCTTCTTCTCTGGTTCCCAACTTTTACATTCCAGTCGCTTATTAATGAATCTTGACTTCTTCATGTTTGATCAATTTCTGACTGCAAAAGTTGGTAGAAATCTTCTCTTCTTTTACCTTTTTGGCTCTAGTTCTTGGTGCATATATTTGAATGATAGTGGTATTCACTGGACTTCCTTATATGCATATGGATATTATCCTGTCACCCACAACATTATATTTTAAGTTGCATCTAGAAATTACTTTTTAAACTATGAAAGCAACCCTATAAGGTGCACCTGATCCAGGCTATGGTCTTTGCAGTTACTTACTATGCATCATAAAGCTGGACAATGACTAGGGGTGATAGAAAGTGAATTGATGCCTTTGAGCTGTGCTGCTGGAGAAAAGTATTGACAACTAGGAGTATGCACTGCTAGGAGAACAAACCAGTTCCTGGAGAGGGTGAAACCAGAGTGCTTCTTGGAGGCAAGGATCCTGAAGCTTCTTTTGACATACTTGGGGCATATTGCAAGGAGAAAGCAGTTCTTGGAGAGAGAAATCATGTTTGGGAGGGTGAAGGGCCAGTGCAAGAGAGGAAGACCCTCGATGAGATAGATTGACTCAGTGACTGGGGTATTTGAATTGTGTCAGAGAGAATAAAGTTGTCTCAGGATAGAGCAGGGTTCAGAGCTGTGAGTTGCAAGGAGCTCGACGGCATATAACAACAACAACAATACATGATTAGAAGTAATTAGAACTTTTCATTCATTGTTATTAATGTCTCATGGCATCCAGAGCAGATCACACACTGAGCACTGCTTCCAACAGCCAAATTCCATCCTCTCCCAGTTTTGCATCCCAGAAGTCTGAAGTCAGGGTGTCACCAGCACTGTTCTCTTTGGGGTTCCGAGGAAGATTCTGTTTTTTCCTTCTAGCCTCATTTCTCTGCTCTTCAGTTCCTTCTCTAAGAGTGCTGTAAGATTGGCTATAAGACCCATTAAAATAATCGTCTAGAGAGAATATAAGTATAATCTCTTCTTAAGATCCTTAACTTAATCATATCTGCACAGATTCTTTTTCTGAATCAGATAATATTCACAGATTCCAGGAGTGTCGATGTTGACATATTTGGCGGAGGAGTGGGGGCTACCTTTGATAAAATTAATGTTTCCTGTCACTGTCACTGATAGCTTTTAAAGTTTCAGTAATATGAAATAATTTATCATTCTATCTAATCCACTCTGTAGTAGAGTCACAGGAATAAAATTTAGGACTGCCAGAAAAGATTTGACCATTTCAGCATGGAGCCTGATCTGAAATAAATGAGCTTATGTTTAAATTTTTCTTAATATTAATATCTTTTTCTTAAGACTTATAAATAAGAAAGACAAATAATGTCTGCAAGTATTGTCAACCCTCTACATTGATGTAGAAAGCATCTTTCTTCATAAAAATCTTGACCTCCATATCAAAATTTTATTCAAAAAGAGAATATTTTATTCAGTTTTATTCTTACATACATTCCTAGCCTGCATACATCTCTTCTCTTGACTCTCTCTGAATTTCAAAACTTGAAAGACAAGAACTATAGCTGGTAACAGTGAGATGGGTGTGAAAATTGACTCAAATCACTAGTTTTAACGCTTCAGCTTCTTAGAAGCTAGTTTCTGTCACTTAAAAATGGGAGATTTTTCCAGCCATAAGGCAAGTATACAGTGTTAGCTAGAAAAAAATTGCTTTACTACTATGAAGCTGGGTAAATGAAGTAATATAAACTTCCTTAGGCATTGAGAAATAGGGTCTCTATTTCACTTGAAATAACAAATTAATTATCATTAAAGGGTGTTGGTTATCAGTTAAGAGGGAAATACTGTTGGCCTAATACATAATTTCAGCATTTGTTGTGCCTTTAATTCAGATGAATCCAGACTATCAAATGTGCAAAGCTATTTAGACCTTTGCATTGGATTTCCTTGCCTCCTGGAAAAGTTTGCATCTGAAACATTGAGTTGAGATGGGTGTGGAATTTATCATTGCTTCTCTAGTGAGCTGCTCTTGTGAGATCATACTGAATTACCTTAATGGGTCTTACAGACACTCATGATATAGTTCTGTAGGGAGTTCCTCTCCTAACCTAAAGTTGCCACCTACCTCTCTGGTGGTTCAAATCCACCAATTACTCTGAGGGAGAAAGATTAACAGTCTCCTTCCATGTGATTTAGCACCTCATGAAAATCTGCTAGAGTACCAGCAATGAGTCAGTTTCAACTCAACAACAAAAGAGTTTGAGTGGGTTTTTTGTTCATTATATGTCTCATTATTTTATGTAACTCACAGAAAAATCTTGAAGAAAAATTATTTTCCTTCTAACAGATAAGAAAATTAAGGCCTAAGAAATTATGTATGTGGCCAAGAGAGACAGGTCCTTGGAGAAGGACATCATGCTTGGAAGGGTCGAGGGACAGCACAGGAGAGGAGTACAGTATCTGGGGCAATGGGACTTGGTGTGTTGGAATTAGTGAGACTGACTCAGGACAGGGAAGGGTTCCTAGCTGCTGTACATAGTGTTGCTATGGGTGGCAGATGAGTCAGGGCACATAATAACAACAACAACAGCCTACTCTATTGGTTAGGGTTTGTTTGTTTGTTTTGTTTTTATATAAGCCTCTTGTTTAGCATCAATAAGAAGCTGCGGTATATTCACACAATGGGATAATATGCTGCATTGAAAAACAAGGAACTCATGCAATATTATTCAAACTGGGTAACTCTGGAGGACATTAATGCTGAGTGAAGTATCTCAGTCACAAAAGGACAAATACTGCATGTTGCCACTTGTAAAACAGGACTGACCTTGGGGTTGGGGAGAGACTGAGAAAGATGGGTTCAGTAATGTATACTGCATTGAAACAGACGAGGAAGAAAACTGTTTAAAAGGAATATGTGATTAGGTATTTTTGTCATGACAGGAATCTAGAGCAAAGGTTACATGGTGGAGTGGACCC
>NW_006399784.1:20738844-20740250 GCF_000299155.1 Elephantulus edwardii
TGAACTTGGGGGGTGGATTTGTAAAGCAGTGAAAGAATTTTACTTTTCCAAGAGGGTAGTGTCTGGGGGTAGGGGGTTGCGAGGGGAGAAAAGTGCAACAGTGAATGAATGGAAATCCAAAGTCTTTGTCAATTTTTACTGAAATTAATAATACATATAAATAAAAAAAATAGCTTGACCCAATGACTGTAACAATGCATTGTATTTTAGTGGAGATTGTGAGGATCACACAGAATAGGGTGAGATTTCAGTCTGTCACTTATAGCGTCACTAGAAGTTGTAATTAACAACACCTATCAAAACACTATATAATTACATTTCTATAACATTAAAGAACATACATCAACAATGATCGAAAGCAAGTTGGTGGTAGCCTATGGATTAGGATTAGAAGGAAAACTTTGGATGTGGAAAATATCCTGATTGTAATGGTCTTATGAATGTATACCTCTTTCCAAATTGACTTTAAATATGTGTATATTTTTTGTTGTCCAGTTGTCCCTGTTTATGTGTGTGTGTGGTTTTTTAATTAATATTAATAAAATTTGAATTGTATTTTCTAAAAAAAAAGACCTCAGGGAGGGCCTTTGTGTTTAAAAGTTGGTTTTACTGTATTTTGGAGGAACATTCTTCTATGTGGCACAGCACTCTTCTGTCAATATGCTGTACTGAGGTAACCTGGGGTTGCTGTGATGCTGAACCTTGGTTACCCATGGTGGACAGTGTTTAGTGGAGTTTCCAGTTTAAGACAGGTTTGGAAGCAGGAGTGGCATCCACTTCCTAAACAACATGCTTCTGGAAACTATGAACTTTGATAAATGTTGATAGTTATAGAAAGGCTTCAGGTCTTTTGTTCATAGGGTCACTATGAGTCATGCTCTACTTGACAGCAGTCAACAACAACAAGAAATTGGGTATTTTGTACAGGGTTATGCAACTAATAAATAGTAGAGGTAGATTTGAACTCTAGTCCTTTTGTCTCTGTTTTGCTCTGACATTAATTAGTATTAGTCTAATCAAATATCAGGAGTTCTGGTGGTTTAGTGTTAAGGAGTTGTGCTGCCAGTTGAAAGGCAGATGGTTTGAGTTACCAGGTACTTCATGGGAGAAAGATAGGTAATCTCCTCTGTGATTTACAGCTTCTGAAAACCTGCTGGAGAGTCAGTTATGATTTGGTTCTGACTCGATGACACATACAAGAACAACAACCAGGTATCAGGAGAAGTGCCAATGAGTAATGGCAGATGTGTAATTGTTAGCAGTAGTGTGGGAAAGAAAAATTGGCCATCTATCAGATATTCTTTACTCTTCTCAGACATCACAACTAAAAGGCATTGATTCTTCATCTGTCACCTTTAGTCAGCATTGATTCTTCATCTGTCACCTTTATTTTTTTTTCTATAATT
>NW_006399784.1:20741387-20744447 GCF_000299155.1 Elephantulus edwardii
CTGTTCTGTTAATCATCTGTCACCTTTAGTCACTGTACAGCTTTCAGATGACTTAAGAAGCAATTGAGAAGACCATGGATTGGATTAGGCACACCTTAGTCTTTAAACAGATGTCATTGCTCTTTAGTACTCTGAAAAGGTCCCTGACAGCAGATTTTCTCATTGTAACACATTTTTTGATTTCTTGACTGCTGGTACGAGTGGTGTTGACTGTGGATCCACATAAGACGAAATCACTGATAACTGCAGTCGTATCTCCATCTATTATGATGCTGTCCTATTGGCCTGATGGTGAGGATTTTTGTTGTCTTTATGCTGAGCTCGAATCCATATTGAATGCTGTAGTCCTGATCTTCTGCAGCAAGTACTTCAAATTCTCTTCATTTTCAGCAAGCAAGTTTTTGTCATCTGCATAATGCAGCTTGTTGCTGAGTCTTCCTCTGTCACTAATGCCACATTCTTCCTAATAAAATGCAGCTTCTCAAATTATTTTTTCAGCATAAAATTGAATACGTATGGAGAAAAGATACAGCCCTGGAGCACACTTTTCTTGATTTTAGACAATGTAGTGTTCCCCTGCTCCACTTGGACAATAGCCTCTTGATCTATGTATAGCCTTCATATGAGCACAATTAAGTGTTCTGGTATTCCCGTTCTTCTCAATGTTCAGTTAGTAACCAAGTGCATTTGTACCACACAGGCACTATTTAAGCATTATCCACTGCTGTGAGTCCGACTCATCTTAAGCCTCCATTGGGTTTCCAATGCTGTAAATCTTTATGGGAAACGACTGCCCGTCTTTCTCCTGCATACTGGCTGGTGAATTGGAATGGCCAACTTGTTTAAGTATAAAGATTTCACATATTTATATGTGCCTATGAATTCTATTAGGTAAATCTGCTGTCAAGGACCTTTCCAGAGTACTGAGGAGCAGCCATGTCAATGTAGAGCCTAAGGTGCGCCTGATCCAGTCTGTGGTCTTCACAGTTACTTGCTATGCATCAGAGAATTGGATAATGACTAAGGAGGATAGAAAAAGATTTGATGTCTTTGAGTTGTGGTGCTGGAGAAGAATACAGAACATACGATACGAACACCACTAAAACAGTTCTGTCTTGGAGAGGGCGAAACCAAGTTTCTCCATGGAGGCTAGTATTTTGAAGCTCTGTCTCACAGTGGGCATGTGGCCAGGAGGGACTGATCTTTGGAGAAGGACATCATGCTTGGAAGGGTGGAGGGACAGTGCAGGGAAGAAAGACACTGGATGAGATGGATTGATACAGTAATTAGGGCAATGGAGGTAGGTGTATTGGAATCAGTGAGACTGGCTCAGGACAGGGCCGGCTTCAGAGCTATTGTACATAGGGTCCTATGAGTCATAGGTGACTTGACAGCACATAACAACAACATGTATATAAATAATGCCTATGAATAAAAGTTATAACTTCTCATGATAAAATTCCACTTTCAAAATGTCTTTGCTGGCCAGTTTATCAAGATTATTTGGGTGATAATAAAGAGGCGCAGTATGCTATACTACCATGAAAATGTGTCCGTGTGGTAGCTTAGCTTTGAATTCAAATCAGAGGGAGTTCATGCTTTGAGATAAATTTGTGATTAGTGGGAAAATAAAGGCCCGTTTTACTGTATTATTTTTATATAATAAGTTCTAATTACTAATTCTCTAAACCCAATAATTTACTGAGTTATATCCTAATCGATCGTCATATATACTGTTACAGCTTCAGAGAGTAAATGACGCTTGGGCCTTTTCATAAGTATCACCTTTTTTCCTTGCCCAAAAGGAATAGCTAACTGATTTCCAATAAGTGCACTAGTCTTGTCATGTTGTCTCTTTTTTTAGACAATATTGACATCCTTTGGACTAACTGTATCTTAAAACACCCTAGACTTACCTCGTGAGGGTAAAATAGGAAGGGGAGAAAAATAGTATGAATTAGAATCTATTATGAAAAGCTTTACTTTGATGTCCCCCAGAAGGTATTTCTCAGTATAAGTCCCAGAGACTATTTCAGTGAATAGATTTATTTGTAATTAATGAAATTTTACACAAATGTGCTAAAAATCCTAGAAATGGTTTTATCGATTCAAGGAGGATATGCAATCTTTTTGTTAATTTGCTTAATAAATCCTTGCCTAATAGCTTGCCTCCAGAAACTCTATGAACGTGGAGAAATTATGAAAGTTATATGAATGTTCAGCTCTTTCATTCATAGGATCACTATGAGTTGTCTATGACTCGGTGGCACTTAACAACAACATAGAGCTCTGTTGGCCTAGTGGATAGAAAGTTACACTACCAAGCCAAAGGTGGGTAATTTTAATCTACATCCCTCAGGCTTGGTTTTAATTGTTTTTGGTCAAACATTTTTCTAAGTGGCATAGCACTGGTCTGTCGATTTGCTGTACAGAGGTAACTTGTGGTTGCTGTGAAGCTGAACATTGTGACACTGATGTGTTAAGTGTGATAATGGTTACGCATGGTGGACAGTGTTTGGTGGAGCTCCCCGATTAACAAAAGCTTGGAAGCAGGAGTGGCATCCAATTCTGAAATACCTTGCCTCTGGAAACTCTATGAACTTGGAGAAATGATGAAGGTTATACAGTGTTCAGATCTTTCTTTCATAGGGTTGCAATGAGTCGTCAACAACTAATAGTACTTAACAATAACAACAACAATCTTTTCATGTTTTGGTTTGGAGTGTAGTTCAGCCTAAGTTGCGTTATTACAAATTATTTGTTCTAAACTCATTGCATTTCATAACTCTAGGTTCCCAGTATGTGGGGGGAAAAGGAATTCACAGAATTTTCAGTTTTCTGAAATTCTGAGTGGACAGTTTTGAGAGTTTTTATTAATTACAAATCTACTGTCATTGCCAAAATGTATGTCAGAAGAAACTCTGAAGATTGCACTGGAACATAGAGAAGCCAAAGCACAAGGAAGAATCCAAGACACTAAAGAGCTAAACAGAAGATTCAAAAAAGCAGCACGGAATGACAAAGCAAAATACTACAATGAAATGTGCGAGGAGCTAGAGT
>NW_006399784.1:20745973-20775557 GCF_000299155.1 Elephantulus edwardii
GAGAGGGACATCATGCTGGGTAGAGTAGAGGGACAGCGCAGGAGGGGAGGAAGACCCTCTATGAGGTGGGATTGATTTAGTAACTGGGGTAATTGGGATGGGTGTGTCAGAGGCAATGAGATTGGCACAGGATAGAGCACGGTTTAGGGCTGTTGTACATAGGGTCGCTATGAGTTGCGAATGACTCGACGGCACATAACAACAACAACAACTGTCATTACATCAGTTCTGAACGCGGAACAACCAATTGGGACAGATTAGAGCACCCTCAGAAATGATAATCTTTAGGGAAGCAGAGTACTTCATCCTTCCCGCCAAGGAGCTAGCCTTGCAGTTAGCAGCCACGTGCATTGACTGCTGCACCACCAGGGCTCGTTATACATAAGCTGTTTACTTGTCAAAATGGGTAGTTGAAGAGATGAAGTACATATGCATGTGTCTGCCTTACGAGTTGTAGTGTGTCTTCTTGTGTCCCCATTACACTCCCCCCACCCCGTCCCATCTTGTCACCCCTCTCCCTACCCCTGCCTCCTCTCACTCTGCTTGATATCACTGGGAAGCTGTTCTTTTAGTCTACACTTCCTAGTGTCTGGGTGATACTGGCTGAATGCAGACTGGTAGGCTAGTAGGGAGACCAGTAAAAGATTGGATGTGAGAAGAAACAAGCAATAGGGCATTCCTCCCTCTCCCTGCCTCTGACAACACCTCTGCCTGGGGTTTTCCACAGTTGCAGTTCTTGAAGGCAGATCCACCATGTTTCTAGCTTCTGGTTGACCCCAGTCCTTGAATCCAGTAACGGTACTCTTCCCCCTCTCCCTAGGAATCTCCTAAATTACCTCACTGTGCCCTCCAGCCTCTCAGCTCTTCTGTCATCTGTGTAATGAAGGCTCTGCATTAAGCTTGCACTTTATATACTAGAAGTGTTATTCTTTGGCACATTTTTTAGAATAATTTTGCTTTTATTTTATTAGTTTACAGCCTTTGGGATATTGATTAAAGGTGATGTTAAATTATCCATTACCTCACTCTGTGTTTAATCATCTCTGTGGTGGTTTGGGAGTGGGGGGGGGGCAAAGGAGAATAAGATAAAATAGCTGGTTGAGGAGGCTTTTGGAAGGTATGTGATCCATGCTTTGTTGTTATTGTTGTTATGTGCCATCAAGTCGTCTCCAACTCATAGTGACCTTATGTATAACAGCTCTGAACCCTGCTCTATCTTGAGTCAACTTTATTGTCTTTGACACACCTAACCCCACTACCCCAGTCACTGAGTCAATCCATCTCATCCAGGGTCTTCCTCTCCTGCGCTGCCCCTCTACCCTTCCAATCATAAGGTCCTTCTCCAAGGACTGGTCCCTCTTTGTGGCATGCCGAAAGTATGTCAGACAGTACTTCAAAGTCCTTGCCTTTAAGAAGCAACCTGGTTTCACCCTCTCCAAGACAGACCTGTTTATTCTGTTGGCAGTTCTTGGTATATATTCAGTATCCTTATCTAGCACCACAAATCAAAAGCATCAATTCTTCTTCTATCATCCTTAGTCATTGTCCAGCTCTGATGCATAGCAGGTTAGTGCAAAACCTGTGACCTGGATCAGACACACCTTAGTCTCTAGACTGACATCATTGTTCTTCAAGACTCTAGAGAGGTCCCTGATAGTAGATTTTCCCAATGCAATTCATATTTTGACCTCCTGGCTGCTGGGTACCAAGAGTGTTGATTGTGGAGCCAAGCAAGCTAGGGTGCAAGGGGAGCTGAGAGGAAGGAGTAAATAGTCTGGGATTGTAGTGGGTAAGATTTCATATAAGAATGACATATAAGAGTCCTGGCATATGCTGAGATTTTGCTCAAGCAGACAGCAAAAAGGTCATTACTGACAGAAGCAGCAGTGTGTATACAAGCATGTCTTGGGCATGGCTGTGTGAAAGCATGACTTTCAGGAGAAGAGTAATGGAGGTACTAGATAGAAAGAGCTGGAGGAAACTGGAAAGGTTGTCGGGGACTACATCACAAAGGGTATTGAAGGTTCTGTTAAGCATTTGGACTTGTCTTTCAGTGACTGAGAGCAAGTCTTTAAGTAGGGTGATTACATGGGCAGGTTTATTCTCTAGGAAGGTCATTCTTTAATGGCCGGAGGAGGCTAGAGGACTGAGACTGTAGTCAGTCCCGGTCCGTGGCTGGTGCAGAAATACAAGCTTTGGGTGAGGACAGTGATACGTGAATGGAGACTTTAATTAAACCAAAGGAAGTGGGGGAAAAATTAAGATTATATTAAAGTAAAGCATTCAGAACTTGGTAATTTTTTCATTGTCTTGAGTATTTTCATGAATTGACAGTCCAGTGTACTTAGAAATCAGAAAGTACTTATTATGCTAAATACATCTTAACACTTTTCATATTGGCAGTTTTTCATGTTGGAATCACTGTGCCTCCTTGGAGGACTTTTTTATTAAATCCCTGAACAGTGCTAGCAGTAGGAGTTCATCTGCTAGTGAAAGGTGACAGTTGGGATCCACCTAGATGCACCTCAGAGGACAGACCTGGTAATCTGTTTAAAAAGGATCCAGCCCTTTGCCACTGAGTTCCTTCTGATTCATAATGACCTTATGAGACAGGGTAGAATTTCCCATCAAGCTGCCACATCTTTGTGAAGTTGCCAGTGAGTTTGAACCCTTTGGGTACCAGCTGGGTGCTTAATGACTGTGCCAGCAGAGCCCCTTTTCTAAACTTATCACAGCCATCGAAAGCCTTACCAAACAGCCCCACTCTGTATACTTGGAACCACCATGATGGTGAACTGATGCGATAGCAGCTAACAACTGTGTACTCTCTCTGGATGTCTTTTAGGTTCTGAGCCAGTTACGATTGCAGTGCTACTTATGTTTTCAAAATAAGCCATTTGAACACTTCTTCAAAATTGTACACTCCTTTACCCTCACCCCTGTATCCTATTCCTAAGCATGAGATTCTCAGTCTCTCCTTGCTGGTCATGAAGAGCATTGGCCCTCCTCCATGTAGTTACTTCATCTCCTACCTTATTTATTAAAATCTTCTTCTGATTACACATCAGAATTAGCCCCTTCATGTATTTGAGAAATTGTTTTATGGGTACTTGCATCTACAACTTTCAGAAATCCATTAATGACGTATCTATCTGTGCTGCTTGGAGAAACGTATAGGCTCTCTCATTACCATACCCTCCTCTTGCTAGAGGCTCTGTATGGAGTGTTTCACAAAATTAAAAGGGCACAGTGCTTGCCTCCTGAAAACTCAGTATGTAAAGCCAGACCTGTAGAGAGAGAAACTGTTGAGAAGACAACATAAGGAATAATATCTACTTTTAAAATTCTCTTTATTAGTGTAAAGGCATTATTGCAAATGCCTTGAGGTGGTGTTCTGGGGTTAAGGCCCATGTTAGCCTTAAAAGCCGAAAAGAATATGGAGAGGGAAGCAGAGATTTGTGGATGGATGAGTGGGGTGAAGGGAAGGGCACGGCATAGTGAGGATTTGCTGAGATATAATAAATGACATTGCACAGTTAATGTTCTAGAACACAGTCTGTATGAAAGATTGAATGAAAATAACAAAAACTTAAACTTAAGAAGAGGAAAAAAGAGCACATTCTATTATTTGGACCTATTCCATTGTAGTTGTTGTGAGTCTGATTTCCGGCTGCCTGGCTCTGCCACTTAGCTGTGTGGCCTTGGTCATATTCCTTAATCTCTGACTCTTCATGAAATGGGGTAATAACAGTGTCTACCCTAAGGCTGATGAGAGAATTGAGTGACTTATGGATGTAATGTGTATGTATATGTGTGTATGTATATATCTGTGTGTTTGTGTCTGTCTGTCTGTCTATCTATCTATCTCACAGGTAGTTCATCTCCAGTTGTGCTGTTTACCGAAGGCTGCACTTTCTTGGCAGTTCAGATCCACCAGGCACTATGAGACAGAAAGATAGGCATTCTCCTTTTGTGATTGCCTTGGAAACCAGGCGAGGGGTCAGTTAGGAGTCAGAACCAATTTGATGGCAGTGAGTGGTAGTATTGGTGGTGGTGGTGCACAGTGTGAATGCAGTAAATATTCACTGTTGATCATCACTGAAGCTGCAATGATGTTTTTAAAGACCCAGTTGAGACACCAAGGTTCCTTGCTCCCCCTCTGCTTATATTAATTGCTGGCAGTTTCAAGTTCCCTCTTTGATCATATCACCCATGACCGGTTGTTACTTCAGGGCACTTTCAGAAACAAGCTTGAAGTCCAGCAGGTGGCAGGTGTCACCTTAGAGGAGCCTCAGGCATCATCACTCTGAAACCGTCCCCTGATACTATCACCTCTCTCCACATTGGAGTTCAACACACATTAATTGAGGACAGCTATTTTTCCCCCCTTCAGATTCTATAGTAGGATTTAGAGACAGAAGAACGAACTGACAGTTCCTGCCTGCATGGAATTTAGTCTAATGGAAACACATGCTCCAGATTCAGTCTGCTGTGATGCAGACACGAAGGACGGGTGCAGGTCAGCAGAGATACATAGGAAAGAGTGTAAGAAGTGTTTGTACAAGTGAGGACACCTCTGTAAGATTTTTTGAAGAGAATAAGGAAAGCCAGAAAAACCAGCATGATTTGTATAGGAAAACTGGGCCTCATAGTGTGAATGAGACCTGGTAGGAGATGAGTTGAAGTTTTAGGCAGGAGGTAGATCACGTGACCGCTCAGCCTTTACTGTGTAGACAGTGGAAACCTTTGAGGGGTATTAGACACGAGAATGCTAAGATTTGCATTTTAGCCGAATTCCACATATGGGCTCTGGTGGCCTTGTGGTAAGAAGTTGTGCTGCCAACTCAAAGGCAGTTAATTCAAAGCCACCAGCTGCTCCAAAGGATTAAGAAGAGCAGTCTCCTCCCCTGTACTTGAAAACCCATTGGAGGGACAGCTAGAAATCTGTTCCAGCTTGATAGCAGTGAGTGAGAGGTGTGGAAGATAAACCTGAGAAAGGCTCTTGTCTTTACCTGTCAAGGCTATCACCGAGCCGTAACTCCAGAGCACCAACTCAAGACAGTTTCCAGGCGCACCCTGCTGTAGAGAACTTAAAGCACGTACTGTTCTGAATGTTATTCCCCTTAATAAGGTCCTTGTCTGTAGGTTTGCTCAGACATTGCATGCCTTGAGGGCAAGCTCTGTGCCCTTTAACTTTGTGAAGCCCCCTAAACAGAGCCTGTGGCATGAGGGGGCCGTGAGAGGTGCCGGCAGGTTCATGTCCTCACACTACACACTCAAGAGCAGGATAGAGATGTAAGAACATTTTTAGAATGCAACAGCCCCAAAATTTCCAGTCATTTTGCCACTGCTGCAGCCTATCCTCAGAACACCCTGCCCCAGACCTCCATCTGTCACCAGCAGCTTAACTAAGATCATCATAAATTCTTTTTTCTTGGCATTCTTTTAACTGGCACTCTCTATTTACTGGCCCCTCCATGCAATTGTAGTATAGTGATGATTGATGCTTATAATTCTGACCCTGAAGTGCTTCAGGCCTTCTAAATCATCAAAAAAAGATTAAAGTGTATTCAGTACTGCTCTAGCATTTGTGTGTTTTATTGCATTCTTATTCTTTGGAAATTGATGGTTTATCAAAGGCCTGTGTACACATGTGCACGCAGGCACAGTGCAAGGCTGTGACCCATCACAACTCTGTCCCCTGCCACAGGGCCAGGCACAGAGGGTTCCTTAGCAAGGCAGGCTCCGAAATACTCAAGCAAAAGAATAATCTTCATGCCAGAAGGTGGAAGGATGCTGGGCCCCCAAAGGGCAGCTTGGATTGAGATGAGAGAGAAACAGTGTCTAGAAGAACAGTGGGAGTGATAAGGAGAAGAGAAAAGAAAAAAATGGCCCTTACTACAGAGTCGGGCAGCTCACAAGCAGCCCGCACCGAAGCCCAGCCCGGGAGAGGGGCGATGGGGGGAGGGAGAGGAAGGGACAGCACCACGTGCTCGGGCACTGGGACACCCGTCATCAGGCCTGCATTTGGCAGGGTGCTTCAACAGCTCCATTTGTATTGCGGCAACATCCGTTCAGGAAAATGCCAAACATTAGCAAGTGCAAACATCGATAATCAGAGCATCCTGGCTCCCAAACACATCTCTTCTTGAAAACCATTATTACTGCTGAGCCATCGCCAGCATTAGGCCCAGGATGAAGAAGTCAGAATAGAAGGGGTGAGAGGAGTTTGTAACCTGAGTTCCAGAAAAGGGGGGTGATGTTTTCACTAAAAGGGAGATTTTTGCTGTTTGAGGTGTTGGGGGTTTTTGGTTTTGTTTTGAGGGGAGTGTTATATAGCAATAAGTACAACTACTTTCATGGTACATATTTGTTTTTAAAGCCTGTGTGATCAATAAGCTATGCCGGTGTCAGGGAGCTCGGCATTTCTGCCTGAAGGGCCACACCTGCTGACTCTGAGTTTGGGAAAGTGCATTTGTTTGGATTTTAGCTTTTTCTTTTATCTGAAAATACTGGAATAATAAAAATATTTCCGTTAGGCTTCCTGTGAGGCCGAAATAAAACAGTGGATGTGAAAATACTTTACTGGAAAACCCTCGATAACTATTGTTGTTGATAGCTGCCATCAAATGGTGACCCATCCACAAAGGAGTGAAACGATGTCTGGCCTGCATCATCCTCATGATTCATTGTGGATTGAAACTTTGTGATCCATACTGTTTTCCATGGCCGAGTTTGGAAGTAGATAGCCAGCTCTTTCTTCCTAGTTCATTTAGTGTGGATGCTGTGCTGCAACCTGGTCAATACTGTAGCAGAACACAAGCTCCCCCTTACAGATATTGGATGCCTAAAAGGTGCATTGGCTGGGAATCAAACCTGGGTCTCCCACATGAAAGGCAGAAGTTCTATCCTTGAGTCAACCAGTGCAAATTAGCTAGAAAAGTCTGTTTCAGAGCCAAGGCTCCTGGTCACAGAGCTGTTTAGAGCAGACATGAGATTTGGACATAACAGCCTTCAGGATTTATGTTCATCTTATGTCTAGTTGTGTCACTGATTTCATCAACCCCAGTGTTGTTAAAGTCTTGCACTTCCTTAGGGACTGGGATATTTGCTGGCATTTCCCCGTCACAAGTCCCTTAAACTAGGGTGGGATTCAGGAGAAACTCCTAAGCTCCATCTGCCCCCAGTGGCATAAGCAGCACAGGTGGCCTGGATGAGAGGTAGGAGGCAGCTGTGCCCACCTCCTGACCCTCAAGGTAATGCAGCAGGCATCCAATCTCCTGGTGTTATTTTTTTAGTTAAAGTCAAGCCGCCCCATTGGGCTCTAGGGTCCCATGTAGGCCTTTCAGTGGTTTTTCCCTGAAATTTGGTGAGCGCCGTCCTCAGGAGCCAGCACCTCTTCATATACTCTGGCTTCTTATTCTGTCTGAGGAGGGAGTGAGATAAATTTATTCAATGTCATAACCACGCCACCAGGTTTTTCTGGGACTCTTTCTGTTCACTTCAGTGTTGGCCACAGAGGGAGGATAACCTGATGTGGCAGCTCATTGAGCGTCCAGCAGGACCACTGCCACATATTTTCTTTTCTTTTTTAAATAAAGTTTTTGTGCTTCCCAGGCAAACAGAGTTGGCTTGTGAGCTTGAGCGGCCCACGCAGAGAACTCGAGATAATGCCCGTTGAAGGGCGACATTGAATATTCACTGAGGATGTCAGTGTGTGGGAGAAACATTTGTTCAGACCTCGGAGCTGAGAAGAGTTGTGTGTCATGTTTCTGTAGGTTCTCAACAGGAGATGTGTAGAAGCAGCCGTCATGACAGGCCTGGCACTGAACTGTCGCATAAACAAGAAGTCCTTGTTTGACAGGAAGCACTACTTCTATGCCGACCTCCCTGTAAGTATGTTGTGTGGTCTTCGCCCTGAAAGTTCTCTGACTGGGCCGGCCTGCTCTGGGGGGCTGAGGTGGGGGAGGGGGCTGTGCCTTCATGCTGTCCGCCAGCACTCTGTCCATCTCAGCAGGAAGTTCTGCCTAGCCCTGATGAAGCAGGTGCCCCCTGATGCTTACTAGATTGGATGCAATTGTTCTGATTGCTGACTTCTTGCTTAGCCTCATGCTTCTGGTGTTTGCCTCATAATTGAACGGGGAGTAGAAGAAGCCAGTGTTCTGGGGCTCAGCCCAGCCGTGGTGTTCGGTGCTTATTGCCTGTTAGGACAAAAGCAAGCGCTGTGGTTGATGCAAGGGTAAATGCGTATTATAGCTCTGCAGACGGAGAGAGAGCCTGGAGCTGAAGTTCCCAATAATAGAACTGTCTCCTTGGGAGACATTCCTGTCATCTCACAAGGAGCCAGTAAGTGGACAATAGGAATCAAAGACATGAACCAGAAACTGAAGCTAACAGCAATAATTGAGCAATAAACCTAGTATTAGTCTGCTTTTTCCTGAAAATTAAGTTTCCTGAAAACTTTTTTCTTTTCTTTTAAATGATGCCAATGTGACCAAGAGTCAGTTTTTCATGATCTTGAACTGGAAACAAACATGTTGAATGGGGTCATGTTGAATGGGTTCCCTAAAAACGTTATTTCATTAGCTCTGAGCCTCTCACAGTAAGTATGGCTCACTTCATCTTTGGGACTTGAGTAGTGATGGTGTTGGCTTGCTTAATTCTTCTTAACACTGAAGGTTGGGTGGTTTTTTAAATGGGGAAAGTAAGGAGTAGAAGTATATAAAATATAACTTAAGACTTGAATTCGTACACTGCTGCCGCTTTCTACTTCTATCTACCAACCTGTTAACAAATTCCATGGCTTGGTAAGGTATAGAGAATGAAATGGCATTTTCCTTTCTTTTAAGAGTGGTAAACAGTTCGGTTAGGGTGGGAGACATAGCACGAAGTGGCTGAAATGCAGTGCTTTGGTTATCTGTGACTTCCTGTTCTGGATAGTTCAATTAGCTAATCCACAGCTAGAGATGCCAAGTATCACATGACATGGGCTTTTACTACAGAAGTACTGTGTGTGTATAGATCCGTGTTACGGGGTGTTCTATATTTCGTCCAGCAGCTCTATCTGGAATTTAATTTTACAAATTAAGGCAGTCTCTCTCAGTAGAGAGATTAGCTAGCCTGGGGCAGTGTTTTTCAAAGTGTCACTCCCCAGTCCATTAACTTCAGGATCCGTCTCCTGGGAATTTGTTGGAAATAGGAATTGTCAGACTCCACCCCAGACCTGCTGAATCTGAAATCACTGGGGTAGGGCCCAGCATTCTGCTTTGGCAGTTCTGCCAGGTTACAAACCATTGACCTGGTGGTGAGAGCTAAATCATCTTCCCTCCAATCCCAACATTAGTATTTGTTCACTCTTTGATTTTGAGCAAGGTCCCAAATGTCTCTGTGTTTCCTACCAACCATATAGGGTTATCATGAGAACTATGTGAGTGTCAAGTACTAAGGATGGTACCTGGGATATCACAAGTGTTGTGGCTACCTTAGCTATTAGTATCTGTTCGTCCTCAGTTTTATTTATTGACCTTTTGTCTTTTTAGCATGTGTTGATGCATTTGTGTATTTCCTTTCTACTGAATCCTTGCCACATCTGTCACTATTTTGGTAGTAGGTGCTTTCCCTGAGCTAAATTTGAGGGTCACTGCATTTACTGGAATGCATGCAGAAGGTTGGAGAAGCATGGGAAGTTGGGTCAGGGAGGCAGCTGGCAGGACTGGTTTATCTTAACGGGCAGCAACAAAACCAGCTTCACTGCACCAACAACTGCTGTGTGCCGTGTGGAGAGGAGATGGCAGAAAGCTTCGCCAGCATTTCCTAATGAGGAGGGTCTGTCAGGGCCAGTAATCAGATGCAGAGTTTAGGCTAATGAGCTAAATGGAAACAAGGCACTCTTTTCTTGGGGCTCCTGACAATGAGACTGTTGTTATTCCTGAGAATGGGACTCCTGTTGTTCATTATTAGTTTTTGGTGAGTGGACGAACGAAGATGGAGGGGGAGTAGGGACACAGGGTCACAGGAAAAGCCACTGGCCAGACTAAATGAAGGCTGCAGTATGTGATTTTCCATTGTTTTTAGGGGGGGGTTGGTGGTTTTTTGTTTTGGTTTTTCTTTTAGGGTAAAGCTATAGTTTGAGGACATTAAGAAGAGTAATAAACTAGACTCCAGCTTTATATGAGGTGAACAAACTAGACTAGTGACGGCATAATCTCTGCTTGTCTGCAGGCCGGCTACCAGATTACCCAGCAGCGGCTCCCGATTGCTGTGAATGGGAGCTTGGCATACAGCATGCGTGTGGGGAATAAGCAGAGCCAGGTGGTCACCAAGACTGTGAGGATCAAGCAGATCCAGCTGGAGCAAGACAGCGGCAAGAGCCTCCATGACCACCCGCGGTCTCAGACGCTCATTGACTTGAACAGAGCGGGTAGGCTTGGTGTTTTTCACTACTTTTCCTTCAGCCACCTCAGTTGTTGAGTTTTAGGCACCTCTTTTCTCCCTGGAAGAAGCTCATAGTGGATAAGTGGATAAAGAGCTGTGCTGCCAGTTTAAAGGCATATGGTTCAAATCCACTAACTGCTCTACAGGAGAAAGACAGGCCATCTCCACCTGTGTGACTTACTGCCTTCGAATACCCTTTGGAAGATCAGCTATGAGCCTGACATGACCTGTGGTTCTGAATCAGCAGTGAACAACAACTTCCTCTTGGGAGCCTTCCCAAACCATCTGAGGAGATAAAAAATGCTAGTGTTAGGACAGGATTAGAAAATACGGCTTAAACTATGATTATGTTGTTACATGCCGTCTCCTAGCTTGCAACCGTCTCATAGCTTGCAACTCATAGCAACCCTATGTAGAACAGCTCTGAACTCTGCTCTATCCTGAGCCAATCTTATTGTCTCTGACATACCCACCCTCATAACCCTAGTCACTGAGTCAATCAATCTCAGCCAAGGCCTTTCCTCCTACGCTGTCCCTTCACCCCCCCCAAGCATGAAGTCCCTCTCCAAGGACAGGTCCCTCCTTGCAATATGTCCAAATTATATCAGACGAAGCTTCAGAATCCTTGCCTCCAAGTAGCAGCCTCTCCAGGATGAATGAACCTGTTGATATCTTAGGCCAACAGGATGAACCTGTTGATATCTTAGGCCAACATTAAAAGAAATGAAACCAAAGTTGGAGAGCAGGAAGTAGAGGAAAGAAAGAATTCGCAGGTCAGAATCACTTTGCAAGTCCATAACTAACACAGAGTTTTCCTAAGATTTGAGTGTAATCTGTCAGTTGCTCAGATTGGAGCCTTGGAACTGATATTCTCTCCTTTTGGCAGGAGTTGGACTTCTGGAGGTAGTCATGGAGCCTGACATGACCTGTGGAGAAGAGGCAGCAACAGCAGTCAGGGAGCTGCAGCTGATCCTTCAAGCCCTGGGGACGAGCCAGGCAAATATGGCAGGTAGGAGCCACAGGAGCATTGACCTCTCCCTTCACCTCCTTCCTTTCTGCCTCCTTGTTCTCTTCTGGCTTAGAGTTCTCTGTCATCAGCCACTTGGAGAAGCCTTGATTGAGTCCACAGTTATGAGATCAAGAGTCCCAGCACTTGATACCTTCTCCTGGCTTTTTACATCAGCATCGTGAGGACTGATGAAATAATGAGTAAGAACAGTTAAATCATTCTCAGAAAGAGGACATCACGTTTATCAGCAGTAATTCTTGGTTTGTGAGTTCTGCAAGGGAATTGGAGATGTTAACTTAAAGTCTATCAAACATTTTTGGTCAGACATTCTAAGTGGTATAGCACTGATCTGTCCATTTGCTGTGCAGAGGTAAATTGCAGTTGTGTGATGTGGAACACTGTGACACTGATGCATCAAATGCGATAATGGTTACCCATGGTGGACAGTGTTTGGTGGAGCTCCCCGATTAAAAGAAGCTTGGAAGCAGGAGTGGCATCTACTTCCGAAATAGCTTGCCCCCGGAAACCGTTTGAACCTGGAGAAAGAATGAAAGTCATGCAAGTGTTGAGGACTTTTGTTCATAGGGTCGCTATGAGTCGTCAACAACTCAATGGCACCTAACAACAACAACCACAACCTAAAGGCTACTTCTCTGCCAGTTCGAATGCACCAACAACTCCTTGAGAGAAAGATGGGCAGTTGCCTGCCTTGCATCCTTGGAAACACGCTGGCGGGTCAGCTGTGAATCAGCTCTGACTCAAGAGCCATGTGAAAGATAAATAGAAAGTCACAAGATAGTAAAGAGTCTGTGGCTTCATCAGCTCTGAAAGCTCTTTTATGTATATATGTATATATGTATATATGTATGTGTGTGTGTGTGTGTGTATGTATAAAGTAGTAGAATTCTTACCTTCTATATGGGAAATTCAATTTGATTCCTAGCCAGTATCCTCTGAAAGCAGTGTGTTACTGTGATGCTAGATAGATTTCGGCAATTTCCAGACTAAGACAGACCAGGAATAAAGACATAGCAATCTACTTCTAAAAATCCGCTAACAAAATCTTTGTGGATCACAGCAGTTCAGTCTGCAGTTGATCATGGGGATGATGTTAGACCAGGGAGTATTTTGTCCTGTTGTTGAGGTGGCCATAAGTTGGAAACCTGCTTGACAGCAGCCAGCAACAACAAAATTGTTCTTTTTGGATCTGGTTCCCTCGCCCCCTTTTCATCCTCACACTGGAAACCAAATTGTACTGATGCTAAGTCAAGATCATGACTTTACAAAACTTTAACCTTGAGATTAAATCTTAAGTTCAGTCGAAATATAGTAGGAAATGAAAACACACAAATGGAAAAAATACTTTTGTGCCCTTGAGGCCAAGTGTACTGTAAATTGTGTTTGTGAATTGAGTATAAAAGGTCAGTTTTGGTCAAACTTGGTTTCTTGTCACCTGTGCTCTCTGGACCTGGCCGTAGTTGCTTTGCCTTCTTCAAGCCCCTGAAAGCTGGTCCCTCCCCTGGTTTCCCTGTGTTTCTGTTTCTGGGAGCTGAGGGGGTTTAGAAACTCCTGCCACCTGCAGGGTGCTCTCTGATGGACAGTTTCAGGTCACCGTAGTGCTGGTAAGTACCATTGATGAGGATGATTTATCTCCCGGCTGGTTCAGAGACCATTTGCCAAGCTCATTATGTAACATAATGGATTTGCATGTTACATGGGATTTCTGAATCTGTAATGCCACATTTGTCACATAGAACATTTTACAAGAAACAAATTATAGTATCAGAGCTCTGGTACAAGTTCAGTTTGATGACAAAACTTACCTTTTTGCTCTCATTTCTAAGCCAAAAACTGAGAAAATGGAGCTACAAGAATGTGAGTAGCATATAGGTTAGCTGCTGGCAAGTTCTTTTTCAGAAATGAGCTCTATTTCAGAGGGTGAGAACTCTCTGTTTTATATTTATCCCTCATACTGCTCTTTTACCAATAGAACATAAGTGGCAGGTTGGATAGTTATCCATTTTTGTGCTAACTCTTGAATTTCTATTGCTTTAGAAAGTTTTTATTCCATTCTTCCTCAAAATAACTGATTGCTCCTAAACCTATAGAATAATAAGCAGGCCACCTGTTAGCAGAGGAATAATCCCATCTGGTTCCTTGCCAAGAAGATAAACCTTAACGGCAAAAACTCATCAGTGGGTGACAGCTAAGCAGGTTCATGAAATCTCATTTGTTGTGATATTTTTGTTTCCTTTAAGTACAAACCCAGCAGTTCTGCTCCTGGCGGAATACCTTCGTTGTTGCTCTGAAATGCCGTGGAGTTGAGGTCTACCTGGAGCCCCACAGGACTCCGGATTCTGGCTGTGTTTTGGCTTAGCATTTTACTTTTGTATGCCACTGTAGGACCACCATGTTTGCACTGGTGAAGGAGGACCACCCTGGTGTGTGGCACAGAGTGCCACTGGCCCTCTGGTGTGCTTTTGGAATGAAGCATAAATTACTCTGTGCTGTGATTCAGTGAGTTTCTGATAGTTTTGTTAATGAGCATGGACCAGCTCAGCCTGGTTCCAAGAGTCGTTTCCTTGTTAGACAAAGTGTTGCCACTGTTTAGATTCTCAGCGTAACCTGTTGAGTTGTATGCACGTAGAAATAGACAGACTAAATGCTTCACATGATAAGAATACCTGCCAATTTGAGCACTCATTATATGCTAGCCAGTTCAGTATGCTTTTGTTAAAATTAAGCTGTTGTCTCTTTTAAACTTGACAATATTAGTGAAGATAAGATTCACAATGCTTGCTGTGTAGGTGAGGAAACGGAGGCTTAGAGAAGTCTGGTTATTTGCTTGAGGCTCACAAGACGTGACTGAGCTGAGATTTGGTCCAGGTGTGGTGGTGGTGGTGGTGGTGGTGGTGTGCATGGCCCTCTATAACCCAGATGGTTTGAAGTTTAAGTCCAGCCAGAAATGCCTCAAAAAAAGGCCTGGCAATGTGCCCGCTCCCCCCCAATCCGCCTTTGGAAGCCTTGCAGAGCACAGCTCTGCTCTGACACACATAGATTTGCCTTGTTTTGGAATCAACTTGCCAATTGGGTATCTCATGTCTGACTTTTGATGCCCTGTCTCAAGCACTGCATCATGCTTTGTACTCCTGGGCGCTCCCATCAGAGTCAGGACTACCTTCACCTGTGACCTAGAGGGACTTTGACATACTCAGAACTCATTTAGCCTCAAGACAGAACCAACTCATAGTAGATCTTCCAGTGGATTTTGAGGGCTGTAAATCACAACAGGAGGTGATTATCCATCTTTCTCCCTTGGAGTTCAATCTGGTAGATTCAAACCACCAGAGGAGTGTGACCTTTGGGTTAGCAGCACACCCTTCATAGGGAGTATGTGACACCGTAGGGTGGTGGTCAAGTTCCCTGAAGCCCCTGACCTACGTTGGAACCCTGCCCTCCCTTTTCTACCTGTAGGAACCTGCACAAGTTGTTTGATCTCCCTGAGCCTCAGTTTCCACTTGATAAATGCTATTGTTACTGGTTGCTGAGCTCTCCAAGAATTGTGTATGGAAGACGAAAGGAAGATATCAGGTCAGGCGTAATTTCTAAGAGAATTTGGGCAGTGGGATGGTAGTACCATTTTCTGAGATGGAGAATGTTTTTAGAGAGATGATTTTGTGGATGAAAATACAGAATTTTGAATATGTTGAATTTGATGCCTAAAGCACTTTATCCATCAAGTTACCTTGTATGACATGGATGTGACAGTGTATATGAAGTTTTATCGAGGCCTGCCAATAGCCTGTGTGCAGTGAATGTTAGATGCTTGTATTAACAGTCAAACCAAACACAAACCACTCATCTTCAAGTAGATTCCAACTTGACACCATGTATTCCGCTGTTCTCTCAGATGTAATCTTTTACGGAGCCAGATTGCCAAGCCTTTCTGCAGCACCACTAGGTGTGTTTGCATGGGCAGGCTTTTGGTTAGTAATTGAGTACTAACAGTTTGTGCCCTCCAGGGACCTTGCTGATAAGTAATAATTAGTAATAAGTAGTAATCTCGCCAACCCCACTTACTTGAATAAATAAGCTTTGTGAAATGTGTTAGATGAAATTTGGCCACATTGTTTTTCTTTGTCTGTCAACCCTTATTATGAAACTGACGACTGTTCAGTGATGAGGAGGTGAGAGCTTAGGAGGCCTTCTCAACAAACCCTCAGACCCCCTGCTGCTTCCAGAAACAGTTTTCTGTCCTGATGTTTTATTTCTGATGTGTGAATGTGTTTTGAGAAAACTATGTAACAGCGCCGTGTCACTCTTTTCAGTGGTACAATTTTTTGGTTTTTCTGTTACAAATCTCTGTTTGTGGAGGTTAGAAATTGCGCTTATACCGTGCTCCTGATGTGTGACTGAAGGCCCCCTCTCAGGGTGGCAGAATGCATTAGAGAAGTAAACTTGATTGGTAAGGCTATTGTGCTCTAGAGGCAATTTTACTGAATTTGTTTAAAAGGTATTTTGTCTTCGCTGGATAGAATGTCTTTTGTTAATGTTTGATCCTATATTGAATCCAGGCTAGTGAACTCTCTTTCAGCACTGCAGGTTACAGAATGATTCCTCTCAGACACTTAAGAAACACGGTCTTCTCTGGGAGAGACAAAAATTCATGCTTTCATGTCTATCTATAATTAGAATTTTAAATCTCAAAAGAGGGGTTTGCTTTTTAAAAAAACAGGTGAGGTCCAATTCAGGATTCCCTCAGGTGGAAAAAAAACCAAGTTGTCTCCCAGGTATCACAATCTGGTTTGGCAGAGTTCTTTTTGAAAGATTTTCATGGAGCTTAGTGGGCTTTTTCAGATGCTTCCAAGGCTAGATTAGTCCTTTGTGGACAGAAATTTAGTTTATCGGGAACCTACTGTGAGATAGACATTCTGTTTACTCATTGCTCAGGGAAATGTAAGAATCTTAACATTCACTTATTCAACAAAGTATTAATTTATCAATTACCATACACTAGATCCCGCTGTAGGTTCTGAAAAAGAAATTGTTCCTGCCACATGGAGCATATATTCCTGAAGGAAACAAATATATTAAGAAGTAAAACAAAAAGTCATTACAGGGATCACTGCTTTAAGGCAATTAATAGAGTCCACGATATATTATCTCAAAAAGAGCCCTCATGGCATAGGCCATGTTCGAATCCATCATTGGTTCCACGGAGAAAGTTGGGTGGTTTCCTCAGAAAACCCACTGGAGGGTCAGCTGTGAGTCATTTCCCATTCGATGGCCTTGAGTTTTGAGATGATATCCAGCAACATTGGAGAGTGAGGATGTGACTTTTTATGGATGCTCAAAGGTGATGGCTTCATTGGAGATCAGTGTGATTCAGGACCAGAATGATTCAAGGCCCTGTCAGCTTAGTGCTCAGGGATGAGGATTCAAGGGACAGAGGGCTCAAAGTCTATGAGAAGGTGGCAGAAACCACCGTGGGGCAGACACAGTGAGCAGGGGCACGCAGGCACGCTTTAAGGCTGAAAGGTTAGGCCAGGGCTAGATTACACATAATGAAACAAAGACTGGATTGCATTCTCAGTACAGTTGAAGTAATTGAAGGGTTTTGAAACAACACAGTGATGTTGTATTGATTAATGTTTTAGAAAACCAGTCTGGCTTCTCCATGGGCGGGGGGGATTTCAGAGGATAAAAGTAGAATAAAAAAGAGCTTTTAAGAGAGTTGCACAGTGATTGTGTTGGGCAGGATTGCTGGAGGTGAAGATGGAGAGAGCAAGGTGAGTAGGTTCAAGATGGGTTTTAGAAATAGGAATAGCAGGATGTATTAACAGACTGGTGTGGAAGATCAGATGCAGGAAGAAATGTCACTGTCTTAGGAACTTTGAGGAGCTAGATGGTTGGTACTGTTTACTGAAATTGGGAAGATGAGCAAAAGAATTGCGTTATGGATGGGAAAATCAGAATTTAGTTTCAGAAACAAATGACTATGAGGCCTCCCAATAGAGGTGTCAAATAGACATCAGAGGAAAGTATAGGCCTCAGAGGTGTAGGCTTCAGAGAAAACTTTGAGAGTTGTTAGCATGTAAACAAAAAACCGCTTGCCACCATGTTCACTAGTCTCAAGGCAGCTCCAAGGATGTGAGAATAACGTATGTTCATAGAGTTTTCAGAAGTTCTGTAAGCCTTTCTTCCATGATGCCTATCGATGGACTTGAACATCTGAAGTTTGTCTTCGCAGCTGAGTACATTAACTGTACCTCTCAGGGAGTTACATCAGCACATAGTGGTACTTTAGAGCATTGGTGCCTACAGAATGCTTAAAGAATAGGGTCCTGAGCTTGGAGAGGAAAAGAAGACACTATCAAATGCAAAGGAAATAGGGTATCTGGGGAAATAGGAGGAAAATCAAGAAAGCGCAAGTCACAGAAAGCTGAGAGGAAAATATGTCAAAGAAGGATTAGTTGGTATGTCACATGCTGTGTGGTGTCAAGAGTGTCCACTGGAGTTGGCAGTGGGAAGCTGTTGGTGACTTTGACAAGGGCATTTCCAGAGAGGTGAGGGGAGGTGACAGTAAAAGCCGCGAAGCTTGTCCAAGAGTCTTTTCTGAAAAGGAAAGCAGGAAATGGCAATTAAACGATGGATTGAGCTCAAGGGAGTAGGTATTTAGATTTTTTTTTCCCTCTTTTCTATGAAAAATATTTTGTTATACTGTGTATTAGGGCATGCTGAGAAAGACAGATTACTGGCTGGTGTGAGGGAAGGGTGATAATGGAGAGTGAAGCCTTTGAGAAGGCAGGAGAGGTGAGCATTTCACAATCTAGAAGCCCTCCCTTCCATTTCTAAAGATAAATTAATTCAAGATAGACTGTTATCATGTATTACATTTCTGGTAGAGACTATAGATTCTAATGTTTGAGAGGAACCACCAGAGGAAGCTGTCTTATAGATGAGGGTTTCCACGGGAAGGAAGTAATAAGATGTACATGTGAAGAATGCACGGGGATGAAGAGAAGGAAGAGAAGCAGCATTGAGAAAGAGGGTGTACAGAAGGCAGCGTGATAGAAGGGTTATTAAATGTTGTCGTGTGCCTTTGAGTTGGAACCAGCCCATAGCTGACCTTCCAGGGGCTTTTCAGAGTCAATAAATCTCATGGCAGGAGATTGCCCATCCTTCTTCAGCAGAGCAGCGGGTGGGTCAGAACCACAGGCCTTTGGGATTGCAGTGCAGCTTCTTGCCACTAGGCCACCGGGTGAAAAAGAAGCCCTCCTCATTGGAGCGTGAGTAGCAGCCACATGGCAGCTGGGGCCAGATGCGTGCTCTTGAATTGCAGGCAGAGGAGATGATCCACTGGGAGATCGTGCAATTGGAGTGACGACCTCACTGTAGCAAGGTGAAAGGAGTAGTTGCACTGTAACTGACTGGACAAGGAGGCACCACTTGGCTGTCCTAACAAGTCAGCATGCAATTCTGTAATCTAGACTCGGAGTTCTCAGACCATGAGAAGAGCACGTACAGTGGGAATGGAGAGGAAGTGGCACGTGTGAGGCTATTGGAATAATGGCTGTTGGATATTTGCAAGAAAGAATTGATAGAGTTTAGTTGTCTTACCTAGCTAGATGAAGAAGGGAAACTAGAGAAGCTAAAGATGACTTTCACAGAAACGGAATAGCTGGGACTTTTTGAGATTTAGACAAAAAGATTGATTAAAAATAAGTTCAAGCATGGGTAAAAAATATTGAGAAGTCAGTGCCAGAGATACTGTGTGAATCATTTTGGAGTGAAAAGCACCATTTTTCCTGGCTGTGAGCTCTTTCTTTGCTAGGAAAGAACGAGTAGAACTAAGGCCAGCTGTCCCATTCCTCCTAGAAGAGGGGTGAGCCCCAATGCCCAGCGGGGTAGTCATGACAGATATCATGGGTCTTTCTCTTAAATTCAATAAACAAAAAATTTCTTTTATTGTTTTGTGAAAATGTTGAGTTTTTGTTGTTATTTTGCATAATCTTGTTGTGGGAACATGGAAATGACTGTGTGTGTGTGTGTGTGTGTGTGTGTGTGTGTGTGTGTGTTTAGATCATGAGAATACTGATGTCTGGCCAATTACTTTGTTAATTTAAAAACCTAACTAGGAAAATAGAAACCAGCATTTTGTCTTCTCATTATGTTCTGTCTTGGGCATTATAAATGCAGTTGGGTAATAGAGAATTTGAGCTTTTGTTCCAAGTATGGAAAATGTGATTATTTCTTAACTCTTATCTCTGATTGTTTGGGGACTCTCCCCCGCCCCCTTAGCCCCCTAATTCTCAATAGTTGCTAAATTCCCTCTACAATATCACCTGCTTCTTTGGAAGTTCCTAATCAGAAGAGAGTTTTAGAGTTAGAGCGGGTCCTCCCAGGAGGGGACGGCCCCTCCACACTCCACACAGAATCCTCACTTCATGAGACTGTTGTATTTGGGCTGCAGCAAATCCTTACGGTAAGAGAAGGATTCCGAATGATGATTGTGCAAGGAAGCAGACAGGGTGGGGGCAGCCCAGGTTCCTGGCTCTTGCCCTTGAGCTGTAAATTCTCAAGGACTCTCTTGTAAATCTCCCAGAATCACTGTTAGAAATCCACATTTCACTGGAGAGCAGTGTAGGGCTATCAAGTAATCATCTCTGTGAGTATCCCCCTCCCAACCCAGCTCTGACACTTTGAAAAGGGAAGGAAAAAAATTTCTGAATAAAATTGCAGTGTATATCTCCATATAAACAGTGTGGATTTTCTTATATAGCACAGAAGAAATCACATCTCTTAACTGGGATATCCAGAATGCATCTTTTTGGTATGTGCCCAGGTGCACATACATGTGTGCTCACAGGCACCCCATAGACCTGAGTGGGTAACGTAAGTATTTGATTAGGGTGCTGTAACTATACAGCAGGAACTAGCAGTGTCCTATCTTGACTATCTACCTGTTTAAAAAGACCATGTTTGCCTCAGAGACCTACTAAAGAGTGTTTTCTCCTTCCAGAGGGTCAGCTGAGAGTGGACGCCAACATCTCTGTGCATCGCCCAGGGGAGCCTTTCGGTGTCCGCACGGAAGTGAAGAACCTCAACAGCGCCAGGTTCTTAGCTAAAGCGATAGGTGAATGTCAGCTGTTGTCCGAATGTTGCCCTCTTTGCACCTGTTATCTAATGCTGTGTAACAAACCACCCCAAAACATAGAGCTTTAAAAGAATAAGTCCTTCAGCCTTCACAGTTACGTGCATTGTGTTGTTCTCCTGGTCTTACCCCTCACGTGGGCTGAGACTGAAAGGTTTCAGTCGATCTCACTCACATGTCCGGGGCCTTGGCAATGGACTTGGCGTCTCTGTCCACATCATCTCCCTTCATTCACTTGGCTAGCTTGGGCTTTTTCACTTGATGGTGGGAGAAGGTGAGAGCAGAAGCCTCACACCCTCGTAAGGCCTAAGCTCTGTTACTCCCACAGTATCACTTCCAGCAAATTCTATTCAAAGCAGGTTGCACTGAAGTAAACTGGATTCTAAGCTGATTCATAGGGAGAGGAGCTAGACCTCATCTGCTTACGGTAGGATCTGCACACTGTTGTAGCCACACTTTTCCATTTATGTCTTCTGACCAGCCTGAACTGTATGAAGTCATGGGCTGTAGTTTCATCTAAATGGTCAACAGCACTTTTCCCTTTTTTCTACTAAAAGATTGTGTGCTTGTGCAATCTAGTATTAGCCTTGATCTTCCTGGGTCACACGCTATGAATATTTGTATAATGATGAATATGTTGTTAGGTACCTTCAGGTCCACATGCTTATAGCAACCCTGCAAACAGCAGATAGAAATCTTGCACTATCATACACCACCATCATGATCTCTGGTATGCTCCAGCCCTATCACATATTAAAATACTGCAGTGGAGCAAGGTAAACATCTGAGGCACTCTTAGAGAAATTGATGACTGAATGATAAAAAGTATTCTATAAAACCAAAACTTCCTAGAGAGCAAAGAGGCATCTCGGCAAGGGCAGGACTTAAGAACATCTCCAGTTGTTCACAGAGAACATCTACACGCATCGTAGTCCAAAACATTAAGTAGAGGCCTGTGCCTTGTCATAAAATATTCTAGAAACAATACAGGAAGAATTTTTAGGGCCTTTTACAAAACCGTGTTTTCTTTGGACCTGAAATGAACAGCCAACCTCAATGAAGACAATCTACACTTAAGATTTTGAGGGAAAATGTTATTAAATTGGCCATGGGATGACTTATGGTAGAGGAAGTTTCCCATACTAAGACATACTGAGGAGGGTTATTCTTCTGTCCCTGTAAGAAAACATGATTTGTATTTCTCAAGTCCTGAAAGATTTGGGCCTGTGCATACCCTCCCTTATGATCTACCCAACTTTGTGAAGGGGATACTTGGAGCAAATGGACAAAGATTTTGATTTGCGTTATAAGTGGTATCTAGAGTCTTCCAGGACTCATTATCCTAAGAGATAGTAATAGTAACCCAAACTCAGACAAGCAAGCAAAGGGATTTTTGGTGGTTTTATCCCCATGAGTTGTGAAGAAGACGCCTGGTCTATTTTCACCTGTCCTTAATCTTCTGTTGTCTTGTAACTTACTCTTTGGAACAACAGTCTAAGTCAGAATTCTGGACTTACTGAATCTCCGCTCTGCCTTAGAATGGGAAAACCAAAGTTTTACTTTCTATAATGGGCCCAGCTCTCCAAGCCTGTAATTTCCCCATCTTCTCCCTAGAACAGGCCTTTTAGGCAGCACCTCATGTCATCCCAAGAGAGCATTGGAGTTGGGGGAGCAGAGAGTGAAAACTGGCACACTTTAATGTTGTTACTTCTGAGCAGTTTAGATCAAAGAGTTTGAGTTGAGCGAGAGGAGGTAGTACATGGTGGTTGGGAGTTGAGGGAGAGGCTCAAGCTGTTTTCTTAAAGAAGCTGAGTAACTGTGTTTAGGTTTTACCACAGCGAGCTGTGTGTCATGGCAGAGAGAAGGACATTGAGCAGTAGTTGTTCTTCATTTACGGACCACAGACCCTTTTGAAGAGTCGGGACTCTCTTTCAAAAATATAAATGTGCCCGTACCCAAAGTTTGTATGTCATTTCAGGAAGTTCCAATGCATAGATTTCAGGATAATGACCTCGGATCGGGAGTCACTAGATTAAAATATTGGCCTAGCTCTCCTTCTGCCTAGTTGGATCATATGTACAAAGTTGCATAATCTCTCTGAACCTGAGTTTTTAAAAATATTTTTAAATGGTAATTGTAATTTTAACAGGCGTTTACAGAAAAGTTGAATTTTCACTCACTCTTTGTTGCACATTTTCCTTCCTTCTTCTCCTTTCCCCCTCCCCCGGTGAACCTGAATTTTCTAAACAAACAAACAATAAAAAAGGAATGGGGTTCCTGCTGGCCTTTCCAGTACTGTTACTCTGTGGTAATTGTGAGAAGAATATATAGCACATACGGGAAGAAGTACTAGAAACCATCCTTGTCTTGATTATTTTTTTTACTTAAAGATTGAAGATATGTTTCTAATTATTGCATGACTGGATGAGAGGTATAATCAAAATTTCAGACTATGGTACTAAATTACTGTGTTTTTCTTAGACTATGAAATTCAGAGGCAAATCAATGAACTTGAGAATGGAGGCGAAATTCTGAATGAAACCCGCTCATTTGATTCCAGACTGGGGTGAGTATGAAGAAGACTTTGGGCCAAGAGAGGCCTGGGCTGCAGGCTGAGCTCAGCCAGCCCTGCCTGGACCCTCGAAGAAGACACAGCTTCTATGCATCTTGGTGTCTGTATCAGTGGTGGTAGAAAAATATTAGGAAAGTGCCCTCTAAGGTCACAGTATACAGTGTTCACCCAAACCATTGCCATCAAATCATTCACAAATCATAGTGGCCCTGCAGGAGTGAGAAGTGCCTCATGGAGTTTCCAAGGCTGTGCTCTTCACTGAGGCTGAATGTCTGAAGCCGTGTCTTTCTTATGCAGTGGCTGTGGCCATGGTTGTGTACTGTCGAGTGAGAATCAACCTGTTAGCTGACCCTCCAGTGCATTTTTAGAGGCAGTAAATCACCTGGGAGGGGATTGTCCGTTTTTCTCACACCAGGCAGCCAGAGGAATAAAACCACCCACGTCCTTTTGGATTAGAACCTCAGTTCCTCACCACTAAGCCACCAGAGCCCCCTGTGGAGTGCCCAGTGGGATTAAATCTTTGGCTAGCAGCCAGTTGTTCAACCACTGCGCCAGCAGGAACCTCAGCAGACGCCACTGTGACCCTGAAAAGCCAATGTGGAACCAGAGCTTGTCTGTAAACCAGACTTAAATCCCGGCTCTTCCCTTGTTTCTGGCATGCCTATTTTGCTGCAAGAATTTCCATTTCCTTAGATAATCTTATCCAGTTTAAGTTCAAGGCAGAAGAGATGTAAGACCTAGTTGTAGAGATGCCTTTTAATCTTTTAGTAATATTGACACTAATTTTCTATCTCTGAATTTTAAGGATTTTGTGCTTTTGACAGAAGCCTGAAAAATCTCAAAGCCCTAGAGTTTGAGTTTGTTGAAAGCTAGAGAGGTTGTAGCAATTTCTTCCTTTCTAAATTATGTGAAACATTTCTTTTTCTATTTTTTAAATGTCTTTATATAAGCGTTCCTTCTAGGAGGCTGAAGGACTAAAATTTCCTGTGTCCCTTATTGGTCGGGAACATGCCCCCTGAATACCCTGTCGCTGGAGCCACCTGCACTCTTTGTTTCATGTCATCTCTGTCACTGTTACAGGTGCACCATGCCAATGAGAGACAAAGAAGGAAAGCAAGACTACAGGTGAGTACTCTTCTCAGAATATATCATACTGGGACTATCAGCAGATTCCACGTCTGTTCGGTGATTTGAATAGACTTGCTTAGAAAAGTAGGTGGTCAGTGAAAGAGAGGAAGACACTCAAAGAAATGGATTGACACAGCATGCAGCGATGGGTTGAGCATGCTAGAGGTTGTGAGGAAGACACAGGAAAGGGCAAGGTTTCAATGTGTTGTACTTGAGGTTACTGTTGTCATCCACTCGATGGCACCTAACAGCAACAACATTCAGTGATGATGTCATGATCCTGGATAGGATCCACTTATTGTTGTTGTTGTTGTTGTTGTATGATGGGCAATCTAAACTTTGCATTTTGTGTTTGTACTGAGAGAAGTAATATCTTCTTGAGATGTTACCAAGCCAAAGAATACCTCATTTGACTGGATTCACCTGTTGGAGCACACTTGTTAATTCACTTCCGTGATAAAGTTATTATAACAGCTAAGAGAATCACCACTGAAGTCAGAGACGTTGTTGGTGGGTACCATTGAGTCAAAATCAACTCATAGGTGACCTTTTTTTTTTTTTGTAAGAGGCACTGAATCTCACAGGAGATGGCCCATCTTTTACCCATGGAGCAGCTGAAATTCAAACTGCAGGTCTTTGGGTTGGCAGAGTAATTCCTTACCACTAACCCACCAGAGCTCTTTGCCTGGTTGGAGTCTAAGCTATTGTAATTCTTAAATTCAGGAGCAAAGTAGAATTGAAGTTCCTCAAGAAGAAACCAAAGAGACAAGGAGAGAGAGGGAAAGAGATCTCTATGTTAATGACTTCTCTCTGCAAACCTTTGATGATCCAGTTTAATTGGGAAGTTAAAAACGTTGACCTTAATATGACACCCACAAATAAACAATAAAAATAGACTTACGATAAATTGAATCATTTCTTTTTCACCCTTGGATTCAGCAATTTGCAAAGATTAAACTCATACAAATAATTATTAGAGTCAACCCACATTTCCCTTGTGAAGTTCAGAGGGAGCTAGTGCAGGTGTCGCTGGCAGTGAGGAAGACAAGACAGTATTGTCATACTGGAAAGAAGCTCAACTCTCCCACTGCTCTCAAGTTGAAACTGACTCATAGCGGACCCTCCAGTGAGTTCTTGGAGGCTGTAAAGTTCATAGGAGGATTCTCCTCTGGAGTTCCGAGTAGATTTGAACTGCCAGCAAGACACCATGTTTTCGTTAACAAAGCAACTAAGGCTTCTAAACCCTGACTGTGAACCTCCCATCATAGACCCCTCCCATCATATTTTTTCCAACTCAAAATTATTTTAATGACTGTTATCTTAGAGGTTCAGTCTATTGTTCCCAAGATATTTTTGTTGCTGTTGTTGTTTTCCAGGGTTGCTTTCTGCACTGTTGAGGCCGCTGTCTTACTGGGCATGGGACTTTTAATTTAGCCAGTGACTTCAGTTCAGTCCTTTCAGTTAACGAGTGGTGGGTTTTGGGAAGCTTCCCTTTTGATTTCTCGTCTCCAATCCTGGACTGATTCATAGTGCAGAGCGGCCGTTGAAGCGATGCTGTGCCTCTGCGCATCGCTGCTCTGACTCCCTGTTTTTCTATAAACCCTTTGACAAATGTGGACAGAGAGAGTGGTAGTGCTCAAGTGAACAGGGCGGAGGATGTCTGTGTTTCAGAAAAAGGTTGTGTGCAGTGATGCAGGGTCCACATTTTATGAGGGGAAAAAATCTGTTCATTTTCTCATTTCAAGAAAGAAAGGTTTTTTTTCTTTGACTTTTCATGTATTATGCAAATATGCTATAAAATTACAGAAATTCCAAAAATGAGATAAAGTCATCTTTCTAATGATTGAATTATTCTTATTTAGTCCTTTTCTTTCCAGGCTTTTTATTTATGGGTGGCATAAATGGTTAGTTCTTAAGTCCTTGACTATTAGCCAGAAGGTTAGTGGATCAAACCTACCCAGAGGCACCTTGGAATAAAGGCCTGAGATTCTGTTTCTGAATATTTCAGTCTTAAAAACTCTGAAACAGTTATGCGCAAGTAGAGCACACCATGGGGCAGGACCAGCTTGAAAACCACGAGAATATAAAATGATACTCTGTCTTTAATTTTGTGCTCTGCTTATTTCACTCAGTTTATACACACACAAAAAAGAGGCAGGTTAGGGAGTTCTGGTGGCTGAGTGGCAAGAAGCTGTGCTGCAATCCCGAAGGCACACAGTTCAAATCCACCAGATGCTCCGCTGGAGAAGGAGGGGCAGTCTCCTTCTGTGCCAGCCAGATCTGATTCGACGGTACATGTTTGCTTTTTTGCAGGTTTAGTGGTTTTCACCTGTAAATTAAACTGGACAAAAGGTTCTAAAAATCTGTAACTTCCTACTGTTAGTCAGTTCTGAGTTATTGTGACCCTCCATCATTCTCCAGGGCTGTAAATCACAAAGGGAAGAGACTGCCCATCTCTCTCCTGACGAGCAGCTGGTGGATATAAACCACCTTCTGGTTAGCTGTGCAGCTGCCTACAGACCTCACCACCAGAGCTCCCTGGCACAAAGATTAGTCACTGGGAAACAGAGCTGATATTATAGGACATGAGAAACACAAGAAAAGAGGTATCTAAACACAAAAATTTCTATCAGGGATAGACTTTGTTTTTTCATTTTGACCCAAGGACTTTACACTCAGACCCCGGTCTCCTCTAACCACCTAGGTTTATGCCAGAACCCAACCTGCCCCCCTTGGTGCTCTACGACACCGCCTCCCTGCCCGCTGGGGCTGACTCTCAACAAGTCATCAATATCGACTACATTCGGGAGAGGCTGCCCGAGCTCCCTAGGGTGACCCGAGAGAAGCTCGTTCAACAGTACGGGATGCTGCCGGAACACAGCTTCACCTTGCTGGTAGGTCTGTTGATCAGATACTGAAATAAACCCAGCTCAGCTCAGCACTTTTGTTAATGCTTCACTGGGACGCTTACACAGACAGCTGGCAGCCATGGGCTCTGCCTGGAGTGTGCAAGTTTCTCTAGTCAACATTGTAGATGTTTCTGAGGAGAACACATTGTACTCACCTTTGCTCACTCCCCTTTATGGTAAATGCTCCTCAGAAAACTGAAAGGTGAAAAAGGGTTCTCTATTTATTCTCTGTGTGTTAGTGAACTGCTGCTCATAGCAGCCACGTAGCTTCATGAAGGCAGTTGAAAAGTGTGGGTATCTATGTGCCATTGTGTCTGTAGGACAAAAGAAAATAAATCCATGTGTAGGTACTCCATGACTGACAGTGTGGACAGAGTCTGGCCAGGTATTAGGTTCTCAGATGCCAGCTGGTGATTTTACTAAGAGGAAAGCATTTATTCTACAGCAAATATAATACTCAGATTTTGAAGTATCTGTCTTCAGGTTTGCATATGTATCAGAAAGGACTGTTCAGGGCTCTGCCACCATCAAGATCTGCTTAGGGATTTTCCCATCTTTTTTACAGCACTTGGACTTTGCTGTTGTCTTTGTCATGACAACATTAAAGTGAGGTGGCAGCAGTGAATGTCGTATTCTGTCACCGCTTCTCTGATGGTAGGGAAATGGAAAGCTTTGCAGGTACATTTTTCAGAGATGAGAATGTGTCCCTTTTTTTGGAAGTGGCAAAATCTGTGGGAGCTGAGTGTTTGAATGGTAAGTGCCTGGTAATAATGCAAGATTGGGAGCAGTGTTGATTCACGGCAGAAGTCTCATCTTCCCTGTAGGAGATGTAGGTTCAGTTCAGCCACCACCAGTGTATCAGTGGAGATGAGGTGCTGTGATGCTGCACAGGTTTCTGCAGCACGTCCAGACTAAGATGACTAGGAAGAAGGCCTGTCAGTCTGTCTTCATAATAATTAAAAACCCCCTCAAACTGTGGGAGGGCAGCAAGCTATAAATGTTGGAGAGGATGTGGAGAGGTGGAAACTCTCGTACACTGGTGGTGGGATTGTAAAATGGTGTAAACACTCTGGAAGTAGTTTGGTATTTCCTCAAAAAGTTGAACATAGAAACTTCATATGACCCAGCTATTACACCACTAGGATTATACTCCAAGGAAATTAGAACTGAGACACAAACAGCGGTCTGTACACCAGTGTTCATAGCAGTGTTACTCACCATTGCAAAAACATGGAAACAGCCCAAATGTCCAACCACGATTCAATGAATTGAGAAATTGTGGTACATTCACACAATGGAATACTATGCAGCACTCAGGAGCAATGATTTTTTTTTTTTAATTTTATTAGTTTTAATGAACATTTACAGGGATTTTGGGTTTTCATTCCTTCATTGCTGCACCATTCTCTCTACCCTCCTCCCCAGTTTGTTCTTCTTCCCCGCCACCCGAATGTCTGTTTTAATTGAGGAGCAATGATTTTGAAAAATACTGCTTAAGTTGGCAGAGACTGGAGAGCATTATGTTGAGTGAGCTAACTCAGCCCCGTTAGGACAAATACTTCATAAGACCATTATTATAAAAATATGAAGGCATGGGGGTGGTGGGGTGAGGGTAAGGGCAAAACCACAGGGTTGCAGTTTGGTGGGTGAGGGTGAAGGAAATGGGAAGGATCTGGGCAAAATGACAGGGTAATGATGGACAAGGTCCAATTGTGATTAATTTTATAAAACATAATGCATGAGAATGATTGTATTAAACACTATGTGAATGAAGAATAGTTTGAAAAACACAATGTATGCGAACTTTGTAAGCAAACAGAAAAACACAACAAAAGCCGAAAAACCCTAGAGTTGCAAAAAACCCCCCAACAAACAAAAAACCATCATAACTTTCTCAAACAGTGGCCAGCTACTGTTCTTTGTCATAGTGATTCAGAATTCATTACCCATAAAAAAGAATAAAAACCAAGTTGTAGAACTTTTTTTTAACTTATTATTAATTTCAATGAAAATTTACAGAGACTTGGATTTCCATTCATTCATTGTTGTACTTTTCTCCCCTCCCAACCCTTCCCCCTAATACATTACCCTCTTGGAAAAGTAAAATTCTTTCATTATTTTACAATCCCTCCCCCCAGGACCACTCCACTACACAGCCTTCACTCTGGACTCCTGTCATGACAAAAATAACTAGTAACATATCCCTCTTAAACAGTTTTCTCCCTCATCTGTTTCAATGGAGTATACATCTCAATCTCCTCCAACCCCAGGGTCAGTCCTGCTTTACAACAGTGGCACCATGCAGTATTTGTCCTTTTGTGACTGAGATACTTCACTCAGCATAATGTCCTCCAGGGTCACCCATTTTGAATAATATT
>NW_006399784.1:20777116-20778141 GCF_000299155.1 Elephantulus edwardii
TATATAATGAAAAAATACCACAGTACATTAAAAAAAATGTTTTTCTTGGAACATTTGCTTTTCATAAATATCATGCCAGTTGTGTAAAATAGTAATTATACTATAGTTTGCAATTTTCATATAATTGTATAGGTTTTCTGTCATTTTAAAATGAGTAATTGATAGGATGTAGAATTTTTGTTCCAAAATATAACACATGAGTGATATTCTCTTGCAGTTAAATAAAACAAAACAAAATACTCAAATAAAAAACAAAACCTCTCAAACTCATTGCTGTCGAATTGTAATTGACTAATAGCTCACCCTCGAGTGGTTTATGGGTGGATTGACATAGTGAATATAGTAGTAGGCTCAAGTAGATCAGCAACTGTGAGGATGGTGCAGAATAGGGCAAGGTTCAGATTTGCTGTTTATAGGGTCTCTGTGAGTCATAGCAACTCAGTGGCACCTAACAACAGCAAGAACAATACGTTGCACTGGAGCACAATGCTCATTTTTCTCTTAGGAACCACCTGCTTTTGGGTTGACAGTGCATCTCCTTACCTGATACACCTCCAGAGCTCCCTCTCAAAATAATTAGCCAGTGAAAACTTGGTGAGTCACAGTGATCTTCGACTACTCCTGGGACGTGCAGGACTGAGCAGCATTTCTTTGTACCATTTGTGGGACACATCACAGGCAGCCAACAATAGCAGTAACACTAAAAGTTGATAGAATTATATTTAGATCTATATTTATGTGTCTACACTTCAATAATAACAGCCTAACCCAGTTTCCAGTGTGAGGTAGGCAATCAAATGTTTGTTGAATAAATGATACTCTTTTTATAATCCATAAATCAGCTCAAGAGTCGAAGATCAGCATACTGCTTTTATTGCCCATAGTAATAAGACTCAATCTTTTATTTATTAGCACCTGACATACTTTGGGCATGTTGCCAGGAGAGACAGGTCCTTGGAGAGGGACATCATGCTTGGGAGGGTGGAGGGACAGCGCAGGAGGGGAAGACCCTCTATGAGATGGAT
>NW_006399784.1:20795137-20804789 GCF_000299155.1 Elephantulus edwardii
AGGTAGGATGAACTCAAAATCATATTTTGGTTCTTGTTTTAATTTCTTTACTCCCAATTTGACCTTGCACATTAGTAATTGACAGTCTGTTCCCCAGTCAACACCTAGCCTGGTTTTGGCTGCTAACATTGAGGTTCTCAGTCAACTCTTTGCTCAGATGTAATCATTCTGATTCTTGTGTAGTCCATCAAGTATGGTCAGTATACATAGTTGCCTGTGGTGGTTTTTTTTTAAAGTATTTTTAATGAATAAATCATTGCACAAAATTCAAACAGCAACCTCTAGCCTCATTTCTGTCACTATTACAAGTCTGTAATTTTAGATTACCAAAATTTACTTTGTTTCACATTCTTGTATTCCAGACACCAATTATTATTAATGCATTTTCATGCATGCTTGATTCAGACTGCAAAAATTGGTAGACATCCTCAAGTTCCTCCTTTTTCACTCTAGTTGTGTGTACATGTATTTGAATAATAATTATATTAAAAGGTCTTCCCTGGTAACCTTCTGATAAGAAGCTCCATTGCAGTCCCATAGGCAGTTCGAATCTGCCATCTGCTCTGCTGGATAAGGATGACCAGTCTCCTCCCATGCAGTTTACTCCTTCTGAAACCCACTGGAAAATTAGCTTTTAGTTTATGAGAAAGCTCCATACTGCCTTTCATAGTGCTTGCACCATTTTACACTCCCACCAACAGTGATAAGGGTTCGAGTTTCTCCACAACCTCAATGGCATTTGTTGTTTGCTGCTCTGTTGAATTTTGCTAATGTTACTGGGGTGAGATGTTTGTTATCTCATAGTTGTTTTGATTTGTATCTTTCTTAGAGCTAGGGATTTTGAACATTTTTTCATGTGCTTGTTGGCCATCTGAATGTCTTCCTTGGTGAAGTGCCTATTCATTTCCTGTGCCCATTTTGCAATTGGGTTGTTTATGTTGTTTTGGTTCTGGAGTACTCTATATATTCTAGATATAAAACCCTATTGGGAATATACCCTAAAGAAGTCAGAGCTGCCACTCAAACAGACGTATGTACACCTCCATTTATTGCTGTATTGTTCATAATAGCATAGTTGGAAACAACCCAAGTACCCATCAACAAACGAATGGATAGAGAAGCTGTGGTATATTCATAAAATGGAATACTATGCAGCACTGGAAAAATAAGGAACTCATAAAATATTATACAAAATGGGTGACCCTGGAGGACATTATGCTGAGTGATATATCTCAGTCACAAAAGGACACATACTGCATAATGTCTCTGTTCTAAAACAGGACTGACATGGAAGTTGGGCAAACAAAGAAAAGAGGGGATAAATAATGTATACTGCATTGAAACAGATGAGGAAAAAACTGCTTAAAAGGAATATATGATTAGGTATTATTTGCATGACAACAGTCCAGAATAAGAGCTGCATAGCAAAGTGGACTGAGGGAAGGAGGAAATTGTGCAATAGTGAAAGAATTTTTTTTTCAAAGAGAAAAGCAAACTAGGATGGTGGGTAGGGAGAAAAAAGTGCAACAATGAATGAATGGAAATCCAAGTTCTTTTTAAACTTTCATTAAAATCTCAATTGAAATAAAAAACTTTCTAAAAGAAATTAGCCGTTAGTTGATTCCAGCTCGACAGCAACAACAGAGAAAGTAGGACTTATGCTGTTGTACTTGTTGTTAAGTGCCTTCAAGTTGAGTATAACTCAGAGCAACTCTGTGAATAACTGATTTGAACTCTTGTCCTATCTTGTGCCAGCATCACAATCTCTAATATCCTCAAGCCCATTGCCCCAATCACTTTTGTCACATTGTCAATCCACTTGATTTAGAGTCTTCCTTTCCTTCACCAACCCTACCTCTTCCCAAACTTGATGTCCCTCTCCAAGGGAAAGCCTCTCTTGGCAACGTGCCCAAAATATGTGAAACCATGCTTCATCATTTTTGCTTCTCAGAAGCACTGTGGCTGCAACTTCTCTAAAACATATCTGTTCTTTTGGCAGTCTATGGTATGTTCAGCAATCTTCTCCAACAACACAACTCAAACTCTTCTGTCATTCTTAGTCATTGCCCAATAGATACACAGCAAGTGACTGAAAAGACCACAGCCGGAATCAGGTGCACCTTGACCTTAAACTGGCCAGATAAGTTGTGGGAGGACATTAAAGGTATCATCCATGAAGAGAGTATCCAAACAGAGCATGGGAACACGGCATGGTTTAAAATAAAGACCGGTGTGTGCCAAGACCATGTCCTTTCTCCATACTTACTCACTCTAAATGCTGAACAGATCACTCAAGAAGCTGGACTTTATAAATAGGCATGTGCCATCAGAATTGGTGAAAGACTCATCAACAACTTTGTTATGCAGATGACACAGCCTTGCTTGGAGAAAGCAAGGAAGACTTGAGCTTGCTGCAGAAGATCAAAGACTACAGTCTTTAATGGATTACATCGCCACATCAAGGGATAAAAATCCTTACCACTGGACCAATTGGCAACTTTATGGTATGTGGAGAAAAGATTGAAGTTGTTAACATCTTGCTTCGATCCACAATCAACACCATTGGTACCGGCAGCTGAGAAATAAAAAAAAGTGTTGCATTGGGAAAACATGCTGTCAAGGACTTCTCCAAGGTCCTAAGGAGCAGTGATGTCAGTTTAAAGAATCAGGTGCACATGATTAAGGCCATGATCTTTTCTATTACTTACTGTGAAAGTTAGACAGTGAATAAGGATGAGAGAAGAAGAATCAGTTCATTTGAATCATGGTACTGAAAAAATGGCATTGAATATGCCATGGGCTGCCAAACAAATAAACAAGTATGTCTTGGAGGAGGTACAACCAGGTATCCATAGAGGCAAGGGTGGAGAAGCTTCATCTCACTCTGTGTTTTTTGTCAGGAGGCGCCAGTTTTTGGAGTAGGTCGTTGTGGTTGGCAAGGTAGAAGGTCGGAGAAAGAGAGGAAGACCCTCGGTGACATCAGTTGACGTAGTGACTCACAATGGGCTCACACAGTACAGATGATGAGGAAGGCACAGCATGGCACAAGGTTCAGATCTCTTGTTCATAGGGTCACTAAAAGTTGTAGTTGACTGGACAGCACCTAACAACAGCAACATTCCCTGCTTTTATGTATGATACGCTGCAAAGCCAAGTATCAATACTATTTTGAGTTAATTGCTCTTATGAATTACTTTTGTTTTCATTAGTAGAAAGAAATTGTTTTTTACCTTATTATTGTTAATATTAGCAGGTAGGGTCATGTTGAAACCCCTAATCATCCCTTTTTAAGTTTTTAGCATACTGGATTGCCTTATAAATAAATGCTTCTTAAATTGAATGATAGTCAAGTCCAGTGATAATTAGAAATTAGTCCTGTTTTCCAAATGGAAAAATTCAAGAAAATGGATTTAATTTCTCCTCCCCCAACTTATTCAGTTTTGTTTCTTAAATTTTCTGCTGTGAGTTTGTGGCTTCTTCTGTCTGAGTCAGTAAATGAGTCTCCCAGTGGGACGCATATCTGGATTTTGTGGGATTTGTTACCTGTTGACATGAGTGTCATTGAGCAGGTTCAGTGCCTGGCACTAACATGGCACTTGGTAAGGAACAGATATGTACTCTCAGGGTAACTGGCAGTATATGAAGGCCGTAAGCGGAAAGATGTAATGCTCATTACTTCTTTTATTAAAGGTTTTAGGAGAAGTGTAAGTTACCTCCCTAACTGTGGTTCTTGAGGGCCTGTCATACTACATAGGAGTCTTTGGGTAGTGCAAATGGTTAATATGCCCAAGGACTAACTTAAAAGTTGGAGTTCATCCAGTGGCACCTCAGAAGAAAGGCCTGGTGACCATCTTCCCCCAAAAAATCAGCCTTGAGAATCATTTAGGGTGCAGTTCTCCTCTGATACACACAGGGTCACCCACCCCAAGTTAGACTTGACTCACAACACCTGAGGGGGAAAGGTCAGACTCCACACTGAATGCTGTTTTCCTGTGTCAATGTATCCTGGAGTGTTATCTTCTCCACTTTCCTTTTTAACTTGCCTGAGCAATCCTCTAGGAAAATGGGTGATAAGAGAATGCTAGGCTGCACTCTTGGCTCCAGTGATGCTTCACAGCTCGTAGGGCACTAAAAGGCTAGCCAGGTGTGTGGCCGTCCCCAGCAGGCGTGGACACGAGTCACTTGCTCAGAAGATGCTGCACAGCAGAACCTCAGTTGTCTAACAAAATCCAGACACAGCCAGGAGACTCCCTGGGATTTGCTGCCAGGGAGCGGGGCACTGGCAAAAGCAGCCGACACGACATGGGCCACATCGGGCAGGATTTTAAGGAAAATGCAGCATAGCCTCAGGGAGACTAAGAAAACAGGATATGAATCCCACCTCAGTGCCTGTTCTGTATGGACCTGTCTGTCTTTATATTCAACCTCAAGGTGGTTTACCCTTATTTGAACAACTTTATTTTCCCCAGCTGGTTACTTCCCTCTTAAAATCATAATCCATTGTTTCTGACATCATGGAAAAGGTTAAGATGTCTCCAAGGGACAAAGAATCAGAGAAGATATCATGACTAGAGTCGGTTGTTAAGTGGATTGTTTTTCTGAGTTTTCCTTTGAGTCTCCAGTAAGCTTGAAAGGGCCTCGTTTGTTCTCCGGATAAATTGCCTATGAAATAATTTCCCATGATAAATATCTCTGAATCCCATATGTAGTACTGCTTTGAAGCTAAATAGTTTGTAAAAGCATCTGAAGCTATGTTGACTGACTTTCAACTGTCCAGACATATTGAGGTTCACAGAACTCACCTTCTAACAACTGTTTAAGGAAAATCCATTTAGTCAACATTATTGCTCATCGTATTTCAGCTCCATGCAATTTCCAAAATTGATTTTATTCTTCATTTTACAAAATTGCACCCAAGCCCTGTCAGCTTAAGGGTGCTTTTACAGTTACTCTGTGCATTGGGAAAAAAAAAAAAACAAAAACCAAAAATCCAGCCAATATTTTCCTCTGTTAAAGTTGAGTAAAAAGGTACATCAACCCCTGCCAAGCCCGCAGTTCATTTCTTTCAGAGTCAAGTGTCTCTGTCTCTGACCCTTCAGAGGTGAAGATCCTGATGTACAGACAGTCTCCTTGCCCCCTGCCCATTGCACATTGGGCGTGATGTCCTGGCCCACAGGGAGCTGTGTCCCCAAACCATCCTGTTTGTGGAATGACAAGTGTTTGTAGTGCTGGGGTAGCTGTTTTTATGTGCCATCGAGTCGCCTGTGACTCACAGCAACCCTATGTACAACCCTAAACCCTGCTCTATCCTGTGCTGATCTCACTGTCTCTTACACACCTACCCCAATTACCCCAGTCACTGAATCAAGTCCACTTCATAGTGGGTCTTCCTCTCCTGAGCTGTCCCTTCACCGTCCTAAACATGACATCCTTCTTCAAGAACTGGTCTCTCCTTGCAACATATCCAGAGAATGTCAGATGAAACTTTAGAATCCTTAGCAATATATCAATATTTTATTAATTATGAATTATTATTCATACATTATTCACATTTAAGTCAGTTCTTTGGAAGAGATGAGCATACCTGCTTTGCCTTGAATCTTTGTTGCTGTTTCTAAGCTCTTGAGCAACAGAGAGGTTCTCTTTGTTTGGCAGTAAGTAGTCTTAGGCATATTGAAATGTGATTATGATCAGAATTGATTTCATGACAGCACGTTTTATACATCCTACCCTTGCAGATAGAATCTTTGAACAGTGTCTGTCTGCTATCAGCTTTTATTACGTGGATTACCTAGATTTTGAGGATCCAAGGGACATTTCTATATTGTTTCCCTCAGTATCTCTCCTAGAGTTAATGCATCTCAAAAAAAAAAAAAGGTGGTCATTTTCACCTGAGTCTATAATTGAATAGATAAGAACAGAGTTTCTTAAATGGAGCTGGCACAACCCCATTAAACTTAGATAGATATTTTTCTTGACTTGGTTGGAAGCGTGACGTAGGGGTTGAAGGGAGCTGTGAAAACCGAACCAGGACCAGGACCCTCTGGTTGTGTGTCCTTGGACAAACCTCAAAGGTTTCCTGAGTCATTTTCAGAGTTTGTGCAGATGTCTTTGTTTTTGAAAGTGGCAAGGAAGGGTCTGGATTCAGACTTTTCTCCTGACTGACTCAGGTGGCAAGCTGGGTGATTCTCGTGCCAGCCTAAAACCACAAATAAATAACTGCCTTTTCCTTTCTCTGGTGAAGAGAGCTCCCTCTTGGCGCATAATTTCCCCCTCATGGAGCTCTGGCTGGAAGGCCCTGCAGCTGTGCTTGTTTCTGTAAACAGCACTGGAGGACTCATCCTCAGCCGCCCCCGATCCCCTGCCCCCTCCACATCCCAGCTCCTGTCTGCTGGAACCTCTGCTTTCTGGGCAAGGACATCAGTGTCACAACCTATTCTCCTACTTTACATTTCCACCTCCAGCACCAGCACTTGCTGTTAATGTGGAACTATTTTTCGTAAATTTGCTGGGTTTGGCTTTGCTTTTGTCATTTTTTAAAGAATGCCTTAAATCATAGGAATAATGAAGAAATGAGAGCACACCCAACTCCCACCCCCCAACTGACTTAGAGTTGCAGGGCCTCTGACAAGGTACTGAAATGCTTAGTGGCTGAACTGACTTACCTTGTTATCTGCACAAGGAGTGTGGATAACACACAGGGCGTGTAGTCCCAACTTGTGCTTCATCCAGTGACATGTCATGGTGTGGGGGGCCTCCCAGGGTTTGTCTGTGGATGCCTGAGGTGATTCTACAACAAACTGTTCTCCACAAGCGTGTCCATTAAAGTTTTCAGTGTTAGAATATGATACAATAAAGTACAGTATTTACCACCATTATATGAGAGAGAGCAAATTGGTTTATATCTAAAGATACTTTAGAATTATGTGGTCTCTTGATGAGGGCATGGTAATGGCGAATTCTTTTAAGAGAGGGCATGGTGAGGTGCCCTCTGAGGAGTGCTCTGTCCACCATCTCATCCCCTGGGAGACCCCATGGCCTGAGTTGGAGACGTGGCAATCAGAGGTCTCCTCTCAGGTCACAGAAGTTGTGTGTGTGGTGCCCAGGTGCTGTGTGGTCTAGGCATATGTTGACAGGTGCCTATGCGTCTGCCATTTCCTTCTAATTTCTGAGCAGGTTGCTGGGGGCTTTTGCCGTCTTTTTAATATATCAAGAACCTTGGGCAGCTATCAGCTCTCATATAAAACTGTGGGAGTAGTGGGCAATAGGGTTGATGCTCAGACCCAACTCCTGGACGGCCAGGACTTTCCCAGGGAATGCCCAGCGTCCTGGTCAGGAGATTGGACCTGCTGAGAGAAAAAAAAAAACCATCCTAACTCCATGGCTTTTCTTGCTGGGAGACCTGAAGCAAGTTACTTAACCTCTCAGTGCCTCATGTATGAAAGAGAATTGTAATAGTTCCTACCTCATAGGTTGTTGAGGTTGAACAAGTTAATGTAGGGAGAGCATAGAACAGTGCCTGGCACCAGTGACTATGCTGTTATAACTCACCCGGCTCCCCACAGGACTCATTGCAGGGCTCCATCTAACAGGCATTGAGAAGGGCTGTGGAACGCCTTTGACTAGCCCCGTATGGCTAATCTGCAGTCCCTCAAGCCGCCAGATCACTCCCTGCTGCCACATAACCAGCTGTTCCTCAACGTACATTTTCGTGTCTGCTGCTGCTTCTAAGTGAGTCTGCAACCAGTCAGCTGCCTCTCTCAGGTTTCATTCTGCTTTTAAATTTAGTCCATCCTCACGCAGGGCCTCCTCTTGAGCTCCTGGGCTGTGTGACTGAGGACGAGCACTGCAGTTGGGAAATCAGCCTTCATCTTGTTCCAACCAGATAGATAGCTTTCCAGTGTTTTATTATCTCTGCAAGTAGAGCACAAAAGACAACTCTGGAGCGAATCGCTTCCAGGGCACGAAGCAAGGGTAAATCAAGGTACCTTCCCAGAATAGGCAGGGCTGAGGGACAGGAAGGGGGGGTAGGGGGTGCCCCACTGCTGTCTCTCACAGCGTCTCTGATGACAGGACAGAGCCATCAGTGATTCAGGGCACTGGCTAGCTCCAGACAGGCCATCCCCGTGTGCAGGTGGGTTGAGATGGAATGTTTTGGGGAATTTTATTAAAATGTGTGAAAGATACTTCCCAGTCATGGAACTGCAGAGAGTTTCTGGTGTCATACAAAAGGGCAGCCGGCTGTTCCTGCTGCATTAGCTGTCTCTGAAGGAACAATTAGAGGCCCAATCAGCCACGCGCCTGGCTCACTGTGGAGCTGAAGCTGCAGTTCTGTCTTATTTAGGATAGATTAGTGCCACATTGAATGCTTGCTTGTTGCCTTTGAGAAGAATGTTAAAGGCCCCCTTATGTAGTGGCCTTTCTGCATTGCTCTTCATATGATTTTTATGTAAGGGAATTACTGGCCCACTGTTTTCCAGAGCAAACCAGATGGCTGACACTGTCTGTTCTCCAGAGACTTTTAGATCCGTGCCAAGCTCATTACCATTTGCCAATCTCGTAGAAAAACTAAGAAGACTGTACCTAGAATGCGGTGTTTTCTTCCTAAAAAGCCTGAGCGGGCAGCCCGTGTGCAACTTTTATTGATCCATCATTCTCGGGGCAGCATTGCTCAGCCGCCGTGAGCCCCCAGTCTGTAGCTCAGCCCATCACAAGCACAGATTTTCATGTCCACTTTAAATTGTGGGCTTAAACCATGTATCCCCTCGTGAAGTACAGTTCCAGCTCGGAGAGGCTTCATCACAGCGCTGACATAAAAAGACAAACAGAAATCTGACTTGCCATGTTATCTATCCAATAAAAAAACCACCCAAGGGTAGAGGAAGAGATATTCATCACGTCCCAGCAACTCAGCCAAGCCTGTACGTTCAAATGCAATATTTTTAGGTGGATTTAGAAAATCTTTCTTTGGCAAAGCAAAGGGTTCTCCTGACAGCTCGTTTCACCGGCGGGCCGGCCCGTCTGAGTGAGAACAAAGGGAATTTGGCCTGTCTGATTTGGGCCGGTTACCAGTTTTCTACTTCCCCTGTGGCTTGTGAGCCTTCATGAAAGTTTGGATGCTGTTCCTTAAGTTAGACAGAACTTCTCTTCGTGTTCCCCAAGTTTGCCTTTATCTGTAGTCAAGCTTTGGCAATGGAGGTAGCCTTTTGCCCTGGTTTAGCATGAGCAGAATAATAGCACAGGCTTGAAAAGAGAGTCGAAAGATGATTGTGGGATTATTCAGTAGGCTTGTCACCAGAGAATCTACCCGTTACAAAGGGCAGTAGATTTCTTAAAAAATGGAATTTCTGCTTCAGCTATTGTGTGCCTGTGTCTCTAAAGTAGCTAAACTTTCAGAGCACTTGCTTAGGGTGTCTTGCTTCGTCCAGATATCTGACTTTTCCAGCAAGTTCTTGTGGTTAATGAAGGGTCTATGAAAAAGGCAAAGATGGAAACCTTTGCTTCAGGTGAACATGTTGTTGTTGTTGTTGTTGTTATGTGCTGTCAAGTCGTTTGCGACTCATAGCGACCCTTTGCACAGCAGCCCTAAACCCTGCTCTATCCTGCGCCAACCGCACCGCCTCTGACACACCCATCCCGATTACCCCAGTCA
>NW_006399784.1:20808559-20862360 GCF_000299155.1 Elephantulus edwardii
CCAGTCCATCTCATCTCTCCAATGCCTAATATGTCAATATTTATGCGTTCCATTTCTTTCTTAACAATTTCTAATTTTCCTACATTCATGGCTCTCACATTCCATGTTCCAATCACTAAGGTCTGCTTACATCTGTTCCTCCTCCTTTGTATTTCCATACTTGATAGTTCTACCTAGGTTGCCCTTTCTGTTAGTCTGCATGTGTTCTGTTGTGCATAGGGTTTTCAGAGGCCTGCCATTTCAGAAGTGGGTGGCTAATCCTTCTTCCTAGTCTGTCTTAATCTGAATGTTCAGATTTAGAGGAGTATCTGACAGACAAGCAATTTGTCTGGTGAACTATCAGGTGAACATAGCAGGCGTATTCCAAGGCAAGTTTGGCTCAGTTAGAATGTCAGCAGGTAGAGAAAGTCTGCCGCTTAAAAATGTGCTCTCTCTCTGTTTGGAAATCGCAGCCTTCCCTTGGACACATGAGCGGAACTGGCAGCTCTGGTGACCTAATTGCTAGGGAGTTGCACTGCTGACCCAAAGGTGGCACCTCTCTGGTGGTTCAGACCCACCACTGACCTTGTAGGAGAAAGATGGGTGGTTTCCTCCCATGCAGTGTACAGCCTCTGAAAAGCCACTGGAGGGTCAGCTATGAGTCACTTCTGACTCCATGGTGGTGAGGTGAAGTGCGTTGTACTGAAAATGTCGAGAGCAGGCTTAACTAGCTGAGCTCTGCCAAGTTGATTTGAATGGACAGTGAGGTCCTAGTCAGTAATGTTGTCAAGTTCCTCAAGGGCTACTCTTACATATAACACTTATCATTCTGATATTTAAAAGTACACTGGTGAGTTAGTGGTAAGAAGTTGACTTACCAACACAAAGATAATGTGCTTTGAATCTACCAGCCACTTCCTGGGAGAAAGATTAGCATTTAGTTCCCTTGAAGTTTACTGCCTCTGAAACCCCGCTAGGGGGCGGGGAGGTCACCTGTGTGTCAGTTCCGACTTGATAGTACACAACAACAACAGTATATGTGGTATGGTAAAGATGAGAGGACATGTGTGATTTACACCAAACACATGGTGTTGGCAGAGCTTTATTCTGTCCTCTGGTGTTCACCAAGCAGCTCATACAGCAGGACTGCTGTTGGTTCTGGCTGTAGAGTTGACCTGAAGAGCACAGCCCCATCCACGGATCTTCCTCTCCAGAGGGAGAGCAACAGCCAAGTCTGCAGCGAGCAAGTCTCCTTGTGGAAACAACTTAGTGAAGCTTGTTCACAGAGGTCTTTTCAGCCAGTTTAGCTTAGCTCAGGAAGTGAAGGAAGGCTGCTCTTTCCGCTGGCTCCATGGCCTCCAGGGTCACCTGCAGCCCTCTTCTTCCCATATTGAAAATAGACAGCATCACTGTGCCTACCTCGGGATGGCATGACAATAAATACAGTTACCACCCACTTGAGGTTTTTCTGAGGCCAAGTGTCCTGTTTGTTCTTCCTTGATGTGCGGATTTCCTCATTTGAATCTCCAACCATGAGGACTTCCAGCAGGAGACAAGCCTGGGAAAAAAGGGAGAGGGCATTAGACTGAATACTTTATGGACCCAATTTGGAGCTCAGGGATAAAGGTTACAAGCTGTCACTGAGTGTGGAGTTCACAGCCCTCGCGCACGCAGTCACCGCGCTCTGGAAAGTGTCTTTCTCCTTTGAGAAAATGCTCCGTAAGCGCATGGTGACAGAAGTCAGGAAAGTAGTACCTTTCAGTTTACTGGAATTTGCTCAGACTTACTTTCAAAATGACCTTTCCTATTTTTTTGGATGGTTTCTTTAATTTAAAAATTTTCCCCCCCTCAGAATGAAGTTGGACTACTGGAGTTCTTCCAAAGTGTGATAAAAGAAACTAGGGCAGAGCCAAAATTGGTGACGAGTTGGGTCCTCAACACTTTGCTGGGCTATTTAAAGCAACACAGCTTGGCTGTCAGTGAGAGGTGAGTGAGGGCTGGGGATTTCATTTTTCCTTTATGATAAACTCTGTGTCCAGAGGCAGCCAAAATAGGGCAGAACCAATTTTTTTTTCTCCCTGCATCTCCCCAACGGTATCCTAGCAAGGAGACAGACATCCCCTGGGAATTTCAGATTAAAAAAATTGCCCTCCATCCCATTTGAAAATAGTTATTCACCCCTCTTGACTATACATTCTCTGTCCTTTATGCTGTGCTGGGTTTGGGAGCTTGGAGATAACTGAGAGGAGATTGCCACCTTTTCTGGGACACAGATTGGTGAGAAAACCAGCTGCCCCTCAGCGTGACCACATTATGCTGGAGATGTTACAGGGATTGTGGGTGATCATGAAGGGATCTGAGCTGAAGCTGAGGAAACTGAACAAGGTCTCCTTCAAAGGGCAATGTGGAAGTTCAAGAACAGGCAGATGCTGCCAGCTCAGAGACAAGCAGGTCTGGTAAACTTCGAAACCACGTGGTAGTGAGGAGAAGTGGCACGAAAACTGGACAGGTGAAAAGGGTCCTGGGAGAGCTTTGTAGGCTTTTGCCTACACCAGTTCTTAAACATCATACACGGTAGACTCACTCCTGTTTGCTCTGAGGAATGGAATGGAAGGACAGCCTAGACACAAGGGCACCAGTGGGGACTTGCAGAAGTGATGAAAGGTGGCTCTCACTGCTTCTTCAGCCTGGACCAGGGTTAAAGAGAAGAAGACCAAGCGGTGGGCTGGTATCTCACATGGACAAGCTTCCTGCTTGTGCAGTGGCGTCTAGTAGAATTCTTGTGTGAGCAATATTCTTGGGTCTAGTGGGAGACAGAAGGAATATACAGACAACAGGGCTCAATAGGATTTCTTGCTTGAGCCGTCTTCTCAGATCTACTAGTAGGAACAGAAAGATATGTTCCATCTGTAGAAAGGAGTGGAGGATGATCTTCCGCTTTGGACATGCTGAGCGTGGGCTGCCTGTGAAAACAGTACCCCCAGGGGGTGATAACCAGCGGGCAGCCAGATGTGTGGATCCGCGGTTCCCTGAAGCTCTCTGGGAGGCATGAATTTGAAAGTTCTCATGTACTCATGGTTTGGTACATGTTTATCCTGTCTCAACCCTGTACAAATCTCTCTAGTAAGTTCTGAAAAAGAAAAAAAAAACCCAAAACAGACATAGACCCACCTCTCAAAGAGCTGACAGTTTGGAAGTGGAAGCAGAAGCAGTGAGGGATGTGCTGAGAAGGGGAATAGAGATAGCTGATATGTGAGTGAAGAACGATAGAATTAGAGTCGAAGGGGTACAAGTTCTCCAGGCCTCGGGAATGACTGTGTAACCCTGAGTTCTGAGTTCTGAGTTCAAAGCCGTGGTCCAGTATGAGTGGGAGCTACAGCTCAGGGCATAGAGGTGGCTGTGATGTCCTTGAGGTAGATGAGGAAGGAAGGATGCAGCCTCCTCTGGTTGTGTAGCTGCTGAAGCTAAGATCCATGTCTTTTGACTTCAGATCAGTCTCTGAAATTCAAGATGAGGTAACAACCACTAACAGAGGTCAGATTAATGAACTTGCCTGTCAGGTGAACGTGGAACCCCTGGAATTTGCCTGAAGAACTCGTATGCACCCAAAGGGTACCCTGATCTGTACAGAGGTCTACTGATTGTTCCTAATTCAGGTGAAGAGGAAGACAAACATGCTGTTTGCATAATTGATAGAGATTGAACACAGAGCAAAAAAAGGCGTAAAAACCAAGCAGTGACAGGTCCATACTTCTACGTCGTTCAGAGACTTTAAGCCAGACTCGATGTCCCAGTCTCAGCTGAGAACAAACTGCAATTAGTGGTGGCCTAGTGGCAAGAAACTGAACTGCAATCCCAGAGGAACACGGTTCGAATCCACCAGATGCTCTGCCGGAGAAGGAGGCGCAATATCCTCCTGTACCAGTCAGATCTGATTTGACGGTACACGTACACAAAATTTAAAAAAAAAAAAAACAAAAAAAAACCCCTGCAATTAGTGAGCAGCCTCAGCCATGCAAGCTGAAGTTCCCAGGGCTGACACAGAAGTAGCAGTAGGTTCAGGACGACACCCAGTGAGAAACACGCCAGAGATCAAATTAGCAAGGGCTGGCTCTGCGAATTAGCATTCACGGTTAAGGGCTTCTTACGAGACTGGTGTTTAAAGGTTCTGATCAGAAAAGTTCTCATTGAACTTTTTCATTGTTTTGTGTGTATTGCTCAGCAGGGTTTAGTTATTGCTTTATTTTAATTAATGACTCATTTTAATTACTAAGAATGAACAGGTTGGTTTAGTAAAGAAAGTAGAAAGTGCACATTCTCAGACCAAGTGTTTGTGGTGAAATGGCAGAGGTACGGCCATCGAGCTGAGGGCTCCAGAATCTCAGATCTCTTGGGGAGAGCAGTTCCCGGAACCCCAGGGAACCAGTGAAGGGTTTTGAGCAGAAAAGGAATGTGATGGTGACGGGAAGGTGACTCGGACAGTATGACATGGAGGGCAGTATCTGGGAACAGCAGTGTCAGGGAAAGAGTGGCTGTCCTTCATCTTCTGATGGAAGGATTGCTAGGATTTCATTGTGAATTGGATGCATGTGAAGTCGTAGGTGGCCAGGGAGCTCTAGTGACACAGTCTGCAGCAAGTTAGTGCTGCGATCCAAAGGCTGCTCGCCTGTGGCAGCAGTTTGAATCCAGGAGCAGCACCTCGGCTCCCAGGGAGGAAGATGGATATCTTCAGCCTTGGACACCAATGGAGAGTCAACTAGGACTCAGAATCAGTGCCCCAGCAAGTGAATGAGTGAGAAGGGAACAGAGAAAAAAAGACAGGGATTTGAAAGCTTAGTGGCATCACCTGTTGAGAAGCAGCTGTGGGGAGATGACAGTCTAGAACAGCGATCGGTGTACTGTGGAGTGTGTGTTCTTGTACAGCTTTAAACCCATACTGAAGAACAGGTACAGAGGTCTGTGCTCAGAACACCTAAACTACCTCCCCTCTGGCTCTTTACAGAGCAGGTATGGCATGTCACTCGTTGGTTCCGAGTGTCTGAGAGAATGGCACCTCTGCGGAGGTATTTGATGAGCAGCAGGGACTAGAACTGGAAGAAGACAAGGGGCAGCCTTGATTAAAGGTGCTTCTACCTTCACCAGCCTGAGATAAGAGCGAGAAACCAAGGGAAGGATCCCTGGGGGCCGTTTTCCACAGCAGGCCTCATGAAGAAGAGGGCAGTCGGGAAGAACACCTCGTCTGGGGACTCAAAGAGAAGTGATTTTCACCAGGGTCTTCAGAAATCAAGGTGAAGAAAGATGAGGTATAATAACATGTGAGAAGAGGTTATTGTTAAGAAAATTACTTCTACTCAGATGGGGTAACAGTCACATGATAGGTGCTTACAGAAAGCAGACTTTTTTTAAAGCATGGTACTTAGGACTGACTACTGGTGACCCCATGTGGGTCAGACCATGCTCCACACAGGGTTTTCAGTGGCTGACACTTTGGTAGACCTCCAGGCCATTGTTCCTTTTCGTTACTGTTTACTCCACCCAGTGGCACAGGGCAGAGAGGGGCCGTTTTGATGCCAGATCTCTGCTGGTGAGAAATGAGGTAGCAAAATGGGCCGAGAAAAGCGACTTAAGTGCAAGGTCACTTGAAGGCCTTTTCCATGTAGAGAAGACCCTCCAGGCATTCTGGGAAGGTGGGAGACTAAAGCTACAGAGAAGAAACAAGCATTGGAGTTGGATCCATAGGCATGGAAAGCAGTGGGATTAAGACAATGGGTGGAGGGGTTGGTTTGATGGAAGAGCAGGAGACGGGGCAATGCGGAAAATTCTAGGCCTTTCCTCAGCAGATGTCCTTATGAAGTGGGATGTGTGTTAAAAAGGAGAGTGGGAGAGACCAGCGGTTACTTGGGAAGAAGGGTGCTGGGAAGGGGACACCCACAGAAGGACTGCTAGGTAGCAAGGGCAGCGTGGATGTCCAAGGCCCAGAGTCAGCTTTGTTGTTGTTGTTGTTGTTGTTGTTAGGTGCCGTCAGGTAGATTCAAAGAGACCCTATGAACAACAGATCTGAGTCCTGTGCCATCCTCATCATCTTGGATACACTTGAGTTCGTTGCTGTAGTAACGGGGTCAATCCATCTCACTGGGGTTTTCTTCTCTTTCACTGACCCTCCACCTTCCCAACCATGATATCCCTATCCAAGGAGTAGCCTCTCGTAGCATCATGTACAAAGTATGAATGACAAAGCTTCACTGCCCTTATTCCAAGGAGCACTCTAGCTTCGCCTTTTCCAAAACACATCTGTCAGTCTTTTAGCAGTCCATGGAATATTCAGTACACTTCTCCAAGACCACAACTCAAAGACAGCAATTCTTCTGTCATCCTTATTCATTGTCCAGCTCTCAGATGCTTAGCAAATAATTGAAAAGACCATGATCTAAATCAGGTGCACCTTAGTCTTCAACCTGACATCATTGCTCTTCAGTATTTTGGAGAGGTCCCTGACAACAGCTTTGCCCAAAGCTCTTGTACTCCTGACTGCTGATTCCAAGGATGTTGATAGTGGATCCAAATAAGATTAAATAATTAATAGTTTAATCCTCCTTCATCTGTCATGATATTGCCTGTTGCCCCAATGGTGAGAAACTTGGTTCTTAATATTATTGTTGTTGTTGTTATTGTGTATTGTCAAGTCAGAACCAACTCTTTTGGCCTAGTGGTAAGGTCCTTTGTTTCTTGATGTTACCATGTACCAAGGAGGCAGAGCCGACCCATAACTGACCCTCCAATGGGTTTTCAGAGACCATAAATAGCATGGGAAAGAGATTGGCCATCCTTCTCCTGCAGAGCAGCTGGTGGATTAAAACCAAGTGCCTTTGGGATTGCAGCACAGTTTCTTACCACTAAGCCACTACGTTGAGATGTAAATCAATATTGAAAGCTGTAGTCTTTAATCATCGGCAACAAATGTTTCAGGTCCTACTCACTTTCAGCAAGCAAGGTTGTATCCCTGCATAATGCAGGTTGCTGATGAGTCTTCCTCTTGTCCCAAGGCCACATTCTTAATAGAGTCTAACTTCATGAATGATTTGCTCAGCACATGTATTGAATAGGAAGGAGAAAGGATACAACCTTGATACACACCCTTCCTGATTTTAAACCAGATAGTGTTCTCTTGTTCCTTTCGGACAACAGCTTCTTGGTCCAGCAGTTTATGTTCTAATTCTCAGCAGCAGACAGGTAATTTGGGGCTATTTGACAGGTACAGGGGCAGGGTATCTGGAAGTATCAGGGTGTCTATACCCAGAATCCCAGCTGGAGACAGAGCTGTGATTCTGCAAGAACTCCAAGGGACTGGATGAATTCAGAAGGCTTCAAAGGCCTGCTTTGTCCCTCCTTTCCAGGCAGGCTGCAAGGGAGGGAGGGGAAGTGAGCATTCAGAGCTCAAAGTGCTCTGTCAGCTGCTTCTAGCACAGACCCATCCACTGTCCAGAACCCGCTGTCATCTGACAGCAGCAAACTAGTAACCTGGTCATGCTGCAGATCTGACGCTTTATTCATTGACCTGATGAAGGGGGTCTCTCAGGTCACTGACAGGCTCTGGTCTTTGTGATCCCTCTCACTGGAGTGTAACCCTGGCATATTTGGAATTAGTGCCTGTCAGGTATTAATTATTATCACATTATAATTAATACCATGTGCATACTCCTGTTGATGAGAGGAATTTAGGACCGCAGACATTATTGTCCTTGTGTGTATCAGGCATCATAGGAACAAAGAGGTGATTGGAAATCCCAAGGGTCACAGGAGACATTTTATGGTACACGTTGATGACTTAATGAGCTGACCCATATATATGGGTATCTTCAAGGTACTGTGTTTTCAGTTACTTTGATTCCCTTTCTGTCCTCCCAAGCCCCCGAGTCCTCTGTGTGGTTGCCTCACGGGGGGTGAGGACTCAGACTTTGCCTCCTCAGTGTTCACTGCACTAGCTGTCCTCCAAGGTCATTGACATTGTGTTTTCCAGCATCATAGGCCGGTCACGCACCTTGCTCTTTTAGGGGGAAAAAAAACCAGCAAAACAAAACTGACCTCTTATTACTTGAAGGTAAGGGTAGAAGGCAAGAACAAAGATATTAGTTTATCCTAGCTCTCTGCTCCTGTTCCCGTTGAGATTTAATCAGGGTGGTTCACAGATGTTCAAAATACCAATTTAATAACTCCAGACACCCTCCAAACTTAATTTCCGTTTGGAATTACCTTTTATCCATACTTCGGGATAAACAAACACTTTAAGCATGATGGGCTGCCTCGGTGTGTCAGCTGTTTTGAATGAACAACTCTAATGAGGTTTTGCCTGAACCAGAGTACAGTAAGTCAGTCCTGGTTCACTTGGACTCTTTCAATTTGGAGTGCATGGAAATTGGCACAGGGGCGAAGGTGCTTATTACTGGAGGGCTTGCTGAGAATTTAGTACTGAGTGATGGGCACCGAGGCTGACATGGCATCGAGCACTTCCGAAGCCTGCCGTTGCCCAGACACACTAGTGGGCTATTTCTAAGTTATCCCATCTATTTAAAACCAGGCCCGAATGGCCTTGGAGAGACAGGGTTTTATTTGCCTACTTTCTGTATGTATTTAGAAATAAGCAAACTATACATTTTAAGACTCTTGGCTTTTCCCTGCCCCACGCACGAATGTGAGAATTTGGTTGCCCTTTGGTTGCTCTTGGCAAATGTCTTCAATGTTGATGTTATGAGTTGTGGGCCTTCTGTGTCCAGGAATCCAGTATGTGCCCAAGGACAGGAAGGGAGCATGCAGAGAGGCCTTGTGGCAGACAGAGATGTGCTTATTCCTTATCCCCGAAAGAAAAGAAAAAATCACAGGCAGTAAAAATGTCTGCTCAAAAAAGCACTCAGAAAAGTCACTTTATTAGCTACTTTGGAGTAATTTTAAAGCTGATCTTTCATTTGAAAATAATCACTCAGTTTTGCTGTTGTGTTTTGGAGATTTTTGGGTCTGTTTTCTCGTCATAGTTCATGGATTTTGCAGCCACCTCCTTTTTTTGACTAATTAAACCGAGCAGTTGTCTGTTGTTACAACTTGTGCCAAACAGCTGTTGTTGTTGGGTGGCAAAATAAAGAATAACAACACTAGTTGCAAAAATGTGTCACACCCTAAAAATACAAAATAAATAAATAAGAGAAAATGGAGCCCACTTGGCCTATGATTTTGACTCCTAGTTGTGAATATTTAAACCTACAAAATGGTATGTTCTGGTGCTGAATAACCATAAATGGCTGTCTGACTGTTCATCATAAATGTATTTTCTGTCATTTTGGGGCCACCAGTCCTGTCACCCCCTCTGCCCTGGCGGAGCTTCTCACCCTGCTGGACAGCAAAGTGATCACGTCAGATGCAGCTAAGCAGGTACGTCCCAGCTCCTCGACATACATCTTCATGCTAAACTAAGTGAATTTCATAATGTATTAAATGCTTGTGATATTTTTATGCTGAAGGGTAGAAATATTTCATTTAGCCAGGGTATAAATCCGGTATGTGTGACTTAGGTAATTCGCTACCTGGGATAAAAAGAATGAACGTATAGCTTTGCCGTTAATGTTTCCCCTAAATGTCTGTGTAGAAGACTGGGTCGTGCAGGCTGTGGGGCTCCAGGCGCGTGTGACTTCTGTGCCCGCAAGGCTGAGGGCGGCCTCACCGCCGCTTGCCCGGCCTCCCCCTGCTCCGTCTGTGTCCCTGGCAGCCTCCCAGCCGGCAAAGGGGCTCAGGGGCTTGTTTGTCTTTGTCACATGGTTGCCTTCTGAAAGTCACTCCTCCAGCAGGGAAGGTGGTGACTCCAGTCAGACTGCCGCTCATGGCGCGGGGTCCAATTTTACACACGTGCCCACTGTGTTGGCATCATCACAGGTGGCCTCCCCTCTCCTGTCCACCTCTCCCTGACAACCTGAGGCAGCAGAGATTCCTGGGATTCGGAAAACCCTTACAAACAGGGACCCGGAAAGCTAAAGAACACGAAGGCAACTGCCTCGTCTCAGCTTCAGATGCCACAGCTGTTAGTGCCTCACCCAGAAACGTAATGTTGTTCTAACGGTGCCTTTTGCATTTAATATTTATATGTACTGACAGTGGTGGCAGGTTACAAAGTGGGACTGTGGCAAAGAAGCTGCCTTCTGACTAATTATGAGGCACCACGGAGCGTACACCAGGCTCTAGGCTGTGAAATGGAGACACGAACTCATAAAGGCTCTGTTTGCTCACCGCCGAGTGATGCTGTCAACTCTGGGGGCCTCTGCACATTTAGGAAAGCGTTTTGGCTGCCTGAACAACAGAGAAATACAAATGCTTATGACAGTGCTCAGCAGTAGAAAAAAGATTAGATAGCCCGAGGGCAGGAAAACTGTTTGTGTACACACACACACACACACACACACACACACACACGAGAGCAGGTGAGTTGTAGCATTTGAAATGAAAGAGGAAAAAGCCTTTCTCTTTCCAGCCTTCCTACTCCACTAAGTAAAACAAAACAGAAAAATACCTCATTTAAGAAACAGGACCAAGAGGAACCAAAGGAAATGAGTAAGACAGTTCTAATGGAAAGGAACAGAAGCAATGGCAGCTGGATCAGATAGAAAGTCACTTTGGGCTCTATCGCCTTCCATTGTTCGCAGGCCAAGGGGTGAATCCTGCTTCAGTGACACCGCGCAACTACCCTAAAAGCCCAGCACGTATGTACGTGTTCTGCTTAGAAGAGTCTCTTATCATTATTGCCTCAGGGCTTTATTGGGGTTTTCCTACTTTTTTGTTGTCTGATTTTTAGGAAAATACTAGGTTTTTGGAGGAAAAATAATATATACTTATTATAAAGAATTTAAATGCTACATAAGAATAAAAAGGGTCAGTGAAAGGAAGGCCCTCAGTGAGATGGGTTGCTACAGAGTCTGCCGCAGTGGGCTCAGCTGTTGGAATGATAAGGACAGAGCGGGATAGGATTCAGTTCATAGGGTCTCTAGGAGTTGCCGTGACTAAAAGTCATTTAACCAACAATGACAACTGTATGAGGCCGTGATTTTGAGTGTGTTCACAGGTTTGGCTGTCATTGCCGCAGTGTAATCCCAGGCACCACTTCTCATCATTCCATAGGAAAAACCTTGCACCCAGCGGCGGTCACTCCCCATCTCAGCCCTTCACAACCACTCATCTAAGCTTGTTCTCTCTGGACTTGCCTATTCTGGACATTTAGTAGAAATGGCATCATACAATATGTTGCATTTTGTGTCTTGACTCCTTGCATTTCACACACTTGTTTTCAAGGCTCATCTGTGTTGTTGCATGTATCAGAACATCATTGCTTTTTATTTACCAAATAACATTCCATTTCTGGAATGTATATATAACATTCGATGTGTCCATCTGTTGATGGATATTTGGATTTTTTCCACTTAGCTATTGTGACTAGTACTGTTACGAACACTCATGTACAAGTTTTTGTTGGAGCATTTTTTCCCCTTTTTCTTAGGGTCTGTACCTGAGAGTGGAGTTGCTAGGTGAATATGGTAACCGTTTCCCTTTGAGGAGCTGTCAAACTGTTTCCCAAAGCAGCTGTACCCTTTTGCAGTCCCAACAGAAATGGGAGGGCTCTGATTTCTCATCTTTCTCTCCAATACTTGTTCCTGTCTGTGTTTTTAAATTCTAATCATCCTAGTAGCGTGAACAGAGCCTTTGAAAGGTGCAAATGGCTTGAAAATGCTCCTTTCTAACAAAATGATTTTAGGTTCAAGTACACTGGGAGGAACTTCAGAAGATACCTTTTGAAGTCAAGTCAGTTCTGACTCATAAATACCCTCCATTGCGTTTCTGAGGCTGTAAATCTGTAGGGGAGAGGACAGCCCATCCTTTTCCCTCAAAGTAGCTGGTAGACTTGAATTGTCAGACTTTTGGTTAACAGCCCGACAGGTAATTCACTATGCCACCAAGTGCAAGTGGTTGAAATACTCAGTGCTAACCCAAAAGTTGTAGGTTCAAATCTACCAGGAGGCACCTTGGTGCCGTCTCTGTTTCTGAAAAATTCAGTCATTGAAAATCTAATGGAGCACTGTTTTACTTACATATGTGGAGTCACCAAGAGTCAAAATCAGCTTGAAAATTACTGGAGTTTAGTGGAGGTGAATTCAAGTATCTCATTGTGGTTTTAATTAGCATTTCCTAATGGCATACCTTTTTAACCTCTATGCAGAACAGATTATCCAAGAGGCTGGGCTCTATGAGGAGAAGTATGGCATCAGGATTGGTGGAAGATCTTATTAACAATCTGCGTTACGCAGATGACACAACCCTGATTGCTGAAACTGAGGAGGACCTGAAATGCTTGCTGCAGAGGGTCAAGGACAGCAGCCTTCAGTATGGATTGAAGCTCAATGTCAAGAAGACAAAAAGATTCTCACCACTGGACCAATTGGCAGCATCAGGATGGATGGTGAAGAGATTGAGATTGTTCACAGCTTTAGTCTGCTTGGCTTCACGGTCAACACTCTCGGCACCAGTAGCCAGGAAATGAAAAAATGTATTGTGATGGGAAAGTCTGCTGTTAGGGACCTCTCCAGGATACTGAAAAGCAATGGTGTCTCTCTGGAGACTTAAGGTGCATCTGATACAGGCCATGGTCTTTGCAATCACTTGTTATACATCGGAGAGTTGAACAGTGACTAGGAAGGATAGAAGGAGAATTGATGCCTTTGAGCTGTGGTGCTGGAGAAGAGTATTGAATGTACCATGGACTGCTAAGAAAACAAACAGATTCATCCTGGACAGGGTTAAACCAGGCTACTCCTTGGAGGCAAGTATTCTGGGGCTTTGTCTGACATACGTTGGACATGTTATAAGGAGGGACAGGTTCTTGGAGAGGGACATCATGCTTGGGAGGGTGGAGGGATGGCCCAAGAGGAGAAGACCCTCTATGAGGTGGATTGATTCAGTGACTGGGGTAATCGGGATGGGTGCGTCAGAAGCAGTGCGATTGGCACAGGATAGAGCAGGGTTTAGGGCTGTTGTACATAGGGTCGCTATGAGTCACAGTCTTGAAAGCACATAACAACAACAACAAGGCCATGGCTTGAATGAGAATGGACCTTAGTGTTTAAACTGACATCATTGCTCTTTTACTACTCTGAAGAGGTCCCTGACAACAGACTTTCTCAGTGTGTCTTTTGATTTCTTGACTGATAAGGGTGGTGATTTTGGATCCAAGCAAGAAGAAATCATTTGACAACTTCAGTGTTTTCTCCATCTATCATGCTATATTGCCTGTTGGCCCAGAGGTAATAAGGACTTTGTTTTCTTGATATTGAGATGTAATCTGTATGGAAGGCTGCAGTCCTTATCTTCTGCAGCAAACGTTTCATGTCTCCTCCTTCTCAGCAAGCAAGCTTGTATCATCTGTATAACACAAGCTGTTAATGAGTCTTCCTGTGATCCTGCTGCCACATTCCTTTCATAAAGGCCAGCTTCTTGAATGATTTCCTTGGTATACAGATTGAATCCGCATGGAGAAAGTACACAGTCCTGACGCACACCTTTCTTGATTTTAAACTATGCCTTGTTTCCTTGCTCTCTTCGGACAACAGCATCTTGGTTTAAGTATGTTTTGCATGAACACACTTAAGTGTTCTGGGATTCCCATTCCTCCCGATGTTAGCCATAATTTGTTGGAGAATAATACCAAAAATCCAATGGACTGCCAAAAGAACGAACAAGTATGTCTTGGAGAAATTTCAGCCAAGCTGCTCCTTAGAGACAGGGCTAGTGAAATTCTCTCTCACAGTTCTGGGCGTGCTGTTAGGAGGGACATGCCAGTCCTTGGAAAAGGACCTCATGCTTGGAAAGGTGGAAGGTCAGCAAAAGAGAAGAGGACCCACCTTAACTGATGGATTTGACACAGTGTCTGGAACAGTGGGCTTACGTATATCAGATGATGAGGACAGCACTGGATAGAGTAAGGTTCAGATCCATGTTCATAGTTGACTCAATAGCTCCTAACAACCAAACTAAGGATGGTGAGCACCTTTTCATAACTTGTTTCATAAAGCACTTTTAAAAAAACTGGTGTCAACTTAATTTTCCTGCCTTTTTGACAGAAGTGCCCTCCCTTTGTAAACTTTTGAGTCAAGGGGACTCTGGCACCTGGCTGATTCTTTTGGTAGTCTCAGTTACCTGATGACATAATGCTCTTCCCTTTTGAGAGCTCCTGTCCCAGAACCGCCACAGGTGGGCATTCTTAACAAAGTTCACGTGCTCACCATTTAGGAGGGTCACACTGAGGATCCATCGTACAGGCTCTGGGGAAGGGCTTTCTCTCTGTCCGTTTTGAAGGAAAAGCTGTGTCTCTCAACTTCCTTCCTTGGTGATTGCACTTTTATCTTTACCCAATTTGTGCTTGGCTGATTCTGTGCCCACTCTGTGCTTTTTATATTTCAAAAATGTTGGTCTCAAGAAACACCCTACATTGATATGTCCTAATTAGCATAACAGAGAAAATTCTATTCCCAGATGAGATGCCTGGTATGCTGCTGCTGTTGTCGGGTGTCTTGACAGGGACCCTGTGAACAACAGATCCGAACCCTGTTCTGTCCTGTGCCATCTTAAACATTTCTGACGCATTTGAACCCATTTTACTGTGTCAATCCATCTTAGCTGCAGCCTTCCTCTCTTTTGCTATCCTACAACCTTTCAAACAGTGATTACCCTAATTTAGTCAATGATAACCGAGCAGTATCGTCTCCTAGCAACATGTCCCAAGTATGAGAGACAAAGCTTTGTTATCCTTGCGTCCATGGAGCATTCTGGCTGTACCCGATCCAAGACATATCTGTTTGTTCTTGAAGTTGTCAAGTGATTTTTATCTTACTTACATTCACAGTCAACAATCCTGGTACCAGCAGTCAGTCCAAATGATCAGGAAACGTAATACATTGAGCAAGTCAATGGTCAGAGATCACTCCAAAATAATGAAAACAATGTAGTCAGTTTGAGGACTGTGGTGCACCTGATTTAAGCCACGGATTTTTCAATCACTTGCTGTGCAGCTGAAAGCTGGACAGTGAGTAAGGACAACTGAAGAATGATCCTTGGAGCTGTGGTGTTGGAGAAGAGCACCACATATTCCATGCACTGAAATGTTTAGGGATTGGGATTTACCACACAAACTTTACAGCGATACTCCTTATTCCATGGTTGGTGATTTGATGATGGAGGTGAAGAAAGATGACTGAGTAACTGGCTCCTGGGCTTGACACATATGCAGAAGGAATTGTCCTGTCCTGAGAATATTCTTAACGCCATAGAATCCCTCTTCTATGTTCTAACTTGTTAATCTCAGTTGGCCTTTCCCTATATGACTGCTCCTTATTTTTCCTCATACATCCCCCTGCACCTCCCTCAAAAGGCTTCAGCTCTGCTTGAGATTCAGACAGTACTCATCAGCATCTTTTGGAGCCTGGGAGTAACAAAGATTATGTATCATAGTGAGCACCTTCTCAGTATCTGTGGAAAAGTGTCCTAGGTTCCTCTCACAAGTTCCAGTTCTCTCCCATGAAATAGCACATAGGTTGCTATGAGTCGTGCTCGACTCAAAGGCAATCAACAACAACAGTCCCTATCTTCTGCCCTCCGCAAGCACAGGGCCGGCTTGAACATTCCAGATCCCTACACTCTAGTCACAGCTCACCTGCATGAGACCCCTGGGTGGTTTCCAGCCTGCTGACCCTTGTCAGAGCCCAGAACAGACCACTGACTCTAAGATCCGTCGAGCCTGTGTGGAACTGAGCTTCTTTATCCGTCTCTCTTTTTTTTTAACACATACTGAGGATCTGTAGAGGAGGAAGTCTTGTTTTTTTGGTGTTGGGTTTTTTTTAAAAAAGAAAAAAATTTATTATTTTGTGTGTGTGTGTGTGTGTGTGTGTGTGTGTGTGTGTGTGTGCGCGCGCCATCAAATCAGATCTGACTGGTACAGGAGATTGTCCCTCCTTCTCCAGCAGAGGATCTGGTGGATTCGTACCGCCACCTGTGGGATTGCAGTGCAGCTTCCTGTCACTAGGCCATCAGAGCTCCCTAGGAAGTCTTGTTTTAACATGTGTGTCCCTTAACCAGTTTTCTCCTGCTTTAGAGAGAAATCACCTAAAACCTTTTCATGTAGAAAATGTTACCTATCACAACAGTAAACTGTGTTACAAATGATTTCATGCCTTTTCTTGCTTCCAGCACTTTAGTTCTTTGCACTTTTGACTGTGCCCTGTCTCTCGGGGGGTGGGATGACATTGGGACCTTTGAGAACACTGACCTTTTCACAATATGTGTTTTAAACAAGGCCTCCACCTCCTCCCGCTGTCACGGCTCCCTCCACTGACTTGTTTGAACAGGTCCTTCCTCTACACTTTGACCTTCAGAGCTCTATGACAGGCAGAGGGGACAGGTTGGGGACCATGTGCTTGCCTGTGTCTTTCCTACAACGTGCTTTAAAGACAGCTTTAGGTGCACAGACAGTTGGGTTGGCAGTCCACAGGCGGGTATGTGTTCCATCCCATGGGCTACTTAATCCATGTCAGTGCTGGCTCGCTGGTGTGTGTGAGAGAGAGAGAGAGGGTGGGGAGGGAGGTGTGTGAGAGAGAGAGGGGATGGGGTGTGTATGTGTAAGAGAAAGAGGGCAGGGGTATGTGAGGGGGGCAGGGGTATGTGAGAGAGGGGGCAAGTGTGTATGTGTGTGTGAGAGGGCAGGTGTGTGTGAGAGAAGGTGGGTGTGTATGAGAGAGAAAGAGGGAGGGTGTGTGTGAGAGGGCAGGTGTGTATGTGTGTATGTGAGAGAGGGTGTGTGTGAGAGGCGGCAGGTGTTTGAGTGTGAGAGAGGGCAGGTGTGGGGGGCAGGTGTGTGAAAGAGAGAGGTGTGTGAGTGTGAGAGAGCGAACTTGGAGTCGGTGTGAGAGAGGGCGGGGGTATGGGGGTGGGGGTGTGTGTGAGCGAAGAGAGTGGGTGCGTGGGGTTCCCAGCTTGCATCTCCCTGTACTTTCAGTGGCCACTTACGCAAGCTGAGCACCAGCTCCACACTAGAAGCCTCACACCCTCTGGGTGTCAGGTGGGCAGCAGCAGGGCCTGGGAGCAGTGCTCCTGGTTGGAAAAACCACACGTGGATAGCACTCCCCGGCGTGGTGATTAAGCGCAGATGGAAGCTGAGGGCTTATGATGCACATGGGGCGTATTTGAGCATCGAGAGGCCGGGAACACTCGTGCCTCCTGACTTGTACTCTGAGGGTCCGAGGGGTCCCTTTGTGGCGTCCTCCCTGGCTTCAGCCAGGAATAAGCAGCATCTGGCACCTGGAGAGGATGCACCAAACAGGCACAGCTGGGCCTGAGCTCTAGTGGCCAGTGCACTAGTCTACATACAATCTGAGAAATTAATAAACTATTATAATCCGACTGTAGAATCAAAACCACACCAGCCACCCTGCTGCTGGGTCCTCCGATACTGCTGTAATCTCTCTGTTCTCACTCCTCCATAACCCCCACCTGTTTTCTTGGGCCACAGCTAGCTGCTCTGCATGTCAGCCCTGCTTGCCGCTGCTCACTGCATCCCACTGTTCTGGTTACGGCAGCCCAGGCAGAGCCAGCCAGCATCTGAGCATTTGAGTCCCTGCTCTTCAGGAGCCCTGGCAAAGGCCAACATCAGGTCCCCTATTCAGTGTCTGCTTGTGCCTGCATGCGCTGCAGCTGTAGAGGCCTAGAGAAATGGTCCTCAGGTGCTGGTGTGCCCTGAAGACTGCCAGGGACCAAGCTGGGTGGCAGTGGCCTGAGGATGCCCCCCTGTTGGAGCTCACACACGGGACCCATCAAGGACATGCTCACAGTGCATGTTCTGAGGAAAGTTAGTGTTTACGCTGTAGCCATGATACACAGGCCTGGTTTGATTCCGACGGGGGCATAGAAACTTTGGACCTGCCGAGGCTCAGGACCTCTCCATTTGCTTTGTTATGTCGCACGTGACTGTTGGTCCTGCAGCAGTGGCCCTGGTGGCTGCTTCTCTGCCCAGGATGGTGGTAAAGGCTGATGGCTGCAGACCCCGGAAAAGAGGTGGAGAAGGACCACAGGGGATGCCCCCAATTCCAGTTTATACTAGAACAACAGAAGTGAAGAAAACCACCATCCTAGGAATTGCCTGCCTTAAAATGGTTTTATTTTCCCAAGTTTGATCCAGTTTGAGGATTTATTGTTGTTATCATCCTTTCTAAAGTAGAAAGCACACACCCCATTAATTGTTAATTAGCTTAGTCAGATTCAGGTCCATCTCTACCTGTCGGGGATACATGTGGTATACCAAGCTCCCTGGGGAGTGCCATTTGTGTTTTTAATTCTCTCTCATTTTGCATCTTCATTATGGGGTGACTTCTCTGCCCCCCAGAAATCATGTTTCCCTTCAGGCAGAGATTTTAGAACTCTAAAATCTAAGTGTGGTAGTTCCCTCCTACAGCCAGAGTGACCCCATCTCTCACCAAAATGTCACCTTGATTAATTAATTCAGTGGACACGAGACAGATCCATCTCTGGTCTCTGACTGGTGTCTTCAAGCCCCTGTGAGTAATCGTCCTCTCCACGCCTCCCTCCGCCCCTTCTGTGTGGAGGGCGAGCAAGTGAGCATTCCTCCAGCAGCCTGCCCAGCAAGGGTGGGGCCGCCCCACTGGGAGCATGGAGGGTCTGCCAGGCATGGGGTGGGGGGGTTCCTGCTGGGCACGTGGCACCTGCCAGACACGAGGGAGGGGGATCCTGGCACATGGAGGATCTGCTGGGCCCAGTGGGACCTACCAAGCATGGGGGTTGTGCCACCTGGGCACAGGGGATCCTGCCAGGCACAGAGGGCACCAGCCTGTCCTGCCTGCAATGGAATAAGGCCTCTCACGCACGATGTTCTGGGTGAAGCCCAAAGGAAATATGGCTTTGATAGCAGACCATCTAGACACTTTGTTCCCAGCCCCCAGCAAGGATGCCCCAGCGAAGTGGGGCCCCACTGCCCAGAGAAGCACTAACTGCATCCTCGCCTTCTTGCTTAGGGTCTCCCTGTCACCCGCAGTGGGGAGGGCGCTGACCCCTTGTTTCTCTTTCCCTCGTTGCAGGTGTTTGAGGAGCTGTGGCAGAGTGGTGGGAAGACAGCAGCACAGATTGTCTCTGAGAAGAAGCTGGAGCTGATGCAGGATCAGGAGGCGCTTGCGCAGCTCTGCCTGGATGTCATGGAGGCGCATCCTCAAGTGGTGACTATCCTGTGAGGGTGCAGTAGCCCCTCTCTGACCAGCACAGGGCCAGCAGCTGGCCGAGCCTGAGTGTACAGCCTCAAACCTTCCCACTGTCCTGCTCGGCCAGCCCGGAGCTCTTGCTGCTGGCCTAGCATCATTACTGACTACTGACTACCTAGAGAGAGAGAGAGAGAGAGAGAGCTGCTGGCCTAGCATCATTACTGACTACCGAGAGAGAGAGAGAGAGAGACAGAGAGAGAGAGAGAGTGTGTGTGTGTGTGTGTGTTGAGAAATATTTTAAGATAAGTTCAAAGGAGGTGAAATTAGGCAAAATACCACTTTTTTTTATGCAAGGAAATTCCATGCTGGAGTGGATTCAAGCTCAGTCTGTCCACATCCTCATCTCCCACATCCACCATCTCCCAGGGCACAGTGCAGACTAGTGCAGTTTCCTCAGGCCTCTCCGTGACAGCCCAGCGGCAGGCCTGGCTGCAGAGGAAAGACAGGGAAACCCTTTGGCTTTGTGCCTTCAAGAGGTAGGAAGAAAGGCAGCAAAGAAAATTATTTGTAAATTAGGGAGAAATTCCTTGACAGCAGCATGGCTGAAAACCAAGTCATTTTGTGTCTGAGCAGAGCACAGAATAGGAAAGCTAAAATGAGGAGTATCCCTCTCTCCTTAAATCTAATCATTTTGTCTAGAGTTCTTTTTCAGTAGGGAAGAAATTGCTAGCATCGCTTTCAGAATAATACCCACCCACCCATCAGCTTGCTGGGACACTAACAGCCCGGTGAAGAGCTCTCGATAAGGAAAATGAGCTTGCACCGGGTCTCGGCAATCTCCATCTCCTGCCTCATCTGTAGTGACTGATAAGGACACACGTTTAGTCTCGGGCTCGTTCTGCGGCCCCCGATGCTGATACGCACAGACATAACTGCTGATTGAAGCGTGCTGTGCTGGAGCAGGAGGGGGGTGGGGAATAGGCACGCGTGCTCTGTGGGTTTTTCTTTAAGAATTCAGCGTTGTCATCGTCCCCCCTCCCCAACCCCGGCTGCCCACAGTCCTGTGGAAGAATTTCCATCTGTTAGACTTGTGTTCTTATAAATGGCTGTGTGTCCTCGGGGAAGGTGGGCACCAGCACTGAACTGGAGCAGCGTCTTCCCTCAGCTCAGACTCGATCTCCCATCCAGAGAGGGAATCCCGGTCGAGGGCTGGAGAGTCACTGGTGCCCAGGACGACAGTGCCCTGGTTCCTTGTGCCGGCTTCTCTAGCTGTCGCATTCATCAGGATGTTCATTTTCACCAGAAGGCAGAGCAGCCTAAATCTCCTTTGGCTGGAGGCTGGAAACCTCAGACTTCAGTCCCCTTCCCTTATATCAAGTACTAACAGAAAAGAAACCATTTTCCATAAAATTAACTTATATTTCAGAATATGCATGTATGAATCTGCTGATTTCCTACTCTTACACAATTTCTGTCTTTAAAGGTAATGGTCGTGAAGAATGGAAACCCCAGAGCTATAAACAAACTCATCGGGCTGGTCCGAAAAGCAACTCAGAGCCGAGCTGATCCAACTGTGATAAAGAAGATCCTGGAAGAGAAGCTGTGTTCCTGAGCTGTTCTGGGTCTCTGCCGAGTGGGCGTGAAAGCCGGAGTGGCCAGCACTGGACAGTGGAGCCTGTAAGAGCCAAGATCGGCCTGCTCCTCGTTGCTGGGTCCCTGATGAGGCACAGAGCTGGCTGCCCATCCTGGACCTCGCGTGGCCTGTGCCCCTGGGACGCTGCCTTCACGAGAGACTGGCCCTGTTTGCTTCAACTGACAGAATGATGCAGTGACAGCAGCAGAGGCTAAGAAATAGCAAATTCCGCTATTCATTAATTCTGAACTAAAACGTACCTTTTCAAATACTGTTGTCATTTGTATGAAGAATTGTTGCTCAGTAATTAAGTCAACAAATATTTTTGGGTGGTTATTCTAGGTCCTGGAACTGGCAATGATTCAGAGAGATGGTAATTTAGATGCAGTATTTTTAGAACTAAAAATAGGCTACTGAAGGTGAAAACACAAAATGAATTGGCCCACGGTAAACACCGGTTTGTTCAGAGAGGGCTCCTAAGGGTGGAGGTGAAGGATAGGTGGAGGAGGAGTTAGTCACCCAGCTACCGACCGGTTTAACTCCCTGAGGAACCCAGAAGGCATAGGTCTGAGAATGATTAACAACAACATCAACAACAACAAAAAAACACAAACCACAATAGAATATTTCAAATAAATTTAATGAATAAAATATATACGGAAATATCATAAAAAAATTAACTTACACTTCAAAGATTTGTGCAGTTGGCAACCCACCCACCCTATCCTAGGTCCAAAAAGGGAGAAAAAGAAAAATCCTGTAATGGTAAATTGATTTTATTTTGTCCAGAAAAAGTAGGTATAACCTAGTATATCAAAATCTTGACCTCTAGCCAGAGCCACAGTGGACATGCAGGCCCAGTGTCAGCAGATGCTGGTGTGCGCCTGTCCTCAGGACAGTAATACTAATTTTTGTTGCCCTGACGTGCCCCTCTGTTCACCATGCCGCCTCCTCTGACTCACAGCTCTTCTAGACCAGCTGCAAAAGCTGTTTTCAAAGTGCATGCCACATGAAACGTGGTACAAACAAGAAAGGAGAGCCTTTGAAGACCTTGGTTTCAATCTGCCTTCCCTAGCTCACCAAGGAGAACAGTGAAAACATTTTTGTCTTAAATACTCCAGCAGCAGCAACCCCTCCAACGTAAAATTTAGCAACCAATGGTTTCAGGCAGTTTCTCAGGGCTTTTGAGTGGAGGGACATGTCCCTCTGACTGAGCCAAAAAAGTAGGAAAGGAAGGAAATTGGTGACTTATTTTTTTGGACATGTAAAGAAAAGTAACCTTTGAAAAGAAATTCTTTTCATTAACTGAAAATTATTAGAGAATATGCCCCATTGCCCTAGAAGATATGTGTTCCACATGCTTTTGCAACAGTGGGAGGTATAGGACTAAAAGCAAAAAATTGCCCTTACTAACCCTCTGTGAGAGAGAAAGTTGTTCTGGTGTCTTATTCAAACTAGTCTAAATCTTAAATGGGTTGAGGACTGAGATTGGAATCTGATAGGATCTTGATAATAAGACAGGTGAGTTTTGTTAACAAATGGCGCTTGCACCAAAAGTTTTGACTTCTCGGCCAATTAGATCTTTGAGAAAGCCATTTATACACTATTTTAATTGCCTGCTTAAACAGGGTGCAGCCATAAAAAGTTTACCAAAACTATTATTTCCGTTTACAAAAACTACATAATCTGTATTCGAAATGGTCATTTCCCTGAGAAAAGTTCCATTGTTAAAGACAATCTTTAAAATACTAATTCTTGCCCAGTTTTAACAATTGTGCCTTATCTTGATTTCCAAGTTCTGAAATCTTGAAAACCAGACTTTGTGACTGACAGAACTGCCACTAGGGGGGAGAAGAAGAAGAAAACCACCACTGAAAACAAAACATGACTCAGCTCTCTTACCTGGAGTCTGACTTGGTATTAGAAAGATGTTTATAAAGCATTCTCAGAAAGTCACAAAGTACGGCTCTACTGGGAAGTGGGCCTTAAAACAAAATTTTAAATTTGTTCTTTCAAGAGTGAGAATTTACTCAGGTCCTGTGTTTGCTATTCAGGGGACATCTCATTAAAGTGGATGAGTTGCTGCCACAGGTAAAGCCAATGCCACGTCTCACTGGAATCCTCACACCTGTAGAGAACACCAGGCTCTCAAGGGGAAGTGAATGTGCTGGAAAATGGGATCCCCTGGCTCACTGATCAATTCCACCCCTGCGGGCCCAAACTTTTGGTTCCGTTGCTTGAAAAGGAGGTGGGCTTCAGGGTGTCTTGGCTGGAAAGGCAGCACGGCCAGGCACGGTAGTCAGGAAATGCTCCTTTAATTTACAGAAATAATGAAAAGCCTCTATATGGCCTCTTTTTGGTAAGAGGACCTGGTGTTTCCCACAACTAGGCTTTTAAATTCTGGGCCATTTGGATCTTGGAAAGAGCTAACTTGTCTCTACTGATGTACCCACATCAAAGAGGAATTCTGTTCTTCTCAAGGTCTTGAGTGTCTCAGGAATGGGAACTAATCATTCTATACCAGCCTTTTAGCTGAAGCCTTCCCTTTACCACCTTCTTTTGTGGTTATTAGAAATCTAGAAGGATGCGATTTTTTTCCAAGTATGCCACGGTTGTGTGCACCCTCACTCTCAGCTTTGAGTTCATTAATTCACTATAAAGTTTATGGCCATGAGTCAATTTATTTTGTGTTTTTCCTACTGGATTCAGTTCCATTGTCCCAAGGATCCCATATACAGCTATTTTTAAAACATTTTAAAAACCCTACACATTAAACCTGCCTGAAAGGTCATGCTATTTACCAATAACCAAAAGCAGCACTGAGTGGTCACCGTGCTGCATCAGCAAGCTGCAGACAGATTCATTCACGGCTTATTATGAACAGAGCATCACCAGATTGGGAGATGGAAAGCATTTGATTGAAACCCTCCCTCGATACTTCCTTTGGTCAAACGTTTTAGCAAAACCTATTTAAGATGCTCCACGTCAAGTTCTCTCTTCTAACTGCGGAGCACTTAGGGGCCTGATTACAGGTGAGCACCTTTTGAAGACTTGCCCCATTAAAAAGTCAGCTGACACACAAAGAAGCCCAGGATCCTGCAGCCTCAGCTCCATGAAATTTAGAATCTGACCCAAGTTGCCATCAGCATGTCAGGTTCTGAAATGACACAGTAAATCTAAACTCTCCTCAAGGTGCTGAAATGCATATAAAACACGCAGAGAGTAGTCTGGTTACTTGGGTGACAGTGAGTTAGTTGTACTTACATCTTCTAAGACAGGAACAAAATTCACTGGCCTGAAGGGACAGAAGGATCCAGCCCAGTTTTAGGATTCTGAGTGCAAGGGGTTGGAGAGCTGAAGGGTTGCCCCATGTCATCCTGGTGCTTCTCCCCCCTACAGAACCTTGCTGAAAATCTCTCACTAAAGCCCTGTTGATCCAGTAAATGAGCTGCCAGGATAATCTCTCCTCCAAAACAAGTAATGGCCTAATAAATGCTGAATGTACAGAGGATTTATGGAGGCAGAATTATCCCAGAAACCATCCTGAGTCTTCTGAGAGCTCTTTCTAAAGCATTAGGTTTATGATGGTCATTTAAAAAAATAAAAAGAGAGTAAACGCCATTCTCTTTCTAAAATGTTTCCTCAATGAGATTGTGAGGAAAACTGGTCTGACAGTATTCTATCTTAAGCTGCTGTTTGATGGAGAGTTAGTGTTGTGTGATTTACGGACTGATGGCTGGAACGGAGGGGCTGGGAATATCCTCTTAATGACCAGTGTGGTCTCAGCGACAGGACTGCTATTCCCAGGAAGAGCTAATACTGCAGAGTTGGCTGTGTTCACAGCAAACCACCACATTATGCTGGCCCAGGCCAGTGACTTGGAGTAGCCTGTGCAATGATAGCTGTCCTGCAATGAAATGTTTCATAAAAATAGCAAGCATGGCAGCCATTTCAATAAATACAGGGCTGGTAATGAGCGATTAAAATGAACTGGTTAAATGAGAACTGGAGCGTGCGGGCACTAACAAGCGTAGCCATTTGACATCACAGCAGTGGCCAGTCCCACTTCTGCTAGGGCAGTGCTGCTCCTACACACACTTCCAGGTTCAAAATGAGCAGCCATTCGCAACCCAAACCTGTTCAGATCTGGAAATTCGCCTGCATGACGACTGCAGCCACGCGGTTCCAGGACACCGGAGGGGTAAAGTCAACCATGAACACCAACGCGGCCTAAGTTGAGGAGACAATTCATGCGTTCCATTTCCTGTGTTCTTCTCATAAGAGGATCTTTTCCTGTCACCCTGGCCCAATGATGTGTTAATGAATTATAAACGATCAACTACAGCTAATCTAAAGACATGTCACCTGCCAGGGAAAAGAGATTCCTGAGGATTCTTACGGAATTGAATGCATCCTGCCTACACAACACGGGCGTCAGCTCCACCCCAACATGACCAGACACTTCCCCAAAATAACGCTAAATAAAATGAGGACAAGTTCAATGACCTCTTCAATCAGTTATCCCAGCATTCCCCTTTCTTGGTGCGAGACGGTAATTGATTCCGTAGAATTATGCTTTAGGTCCAACTTGATCTGCATGCAATTTATTTAAAATTTTCAAGAATATTTACTTGACCATTTCAAAAAATTTATTTTAAATCTTCCATTGCTCTCATATACCCTGAACCACAAGATTCACACAGTGTAGAACTGTAAGTTAGACCTTGAATTAGGAGCAGAGTTTAATTTTATGACGTCCAGGGGCTTTGACTACTAACCTTCACCGTCTGGGCCTATTAGGCTGGCCACAGTGATGCCGCCCTCGGGGGCTGCACCCAAAGGTGCATGTCCATTTGCCTCTCTCCTACCTCATCCAACAAGTAATTAAGAAACTAGGCCAGAGCCTAACACGTAGACACGTCCACAATCTTGAACCCTACTTTTAAGCATGCCAACAATCTTTTAAAACTTCCTTTTCACATCAATCATTATAAAACAACAATTTCTAAGAATATTACCTATTTCATTCCAGCCTGGAATAATCTTCCCCATTGACAATGATTTTCTTCCCTCCAAGAAGTTTCTATTATCACCCGCATGCTGTGCAGTATCCTCAAATCTGTCTGAATCAACACTCAATTCCTAAATCTTGGTGGTTTTTCCACAGACATATTCACACTAATTCCCAGACCATCCTTGCCTACCCCAATCTGTAGTGTCACTCAACCACATGACTTTTCCAGTTCTCTTTATTTCCAGGCTAGTTTTCTGACTATAAAACCCTGGAACACAGCACCCTGAGGGACAGCCGAGATGGATTTAGGAACCCGAGCCAGTGCCAGTCCCGAATTCCAAACAGGAGCCTAGAGAGGGCTGTCATATGTGTGTGACACCAATTTCCCCACCATTCCACTGTGTGTGCTATTAAGTCAGAAGCGACTCGTAACTGGGTCTCCTGAGGGTTTTCAGAGGCTGCGAGTCACATGGAAGGTGTGCCATCTTTGTCCAACGGAGCAGCTGGTGGATTTGAACCACCAGCCTTTAGTTTGGCAATGTCTCTCAGACATTGGCCATCTGTGTCCTTTAAAGTGAATCTATTTCAAGATTTATTAAAGGGGAGGAAAAGGCACAAAATCAAATGTGTTCCCTAAAGGGCACTTCCCTCAAAGGGCATAAACCATCGTGCTCTTAACAAAGCAGCATGGCTTCCAGGAGAAGAATTTACAGCCAAGTCGTGAAGAAGAGTTGTAAACAAAACCACACACCTTAAAGGACACCATTTTCAGACAGGACTTTTAACATTTTATGTACTTGGGAAGTTGAAACAGGAAGATAAACATTTGTTCAAACCCAAGTTAAAGGATAATAAATTAGAGCTTAAATTTCATCCTCCACTATTTCTCTGCCTTGAACTACTTTCTAACAGAGAACCGTGGTTGTGCAACGCCAGTGAGGCACTGGGAGGCTGTCTCGGCCTCAGACCCCACAGCCACACCCCAGCAGGGCAAATCATTTTTAAAGACAAATTTGAGTTTAGACATGTTCAGTGAATTGGTATCTTTGGTTTCTTGCTTGAACTCAGGAGCTCTGCTAGGCTGACTCCTAAGAGCTCCCCCAACTCCCATCATGCTCCCCATCTCTTTATCCTGTGATCTGTCTCCTCCTACAACATACAGCCGCCTCAAAATCCCTCAGACACAAGAGGGCTGGCTGTTCCTCAGCTGTTTCTTCCACTCTCCCTCTCCTGGGACACAAGGCCTTCGAGCTCCAGAGAAGGGGCCAGTCTGCCCCGGACCATGGCTACCCGGGGTCTCAGTACTGATGCCCATGCAGGAAGGGTGTAGGGATTCCAATTTAACTAGTGAGCAGAAAGGCTAATCCCTTTCCTTGCTTCTCACATGGAAAACTGGGCCCCAAACAGAGAGGAGTGGAATTTAATACCCATGAATAATCAGTTGTGTATGGCTTCCTTTCCCGCTGGCGGTTGTTTTGTGCTGGCCCTCTTGGTGGTGGTTAAAGGAGACTGTGGCTCTAATTAGGCCTCGTGGAGCAGGCCGAGAAGCAGCAGTGATGCACGGATACATCACATCTGGGCCTTCTAATGAACCCCATTACTCAGCAGGCCGACTTCCCATGTGGTGGTGGGGCGTCGCCAGCAGGCACTTGGCTTCGCAGAGCTCCCTGAGACCTGCTCCTCTGGCTCTCGCAGGAGAGCTGCTTTCCTACAAAGGGCAGCCTGTGACAAAAGCAAGCGGGACTGCAAGTGTGTTTTACAGGTCCCCCCTCTTCACCCCCCACTCCCCAAGGACACTCTGATTAAAGTATATTGCAAGTCAACTGGGTTTTTTTCTTGAAAGGCCTGGAGAGTAATGATGGCTGTCTCCTTACATAAGGAGGTGACACCAGGCCCGCTGCACTGACCAGATTCCTAAGAGAACTATTTGCATAGCTACACTTGATCTTGTACAAATCTTAACTAAAAATAAGGCTATCCTCAGTGTTTAGGTAGTGATACAATGATTAAGGAAAGCTCTCACGTAAGAAGAGAAATGCCCTACATTCCAGAGTCTCACAGACCACCACCTGATTTCCCAGGCAGCGAGTGGAGACCAGAGGATCTACCTGCACCAAAATGCAGAATTTTTCTTGCACCCAAAATGCAGACTTTTCCTGAGGAAAGGTCCAAGGAACGGGTGGCATGTGACGTGAAGGCACACAATTCCTGAACAGCTCCAGCACACAAGGATGGCTGCCCTCCTCGTCCTTGGTCTTCCCGTGCATAACACGGAAGCAGCAGGAGGCCTGTGCAGGCTGCAGACACTGGGACTCCAAGTGCTGAAGAGATGGCCTCACATACGGGGCCCATCCAGAAATCACTCGGCATGATCTGGGCTGCGAGATGAGTGACTGACAGGGATGGAAGGAGAACCCCAAAAAATATAAGGACGGAAGAAAGCCTGCCCAGGGAGCAGTGAGCTTATGAAACTTCCATTAGGCAGAAAGACCCGGCTAAGACAGAGAGGAGATAAGAAGACAGTTTCTCCCTCAAATCAAGTATCGTCAGGAAATATCAAAGTAGAATTTTAAGCAGCTTTGCATTTAACATTCAGTAAAAACACTAAAACCTTATAAAACAATAACCACTATTTTTTAAAAAATAAAACACCAAAAAGCTAACAACAGGAGTCCTCAAAGTCACCCAGGATCTTGTAACACAGAATAGAGTGTTCCTGGGCCAAGGCAGCCAGCTCCTTCAGGAACTCCGGGAACAGGGCAGCGGCCAGCATGGTGTTCCTCACCGGCAGGGGCAGGTTTGGGGGTGCTCCGGACACCTTGACTCTGTTGGTCAGGAAGGGTTGAAGCACTCTTGGGGGACCATCCAAAAGGCTCCCGCCCATTCCTGTCCAGGCAGCATCTGGAATGGGATCTGAAAACAGAAAGAAGAGCTGTAATTGTGGCTGCCATTGCTCTTTACTTCCTTCCACCTTCATTCAAAGGGGGCTGGCATGGGGAAGGTGAGGCGTCCGAGTCAGTCCTGTAAGTGACCTAGCCCGCGGGCACAGATGTGTCCCTGCAGACAACCTCCAGCACCGGGCATGCGGTGTGAAAGGGCCAGGCAAATCCTACATATGGGACTCTGCAGGAACCACTGCAAGAGTGAAGGCTATGCCCGGGATGTGGGGAGGGAAAAGAAATGAGTAAGGCAGCTCCTGCTTCAAGCACCAACCGAGTAAGACACAGCTCACCAGGAGGGTCACTGAGGGGCACCCAGTGGCTCCACCTAGTCTCTCTATCTCCCAGTGCTGGGGTGACCATTCTACTTCTGTTGGTTCAACTCCCATCACATGGCATAACTCTTGGAGGACAATAGGTTAACAAGATACTCTCCCTCTCTCTCATTCTCTCTCTCTCTCCTCTCTCTCCCATTCTCTCTCTCTCTTTCTCTGTCATTCTCTCTCTCCCATTCTCTCTCTCTCTGTCTCTCTCTCCTGCCCTGGGACTCCTCTGGTAAGAGCTTCTAGATTTTATGGAGAAGAAAACAGAATTAATTTAATAACTAATTTGGAAATGTAAAATTTTCAAATACCTGCCCGGAAGCCTTTGAATGGCAGGAGGAATGAACAGGAAGGTGGGTGGGGGTAAATGCAGATTGAGAGCTTTCCAAAACCGTAAGGCTACAGTGACAGCCAATGGCTTGGATGTCTACACTTCAGCAGGATTTTCATCTCAATTTATAGAACATAGGCCTAAAACTGTACGAGCCAATACCTTAACATATTCAAGAGATTTGCATTTTCATATCATAGCCGTTTTAGTAATTAAAATGTTCGACTTCCCTGACTCTGATTCCTGAACATCTCCAGCTCTCATATATTTGTAGAATTATTTATGCCTCATTCTTCCTCTATTCAAACAGTCTTATTAAATCAAACCAGAACCACAGTGATCGATTCTAACTCACAAGAACCTTGTAGGAGGGAGCAGAAACTGAGTCGGGTTTCCAAGGCCGAAATCGTTCTGGAAGCGGACTGCCACAGCTTTCTCCTGCAACAGTCGCTTTTCTCCCCATAAATCATTATATTCAAGTTCTTCATTATTTTGGTTGCTTTTTGGGAATTCAGTTTCATTTTTCAACTCTTCTCAGAGTGGGAAGCTTTAACTACAGGGCTAAAAATTCTTCACGCTTATAAGTACTTTCCACACAGCACTACAACAGTCTTTAGTAGTTGGTTTTGTGGATTTTTTTTAAGATCCTCCATTTTACTGCTTTAAATATCCTACTAAAGTAAAACCATAAAGAACTAGAACAAGTTGAGAATCTGTCTGCTGTTCCCTTCAGCAAAACCCCACAGCATGCCTGACAATGGCGTAAGGACAAGCTTGATGTTTTCCTCACAGATGGTCCCTGTCAGCCCTGGATACCTCTCCGCCCCTACCCCTCTCCCCTTACTTGATGCTGTCCTCACAGACAGTCCTGGTCAGCCCTGGATACCTCTCCAACACTTCCCCACTCACTCACACTTGATGCTGTGCTCACAGACAGTCCTGGTCAGCCCTGGTTACCTCTCCACCCCTACCCCACGCGCCCACACTTGATGCTGTCCTCACAGACAGTCCTGGTCAGCCCTGGATACCTCTCCGCCCCTTCCCCACTCTGCCACAGCTCCCTAAGCAGCTCCCTAAGGACTCCAGCAGAGCTCACAAAGGAAGCTGATTCGACTACAGTGGGCAATGGCCAAGTGCTTAGCTGAGCTGTTAACCAGCAACGTGGTGAGTCAAATTCACCAGCCACACCTTGGAAGAAAGGTGTAGCAGCTTCCATAACCATTCACAGCCTTGGAAGCCCTATGAGCGGTACTACTCTATCTGTTGTTGTTAGGTGCTGTTGAGTCGAGTAAGATTCACAGTTCATATGAACAATGGGTCTGAACCCTGTCTTATCTTGTGCCGCCATCATCATCATCATCATCATCATCATCTCTGACACACTTGAACCCATTGTTGTAGTCACTGTGTCAGTCTATCTCACTGAGAGTCATATTCTCCTTTACTGACTCTACATTTCCAAGCATGACGTCTTTTCCCAAAGACTGACCCGTCCATGTCTAAAGTATGTGAGAGGACATCTCACCATTCTCGCCTCTACGGAGCACTCTGGTTGCATTTTCTCCAAAACATACCTGTTTGTTCTTTTGGTGGTCCATGAGATATTTAAGCTATGTACCAGAATCAATTGGGTGACAATGGGTTTGCTTTTTGAGTTTGAAAGTGAGATTCTCCAGTGCACTAATACCAGACTAAGACCTGCTACTGTTTATGCCATTGTCAGAAGAAGAATCGATGCCTTTGCATTCTGGTGCTGGAGAATATCGAACATACCATGGACTGCCAAGCGAAGGTGGGGGGGGGGGTGGTGTCTTCCCTGGAGAGAGTGAAAACAGGTTGCTACTTGATGGCAAGGATTTTAAAAATGTGGTTCACATACTTTGGACATGTTGCCAGGAGGGACAAGTCCTTGGAGAAGGACACCATGCTTGGAAGGGTGGAGGGCCAGTACAGAAGAGGAAGACCCTGGATGAGATGGATTGATATAGTGGCCGGGGCAATGGGGGCAGGTGTGTCAGAGACGCTAAAGTTGGCTCTGGATATGACAAGGTTCATGTAGAACCATTGTACTTAGGGACATAATGAATTACCGTCAACTCAATGCCACATAACAACAACAACAACAATGTTTCCTGTGCTGGTTTGTCCACCTGGAATTGATTCACTCATGTATCTTACCAGCCCAAGAGGCCTGGGAACATGAACTGCCACTTATTGGCTGAATGACCTGAGATATCTCGCTTTACTTTTGTATACTCCAATTTCCTCCTCTGTCAAAAGCTCACAGGCTATTGTAAGGATTTAAAGCCAGTAAGTACACAGTGACTCTCGATAAGTGTCAACCATCACCACCATCATTAATTCAATTGCTACTTACCTCACTAGCATTTTCTGTTCCCTGCCCCTAAAAAATGATTTCCTGTTCTAATCTCCCACCCCATTTGACCTGGACCTATTAAGGCCAGCAATGCCCCGCAGCCTTGCAGTTACTTCTATTTTATCTCCTTAATTATACTTTCAACTTTTGGAGCAAGGAGTCTCTACCCAACGATGTGTCCTTCCCATCCCTAAAAGTTTCTGCTGTCACTAATAAACATATAGAATGAGTGAGCAACAGAACCACACACATTAGGTCCCCCCGCTTCCCTCATCCTTACTGGACCTCACTCATTGTCATCATTCTTCTTTCTCTTCCAAATTTATTCCTTGTCTTCTTCCCAAAAAAAGTTTTTAGGGGTTCATTTATTTTGCTTTAATCCATGGATTTAAAAATTTTAGCAGTAAAACTCACTGACCAAGCTTGAGTCCAAGAATTAAACTCCTATCCACTAAGGTAAGCAGCTCTGGTGGTATAGTCTGTAGAGAGTCACAAAGCTGAGTGAAAGGCCATACCTTTCTCGTGGTTCAAATCCACCAGCCACTCTGCAGGAAAAAGATGAGAAATCTCCTCCCATGCTATTTACAGCCTCAGAAACTCTATGAGTCAGTTCTGACTCAACAACGACAAGGTGGGAATTGAAGGTAGGAGAAGCCCTGGGGAATGAGACCAAGTCTCTAGGAGTTAATGTTTGAGCGGCTGTGTCAGCAAGTGGGGCCCAGAGACTCGAGCTCATGTCCAGAACGTGGGATTTCCACTGTGTCACAAAGTCACAAGAAGAGCTCAAGTCAAAGGTAAAGAGACCAAGTCATTCTCCGTGTTGACAACCAGCTTATACTGTATCTTTTCGGTCTCCTCTCTAACATATGCTTAATGATTGACTCTTTTCCAGAGTCAGAAGTCACTCTGAATAAAAATATAAATGTTACTCCATGGACTACAAGGCATTTGAGGAGGAAAATGAAAGCTGACAAATGGCTGAAGCTCTGAGGCTGAGAGACTCAAGAAAGAGGATGTGGCAGCTAGCAAAAGAAGTCCCCTGGCCTGGAGTATTGGTGACACTTTTTTACTGGGGACGCCCAGAAGGCAGAGGGACTGTGGAGGCTGCATCACGGAACAGTGTGGTTGCAGGCAGCCGAGCTGCTGTTCTGTGCTCTCAAGTCCCTCCCACTCACAGCACCTTCCATTCTCATTTCTGCCCTTTGCTTTATCTTGTCTAAGCTCAAGAGGAAGTCTCAAAGTCTCTTCTGACACATATTATGCTCTTTTCTTTCCTTTGTGTGTTTTTAAACAACTTTTTTTTCTCTTTTTCTTTACATCCTTGACTCATTACACTCATCTGACATCAATTCATCTCTCTGGTCATTGGACCTTGGTGTTCAATGCAGTGTTCAAGGGCCTGCTGTTTCCAAAGTGGATGGCTAGTCCTGCTTCTCAGTCTGTATTAATACAGAAGCTCTGCTGACACTTGCCCCTCCTGAGTGACCCTGCTGGGATTTGAAATACCAGTGGGAGAGCTTGTAGCATCACAGCAACATGTAAACCACTACAACCCGGCAAACTGACAGAAGAGTGGTGGCTTGATGCACCTGAGTTACAGCCTCCTAACAGGGCTTAACCAGCATCTGAAGAAAAGGGTTGGGAGGAGGACTATAAATAAATGTAGCAATCAGGTTTTTGTTAATGTTGGAATAATTCCTTTATGTTGAAATGTAAGAATGAATGTAAAAATCAGGTTTAAGAAATGTTGCTCTGGCCCTGAAAAACTGCAGCAGGGAGTTTCCAAGGCTTAAACTAAGAAAATTTCCAGTTAGGAGAGAAATACATTATGTGATCATCACCTTGTCCCCAGTGTTAAGCTGAGGAGCTTCAGGTCTTTTGTTGATAGGGTTGCTATGAGTCGTTCTCGACTCAAAGGCAATCAAAAACAACAACAACAACAGTGAGATTCTTAATCGTAAAATTTCTCCATATCCAGGGAGAAGAGGACTCCCAAATTTGAGTCATTTACAGCAATTACATCATTGTTAGCAAAGCAGAAGTAAGTTTTGTACAGGTGGACAGAGACCTTTCTCATTCTATGACTGAAGATTTTTAAAGTTAGAGGGAGGGACAACTTTGCTAAACTGTAGGGGGGAGTGAAAAAATGAATCTGAGAAACTCTATTAAAAGGAAAGTCTTCTAACTTAAGAGATGCACTCTACAAATCAAAGTGACCTCAAAATCACTGACCATAGCTTACTACTCTGACGAGTGCAGGAGTTGGTAAAAATCTCCCCTGGGCACATCTCTGCAAACCCGGCAGTCAGCTTGAAGCTGGGCAAAGCAGGAGCTCTGAGCAAGCCCCTCCCATCCTATCACCCCTGTCCCGAGGGTGTTGCCTAGGTACCTGGGTTGGGGGGTGTCTGAGCCTATGTGTCTGTGTGAGCTCACTTGCTCATCTCCACCAAACAGGCAAGCCCATCTCACGCTCCTTGAGCTTCAGGATCTTGCCTCCCTACCGTGGGCTTCCAGCTCCATTTTCCTCCTTCAAAAAAGGAAGCAAGCAGTACGTTTCTATGTATTTCATACTGTTGTTTCGAAACTGATTAATTGGGAAAAGACTTTACAAACTATGAAACACAAATGTAGAGCAAGCTTCCTTTTTATGTTACCAATTCCAGCTGACTCCACCTTTCCCTCCTGCTCTGGGAGGGTCCCTGTGACCCTCTGTGCTGAATAAAGGCACTGTCAGGAATTTTGGGCTGAACATAAACTTCACTTCTCCCAGACTAACCAAGCACTTTTTACCTCCTGGAGCCCTAAAGCATGTTTACTTTGAGCCCAAGAACCTCTACAAACATAATAAAGAGAACAGATGTCCTCCTCAGGGATGGGCTGCCAAAAAGATGGCTTGGATGTCCACAGAATGCCACTTTCAAGCTGGGTTATTGACTTCTGATCTGACAATAGCCCACATATCAGTCTCTTCCCTTGAACCTCTCTAAGGAAAATAAATGCCCCCTAGATCCTTCAGAGTGGGAACAAATCAGATGAGGTCAGGAATGGGCAGTTCTCCAGACCTCGGCCTTAGACTGAAGAACACTAATAGGAGATACTGCCTGCTGACTAAAAATGAAAATACCTTTAGATGTCTAGGCACTGGGGTAGTATTTGTGAACCTGCACAGGATACCCAGCCAGGAGGCCAGGAAAATACAGGAGAAGCTATTTAAGGAGCGACACAGTAGAAAGACCTCGGTTACCTTTGGTTAATGACTCAGGAGCCATGTCACACATGTCCACTCGGAAGAGCAAGTATTGCTGGGCTTGAATGAGGAGTCCTGGGAAATCTCTCTCCACAGAAGCAAACTGTTCAATTTTGTTTTTCACAGATGCAAGGACCTGTCAAATCCAACATTAATGATGTTAATTTTTCCCATTGGGTATCCCATGTACCTTATAGGTACACCCTCATTGTGGGAACTATTAGGAAACTAGGCATTTGCTTACTTTTTAACTGCCTGGGTGTTCTTGGTAGGACACTCTAGAAACAGCAAAGGAAATGTAGCTTTGCAGTTTATTTAGAATAATATTCACCATGAGCTTAAGAGGACAGGGAAGGAAAGGTCATGGATTAGAATGGCGGGACTTAAAAAGCAATAATAGACAGGGGAAGAAGGCAGGCCAGCCCCCAGAAAGTCTACAGGCTGGGAGCTGGCGGGGCTCACGTACCTGATAGAGAGAGCGCACACTGGGCTGGAAGACCATGTTGGTGTTGAGCAGGAATGAGCGCAGGAGCGGCTGGGGGTAGCTGGCCAGCTGAGTGATGATCCCAATAAGCAGCAAATTAACATGCAAAGAGTTCTCCAGCATGTTCTCCAGCTTTGATAGGACCACGCTGATGAAGGGGCCTGCAGAAGGAACGCATACAGGGTGTCAGGACTGGCTGGCACACAGGGACATCTCCCTTCAACAACTAAGGAGCCACCACAACCGCCGTCCAAAGGACTGCAGGCCATGAGACTAGACACTCACATGAAGGCAGGGAGCAGGGCATGGGCGCTTCAGTGGTTGAATTCCCCAAAACAGCTAGGTCTTCTCTTGCCTCAAAGTGAAAATATACCACCCCCCACAGAAAGCAAGCACAGCAAAGGATTGAGAGCTAATATTTGGATTCCACAAAAAGTTTTAATACTATGAAAAAATAACAGACTTGGGGGGAAAAAGCATACTACAATTAATTTAATGTTTACACATTAAAATATATCTCTCCATGCTGTTTCTGCAGATCTAGGAACTGCCAACTCTCAAAAACATGGCACGTGTCATTTCACAATGCTGTGTGTCAAGGGGTTTTATACACACGTTCACATTGATGCTGGGTTGGATTCCACTAAGAGAGACACTGTAGGTCAGAGGAGAACTACCCCAAATGGTTTGCAACGCTATGATCTTCATGGAGGCAGAGCGGCTTATCCTTTACCTGTGGAAAGGTTCATGAGTTCAACCAACCAACCATGGGTACTGTAGAGGGCTTTACCATTGCAACACCAGGGTTCCATATACAAACACTGTTGTTGCTGTTGTTGAATCAACCATGATACACGGACAACAGATCTGAACCCTGCCTTATCTGGCATCATCCTCTCCGTTCCTGTAATATCCGAGCCCAGTCAATGTGTTGATCCATCTGCTTGAGAGTCTTCCTCTCTTTTCCTAATCCTCCACCTTTCCTAGCGTGATGTCTTTTTCCAAGGACTGGACCCTCCTAACAACATAATCAAAGAATGTGAGGTGATGTTTCAAACAATAGGGAGCTCTAGTGGCCTAATGATAAGAAACACTGTTATGTTTTTGTTATGTGCCGTTGAGTCACTTGTGACTCTATGTACAGCAGCTCTGAAGCCTGCCCTGTCCTGAGCCAGTCTCACTAATTCAAACACACCAACCCCTGTTGCCCCAGATACTGTATCAATCCATCTCATCCTGGGTCTTCCTGTCCTGCGCTCTCCCTCCACCCTTCCAAGCATGATGTCCTTCTCCAAGGATCAGTCAGTCACATTAGAGCATGTTAGAAGTTTTAGCCACACAAAAATCTGTTATAAAAGACTGCCAAACACATACAACCATGCTCCTTTGCTTTCTTCAGACAACTGCTTCTTGGTCTGTGGAGAGGTTTTGCATGAGCACAATTAACTGGTCTGGGATTTCCACGTGTCCTAATAGTATCTATAATTTGTTATGAGTTATACAAACACCTAAGCACTAGAATGTAAAGTCGAGACAAAAAATTGAAACACTAATGTAAGAGAGCTGATCAGTAGATTCAAAGGGTAGCTTGAGAAAACAAAGATATTATAATGAAACAGGCAAAGAGCTGCAGTTAGAAAACCAAAAGGAAAGAGCAGATGTCAAAAAGAAATGGAAACTCCAAACGAGGCATGCAGAGAATGCCCCTCGGGACCTCAGAGCACCGGAAGGGCATCATGCCGTCGGTCAGTCTTCATCTCTTTAGCTCCAGTTTCCTCTTTGCATCGGAAGAAGAGCTCCTCCGTCACACTCAACAACACACACAGGTGGTCAACAAAATCTTCAACTCGAGAGCCCTTGAAAAAGTTTACAAAACTGGCAGAGTTCACCAAACAGACTCCCAGACCTCAGACTCATTCAGGTTTGGGAACAGTCTGGCGGGAACGAACAATTCTCCCATGAGGCACTGCAGAGTTGTCCGTGGAACCTCTCGGGCAGCACAATGTCCCCCAGCTCTCCAGGTATCTGCTCAGTGAGAGCCTACTTCCCTCACCCTCCTCAACCTGGACTTACCCTTCCCTACCTCCTCTCATCCAGAGCCTTCCTGGCTCTGCATCTGTTTTCCAGGGCAAAGCCAGGTGAACAAAAACATATTTAGGTAGGCAGAGTCTTTTGTAAAACTTAATATCCCAAATATGATCCCTAAACTGCCCTCCTACTTCCACTGCCCTAAGACCAAACCTGTCCTTGCCTATAAAATCACAGGGGTAGGAAGGACATCTGCCATCCATAACCGCTATAAAAAGAAGGAGGCAGGAAGCTTGAACTCTTCACCCTACGGCAGTAGAATGAAAACACACTTTCTCAATAGAGTATCAGAATAAGGTCAAATCAGCAGATTGCCATTATAACCACTGTTGTTGTTTGCTGTTGACCCTCCAGTGGGTTTCAGAAGCGGTAAATCACATAGGAGGAGACTGCACATCCTTTTCCCACAGAGAAGCTGGTGGAGTTTGAACTACATGCCTTTGGGATTACAACACAGCTTTTTACCACTTAGCTCCCACAGTTCCCGCTGTAATCTGTTAAAGGCATTACTTAAAATTTACTAGGTGTGTACAATAAAAACACTTTCATATTCCTATTTTCTTAATTTGTTTCTATTAAAGACAAGACAAGACAAACCCCCGTAACAGTCATCACGTGGAGGCTGTAGATCTGAAGGAGATGAGACTGCCCATCTCTCTCCTGTGGGGCCACTCAGTGGATTTGAACACTCAAAGCAGAGATACCTTCTGGATAACAGCACAATATGCTGTGGACAGCATGACCAGAGCTCTTTTTGCTTGTAGCATTGAAAAAAATAGTTGCATAGCAAAAAGCAATTGCATAGGGACGTGGCAAGCGGACAAAATTCAGCTACTATTCCAAATGCCACAGATATTTTATGAGAGATATGTTGTTGTTAGGTGTCACTGAGTTGACTATGATTCATAGCAATCCTATGAACAACAGACCCGGACCCTGCCCTATCCTGTACCATCCTCACTACCTATATACTGGAGCCTATTTTAATAGTCACAGTGTCAGTCTATATTGTTAAAGGTCTTCCTCAGTATTTTCAGTTGCTTCCTATACTAATACTTCCTATACTCCAAAGTGCTAAAGAGCAATGTTGTCAGTCCAGAGACTAAGGTGTGCCTGATTCAGGCAACTGTCTTTGCCATTACTTGCTATGCATCAGAGAGCTTGATAAGGAATAAAGTCAACAGAAGAATAATTAATGCCTTGTGATACTGGAGAAGAGTACTGAACACACTATGGACTGAAAAAAGAACAAACAGGTCTGTCCTGGAGAGGGTGAAACCAGGCTGCTCTTTGGAGGCAAGCATTTTGAAGCTTTGTCTGACATACATAGAGCACATGGCCAAGAGGGACTGGTCCTTGCAGAAGGACAACATGCTTGGAAGGGTGAAGGGACAGCATAGGAGAGGAAGACCCAGAATGAGATGGATTGGCACAGTAACTGGGAAATAGGGTAGGTATACTGGAGACAATGAGACTGGCGCAGGATAGTGCAGGGTTTAGAGCTACTGCACATAGGACCGCTGTGAGGTGCAGGTGACAGGAAGACATAACAAAAATAAAAATGTCTGGAAGTTGGATAATAAATAAGGTCCTAGGAGGGCAGATAAACTCTCCATCCAAGTGAAAATTCATAGAGATAGAATTATCTTTTCCTATTCTCCACCTCTCCAGTCCCGCTCTCCACCTCTGCCGAGTCCATCTTATTTCAATAACAGGGCTCTTACGAAGTATTTTTCCTTTTGTGATGAGATATTTCATTAAAGGTAATGTCTTCCAGACTCATCCATGTCATTTAGTGTTTTAAAAGGTAATTGTTTTTCAAGTCTGTATAATATTTTATTGTATGAATTCTCTCTACCACCCCATCTCCCTTTGTCATTCACTTCTCTCCCCTCAAAAAACCCCAGTCTTTGCCTCAGCTGGCTGGGCCCCTTCTCCTCACTCATTGCTCCTGGACCTCAGCTCTGTTCATTCTACGCTGCAAGTTTCTCTGACTGGAGACCTTCAACCACACCTTCCCTCTCACCACTTCCTGGGGCCAGAGTTTCACCATTCTTATTTGGACATTTATTTTAATCGAGACAAAAATTTTCTTTTTGAACACTATGTCGTTGTTGTTATGTGCTGTTGAGTCGACTACAACTCATACCGACCCTAGAACAACAGCTGTGGACCCTGCCCCATCCCCAGCCAGTATAAAAACCATGGAACACTTCACGAATTTGCATGTCATCCTTGCGGAGGGGCCAGGCTAATCTACTCTGTATATGTCCAATTACAGTACATGTGCTGCCAGAGTGAGCACATGTTCAGTTAGAACACAAACCTTCTCCCTAGAGACAACAGGTTCCAGCACATTCCACCAGAGATGCTATGTACTTAGTACATGCCATGGACTCCTTACACATCAACACAGTCAATACTAACAACTGGTAGTTACCTCTATAACTTATGTTATATTACTTATCTCCATGTAAAGATGGAGTAGAATGATAAGTGAACATTGTTGTTATGTACCATCAAGTAGCCTGCAACTCATAGTGACCCAATGGACAACAGCCCTAAACCCTGTCCAATCCCTTGCCAATCTCACTGTCTCTGACACACTTACCCCATTACATCAGTCGCTGAATCAATCCATCTCATCAATGGTCTTCCCCTCCTGTACTGTCCCTTCACCCTCCCAAGCATGATGTCCCTCTCCAAGGATCGGTTCCCCCTTATAACATGTTCAAAGTATATCAGATGAAGCCTCAGAATCCTTGCCTACAAGGAGCAGCCTGGTTTAACTCTCTCCAAGATGAACCTGTTCATTCTCTTAGCAATACACAGTATATTCAATACTCTTATCCAACACCACAGCACAAAGGCATCGATTCACCTTCTATCATCGCTAGTCATTGTCCATCTCTCTGATGCATAGCAAGTGATTGCAAAGATCATGGCCTGTATCAGGCACACCTTGGTCTCCAGACTGACATCACTGCTCTTCAGTACTCTGGAAAGGTCTCTGACAATAGACTTTCCCAATGCAATACATCTTTTAATTCCCTGGTTGGTGGTACCAAGAGTATAGACTGTGAAGCCAAGCAAACTAAAGCTGTTAACAATCTCAGTCTCTTCACCATCCATAACAATGCTGCCAAGAGGGCCAGTGGTGAGAATCTTTGTATTCTTGATATTGAGTTTCAATACATATTGAAGGCTGCAGTCTTTGACCTTCTTCAGCAAGTGCTTCCGGTTCTCCTCAGTTTCAGCAAGCAGGATTTGTGTCATCTACATAATGCAGATTGTTGATGAGTCTTCCTCCAATTCTGATGCCACATTTTTCCTCATAAAGCCCAGCCTCCCAGGTAATCTGTTCTTCATATAGATTGAAAAAGTATGGAAATAGGATGCTTCCCTAGCATACACCCTTCTCAATTTTGAATCATGTAGTGTTTCCTTGTCCTGGTCTGATGACTGCCTCCTGGGCCAAGTATAGGTTTTGCATTAGCAGAATCAAGTGTTCTGCGATTCCCATTCTTATCAGAGTCAGCCACAGTTTGTTGTGGTCCACACAGGCAATGCCTTTGCAGAGTCAATGAAACACAAATAGATATTCCTCTAGTACTCTCCTTTCCGCTAAAATCCATCTACCATTAGCTACAATATCCCTAGTGCCATGGCTTCTTCTAAACTCAGCCTGCACTTCTGGCAATTCTCTGCTGATGTGCTGTTCCAGTCATGTTTGGATAATCTTCTGCAAAATCTTGCTTGCATGTCATATTAATGATATTGTTCTATAATTTCTGCACTCTGTCAAGTCACCTGTCTTTGGAATGAGAACAAATAAGAGATCTCTTCCAGTCAGTTGGCCCTGCGGTTGTCCTCCAGATTTCTTGGCACAACTTGGTAAGCACATCTAGTGAACAGTGCAGTTCACTTATGAACTGATGAAGTCAGAGTTTTAATTTGAGTATTCTATCTCCACTGTTTGTATCTTAACCAAGACACTATTTTCTTCCCAGGGATCAGTGTGTGTCTTGTAACTTAACTAAGATATCCTCTATGAACTCTTCTCGACCTCACTGTTACACTTCACAATGTATCCCATAAGTTGCCTGATGTTAGCACACAGAGCTACCTCACTCTTCTCAGGGCCACAGAATAATGAATTATGGGTGTTGCATAAGTAAACAAGTCTCCTATCTGTAGTCATCTGGATTATTTTCAGGCATTTTCTATTATAAATAACACTGCAATGGACATCCTTGTAAATACATCTTAGAAGATAAATGTAAAACTATTCTTAGAAATATCATTCATAGATCAAAGCATTAGTGCATTCTGAAGTTTAATAAGCTTACAAGGTTCTCTGATTTGATGTCCCAGACAAAATTACTGCCAAGGATAACTCTCAAACACAGATCCAGGCACATCATGGCCCAACTTTAACACTTCAAAGATTTTGCTGAAAATTATCCAAAAACATCAGCCAAGAACTGCCAGTTGTGCAGGCTGGGTTTAGAAGAGGCCATGGTACTAGGGATATTATAGCTAATGTTAGGTGGATCTTTGCTGAAAGCAGAGGGTACCAGAAGAATTTATATCTATGTTTCAGTGACTATGCAGAGGCAATTAACTGTGTGTATCACAACAAACTGTGGCTAACTTTAAGAAGAATGGTAATCACAGAACATTTGATTGTGCTTATGTGAAATCTATACTTGGACCAGGAGGCAGTCTTCAGAACAGAGCAAGGAAACACTGCATGGTTCAAATTTGGGAAGTGTGTATGCCAGAGATGTGTCCTATCTCCATACCTTTTCAACCTATATGCAGAGCAGATCATCTGGGAGGCTGGTCTGGATGAGGAGGAATGTGGCATCAGGAGGAAGACACATCAACAACTTGCATTATGCAGATGATCTAACTCTGCTTGCTGAAACTGAGGAGGACCTGAAGTGCTCGCTGCAGAAGGTCAAGGGCTGCAGCCTTCAATATATATTGAAGCTCAATATCAAGAATACAAAGATTCTCACCACTGGGCCTATTGGCAGCATTGTGATGGATGGTGAATATATTGAGATTGTTAACAGCTTTAGTTTGCTAGGTTCCACAATCAACACTGTTGGTACTAGCAACCAGAAAATCAAAAGATGAATTGCATTAGGAAAGTCTGTTATCAGGGACTCTCCAGAGTACAGGGGAGCAACGACGTCAGTCTGGAGACTAAGGTATGCCTGATCCAGGCCATAGCCTTTGCAATTACTTGCTATGCATAAGAAAGCAGGACACTGACTAGGAATGATAGAAAGAGAATTGATGCCTGTGAGTAGTGGTGCTGGAGAAGAGTACTGCTAGGAGAACAAACAGGTTCATTCCAGAGAGGGTAAACCCAGGTGGCTCCTTGGAGGCAAGAATTCTGAGGCTTCGTCTGACATACTTTGTACATGTTGCAAGGAGGAACCAGTCCTTGGAGAGGGACATCATGCTTGTATGGGTGGAGCAACAGAGAAAGAGAGGAAGACAATCTATGAGATGGATTAATACAGTGACTGGGGAAATGGGAGTAGGTATGTCAGAGGCAGCAAGTCTGTCGGATAGAGCAGGTTTCGGGGCTATTGTACATAGGGTTGTTATGAGTCGCAAGTGACTCAATGGCGCATAACAACAACAACATCAAAGACATGATGAATCTTCCTTTCAGCTTGCCACTAAAGCTGGCCTCAACCAAGGTTTCTGGCCTCTTTTTCCATTTCTCTTCCTATATGATCCATACTCTGGATGTTGGTATTTTGGGTTGATTTTTTTGTTTTTGTTTTTCATTTGTTTTGGTTTTTTTTATGTACCGTCGAATCAGATTCAACTGGCACAGAAGGAGATTGCCTCTCCTTCAGCAGAGCATCTGGTGGACTCAAACCGCATGCCTTTGGGGTTGCAGTGCAGCTTCCTGCCACTAGGGCACCAGAGCTCCCTCTCAATGTTGGTTTTTTCAGTTGATATCAAGTTGATTCTGACTCACAATGGCTCAAGAGTGTCTGAATGAAGTGTACTCCAAAGAGCTTTCAAGGGTTGACTTTTCAGAAGCCCATTGCTAGGCCTTTCTTCCAAGGGGCCTCTACATTGGCTCAAAGCTCAAACCTGTGGGGAGCAGCTTAGAGTTTCATAGTTTCACCACCCACTGATTCCACTCTAGACATTTTCTTCTCCAGACACTGCAGGCATTGTCAGGTTTTATCTGCCATGCTATCATTTCCTCTGACCTGAAAAGCACTCTCATAAATGTTCACCAGGGAATTTCTATCCATTTTTCATGCCCCACAACTGTGAAGTCTTTCCCACCCCTTCCCCCAGACTCCTGTAAGACTTGGCACACAACAGCTCTTCCTTAAGAGACTCCAGTTCCTTTTTGAAGTCCCCTCTAACAGTGTGAATTCTCTCATTTGGGGGCCTAACTACCTAGCAGCAAGCACTGGCGGTGTAGTCCGTAGGGAGTTGTGCTGCTAACCCAAAAACTGAGCCTCGCTAGTAGTTCAAATCCACAGGGACAGGAGCTGCAATCTCCTTCCGGATTTACAGTCTCAAGAACTCCATACAGGAGTCAGCTGTGAGATGCCAATGAGAGGGCGAACTATCAAGTATAAGCCAAACCCAAGCCTACAAGACTCAGGAACCTCACAAGACAGAGGACAATTCCCTCCACGTATTTACAAGGCTGTGCCTTTTTACAGGAGCACACTATACCGTCTTTTTCCTGTGATGCAGGCAGTGAGTTTGAATTTCTCATCTTTAGGTTAGAAGCCCCCAGGGCTCCTGGGAACCTAATATAAATCCAAAACCAAACCCACTGTCATCCAGTCCATTGGGTTTCCAAGGCTGTAAGTCTTTACTGAAGGAAACTGTCCACCTTTCTCCCACCAAGCAGCTGATGGATTACAACTGTCTATTGAGTCAGCAGAGAAATGCATAATACCCTATGCCATCAGGGCTCCTTAGTGTCTCATACAGCACTGCCAAATACTAGGTGATCAATAAAAGATTGCTGAATGTGTGAATAGATTTTCTTAAAAGTAGATGCATGGAATATTTTTATTCTGTGGGGAAGCAAATTCATCCCACTAGAAATCAGGATTACCTGAAGAAAAAGAAGCTAGCTTTTTTCTAGCAAACACAGAAGTTTCAGAAACGATGTTTCACATATACATGGACACTGCATACTCCTAGAGTTCCTGGGAGCACGTATGGTAACACACACACTCAGCTACTAACTGAAAGCCTGGAGGATCAAGCCCACCCAGGGGCTCCCCAGAAGAAAGGTGTGGTGATGCACCTAGGAAAAATCAAGCCCTGAAATTCTCAGGAAGCACAGGCCTACTTGGACACACAGGTGAGCGCTATGAGTCAGAAATCAGCTGAAGAGAACTGGTCCTGGTGCTGGGTTACACCTGCTCCCACCACGCCCCATCACCTCCTCCTGTCAGCCAGGGTCCTTTCCCCCTTCCTCATCCCCTAGTTTCATCAACCGGGGAAAGCAAGATTATCTACTCCTTTTTACTTATGGACTGATGAAATGTTAATGAAAACTCATTCACACTGAAATTGTTATCTCAACTAGAACCTTGAGCCTCTTAATTGTGGAATTAGAAGCTTTCTCGCTGTTTAAATAGATTCCAAGGCATCAGAAAATAGATGGATAAATATCAGGGGAAGAGAATAAAAGAGCTCCTTGAAATTGCCTACTTGGCAAGACCAGAAGGTAATCTGTGTTAATCCAAGACAGTAAAGGGACAGTCCCTTCTTACACTGCCTATAAAAAAACACAGTAATTATGACCTCCTCAGGCTCTGATTCAGTCCACACTGGAGCAAATAGCGTTAATAGACACTGGATCCAGGATGCACCACAGGCCTGGCTACAGGACCACTTTCTACCCGCATCACTGGCTTCTTCCACAGCTTCACATCCTTTTAAGCAAAATGACCACTCAGACAGATGGCAGTCTAGACTCTATTCAATTATAGCACCAAAAAACAAAGATAACACATATAGTTGATGATCTATCCTTTGAGTATGATAGACTTTGAGGTTGATAAACCTTGAGTTTCAAAGGAAAAAATATAAATCAATAAAATATAAATAAATTAGTTCAAACACTAAGAGATAGAAGAACTGGATGAAAACGTTGAAGGAGATTGATGGGAGTGGTGAACTGTAAACAGCTAGGTACCATTTTGAACCTTTGTGGGTACCTTTCTAGTTGGTGTGGGAACAGGAGGGACTGCAGCACTGTCCACACCAGCAGTGGGCTGATGACAATAAAGGGGTGATTTCCTTGCTCTTCATAGCCTCCTGGGAATCAGGGGCGTGATTTATACGCTTATCTGTCCAATCACCAGTGTTTTCCTGGCCTTGTCCCAGCTCCACCTAAAGCCAGGCTTGCAATGGGGGCACAGCGCTCCATTCATTCACTGAGTATTTACTGAGCACTGGCTATGTATGTGTTCAGGTACCAAGGAGAGAACAGACTAACTAGTCAGAGCACATGATGAAGTAGGGGAGAAACACATAGATTCTTTTTTACAAATACATATTAAAAATAAATGCTAGGGAGAAAAAAATAATTAGAAGAATAGAAATGAGACTGCTAAACAATGAAACTGGATTTCCACAGCTTAGTCAGTGCTATTAATTACAGGCAAACAAAGGGAAGTTATTAAACAGTAAAATGTAGCCCCTAGATTGATAAACAATCATTTAAAGAATAAAAAAAAATTAAATCATTTCCCTTTGTTGTTCACAAAAACGTTCCTTATTTCCACTTCCCTGCTCGAGTGTGCACACACGCTTTTAAAAGCAGAAATTGCAAAGTAATTTAAGGCTGTCACCTGTGAACGGGGTGCTGGGGGACCTCACTTGGCGCTGACTGGCAAAGGCGGCCTCGTCTCTCATTCCAAACGGGGACGGCTCGGTCTCTGCAGCAGGAGCCTGTGCCATGAAAGAGTCAAATTCCTCCTCGCCCTCCTCGAGTTCCTTCCTCCCCTCATCTTCCTCCGTCTCTTCTTCTTGGCTCTCTTCTTCCTTCCCTTCTCCGTCCTTTGTGACAAGCAAAGGATCAGGGGTGGGGCAATTCTGTTCTGTCAAGCCCTCTGTACCGGAATCCAGCTCTTTGATAATCTGATTATACTGAGCGATGAAATCCTCGCTCTCTGGGTTCATCTCAGTCCCACTTGAGGTGTGCTCTCCTTCAGAGTCTTGGGGTATTGACTCCGGGCTTGATTCTGGGATTACTACTTCAGGTTCATTCTCTTGTGCTGGCTCCTTGGACACAGTTTCAAACAATTCTACATCGTCCCTAGTACATTCCTCTCCTGAGCCTGGTTCTGGCTGGGGACTGGGAAGCGGGCCATTGTTCACAGGGACCCTGTGAGCCTTAGTCTGAGCCTCAGGGACCCCGTGAGCCTTAGCCTGAGCCTCGGGGACCCCGTGAGCCTTAGTCTGAGCCTCGTCTGGTGCCACTTTGGCCTCCTGTGAATTCCTGCCATCCTCACAATCCTTCTCAGCACACAGCCGGTACACCATCACATCATCCTGGAAGTCTGATTCCTCAATATAGGACCCTTTGAAGAGCAGGATGGCATTCTTCTTCATCTCTTGGATGTGTTTGGGAGGATCAATGGGCGCTGGGGGGCCTGAACTCTCCATCGTCTCATAATTCCCAGGGGAGTTCCCGTCAGCTTCTGAGGAGATTCCAGTGTCAAAGCTGTCATCCCACTCCAGCTCTGTCTGGTTCTTCTCCTTTCTCGGAGCCAGCTGAGACCCTGTCTTAATGGTGAATGGGCGCTGGAGCGTCAGCCCGGGAAACGCTAAGTTCCTACTCCCTTCCTCCGAGAGGTTCTGGAGAAAAGTCTCTGGGTTGGGAGACTCTCCGTCGTAGAGGGCGGACCAGACACGGCAGTCCCTCATGCAGTGGAGGATGTTGGTGTGAGCCTCCCAGAGGTACTGCAGGTAGCTGATGTCCAGGGCCTTCCCGTACTCCACAATGCAGGCTGATGGAGAGAAGGCCTCAGAGAGCGGCTGATCCACGGACCCTGCGGGGGAAAGCAGGAACAAGTCAGAAATGGCCCCTTCCTGATACTTAAGAGGCATAGGGACAAATAGAGTACACAGGATGTAACTGACTCCATTTTTGACACTATTTCACCAGCTAATTTCTAGTAGTGCTAATTTCTGAAATAAAATCAGTCAGATTTTTTAAAAGGATGCAAACAAAAGACAGGAGGTCCTAAGCGGTACAAATGGCCAATGTGTTTGATGACTAACTGAGAGGCTGACTTATAAAGTCCACACAGAGAAGCATTGGAAGAAAGGCCTGGCAATCTACTTCCCAAAAAAATCAGCCACTAAAAACTGTATGGTATATTTCTACTCTGATACTGGCAATGAGTGGTAATAGAAGGTTTCAAAGAACAATAGGTCAAGCCAGATCCTGGTTATAGTCAACACAATCTGTTACTTGCTGTCAGTCATTAGAGAAATAATAGCTCAGAATAGTAACTTCTCAGGTGTACTGAGGTTGTTAATAATTATAGCTTGCTTATTACAGGATGCTTGGCTCCACAATCAACACTCTTAGCACCAGCAGTCAGGAAATCAACAGACAAACTGCACTGGGAAAATCTGCTGTCAGGGACCTTTCCAGAGTACTGAAGAGCAATGATGTCAGTTGAGAGATTACTTGCTATGCCTCAGAGAGGTGGACAATGACTAAGGATGACAGAAAAAGAATTGGTGACTTTGAGTTGTGGTGCTGGAGAACAAACAAGTCTTTCATGGAAAGGGAGAAACTAAGTTTCTCCTTGGAGGCTAGGATTTTGAAACTCCGTCTTACATATTTTGGGCACATGGCCAGGAGGGACTAGTCCTTGGAGAAGGACATCATGCTTGGAAGGGTGGAGGGACAGTGCAAGAGAGGAAGATTCCAGATGAGATGGGTTGATATGGTAACTGAGGCAATAGGTGTGTTGGAGTCAGTGAGACTGGCTCAGGACAGAGCAAGCTTCAGGGCTGTTGTACATAGGGTCACTATGAGTCACAGGTGTTATGACAGCACATAACAACAACATCTCTTAACTATTGCAAAATATTTTTTTTTCAAACTGCTAATAATTGGTTCATAGGGTATGTTTCCTCTCTAAAGCAGCTATAAAGGAGCCCTGCTGGTATAATATTTAAAACATTTTGTTGCTGATCAAAATGTTAGCAGTTTGACTCTACCAGGGCTCGGAGAGAGAAAACTGCGACAGTCTGCATCCATGAAGGTTCATAACATTGAGGAAAAGTCTACTCTGTTCAATAGGACTGCTCTGCATCAGAATCCACTTGGTGCCATTGAATTTCTTTTTAGGAAACTCCAGAATCAGTACAATGAAAAGGATATACAATTTGGAATCAGAGAACCCTCCAGTTATGTAACCTTGAGAAGGTAATTTCCCTTACTAGTCAGCATCTTGATCTGCACATTCTTCAAAAGATTAAACATGGCAATACAGGAAAAGGATTTAGCAAATTATGAACATTCAAAAATCATTGCAGCAATCAAGAAATCAAAAGACTTGTTTAATTTGTGAAATCTGGAATCAACAACATCTATAAAAGTTTTAAAGAGCAACAATATCAGTTTAAAGACTAAAATGCATCTGACACCAGCCATAGTATTTCCAATTTGCTTCTTACTCATTTGAAAGTTGGGTAGATAAGTGAGCAAATAAAGATGACGGAAGGAGAATCAATGTCTTTGAATGATTTCAAATGATTTACTCTTGGTAAAAAGTAATGAATATACCACAAATTGCCAAAGAACAAACAAATCTGTCATGAAGAAAATACAATCAGAGGACTTCTTGGAGGGAAGGATGGTTACATGTGTTTCACTAACTTTGAGCATCTTTTCAGGAGGCACCAGTCTCTGGAGAGAAACATCATTCTGGGAAGGACAGAGGGTCTGAGAGAGAGAGGAAGACTCTCAAAGAGATAAATGGACACAGTGATTACCACAACAGGCTTGAGCATGGCAGGGACCAGGAGGGTGCAAAGGCCAAGGCCAAGGCCAAGTTCAGGTCTGTCGTTCAAAGGACTGCTATGATTCAAAGGACATGCTTAATGGCACCTAACAACAAAAACTTGCTAATCTGCATTCTAAATTCTGAGGCAAGGACAGCAAATGAATCATGCTTGAAACAATCTTTCTTTAAAAAAAATGTATGCATATATATTAAAATATAGATTAAATATATAAAATATTTTATAGAATATATAAAATACATAATTTTAATTAAATATATAGAACAGGACATCAATTTACAAAGATTTTTTTTAAATAACTACTGAATAAGGAAATGTAAAATGTCCTAAAAGGAAAGTATGCTTATAATTCAGTTTGTTTTGCTGTTGTTGTTGTTAGATGTCTCTGAGTCAGCCCCACATACTGTGACTCCATGAACAGCATAACAACATCAATTCTGCTTGCTCCTGCACCATTTTCAGCCTCTGCTAAGCTTATGCCTGTTGCTGAAGTCACTGCATCAATCTATTTCATTACAACTCTTCTCTTTCATGTCCACGTATGATGTTTTTTCCAGAGACATGCCCCAAATATGTGAGATAAAATATCACCATCTATACTTAAAAAATGGATGTTAGAAGTGACTTTGAACCTTGCTTTTGAATGTAGAGAAACTAAAAGGAAAACTTGAGGAAGTAAGAGAGCTAAGTAGATTTCAAACAGAGGGACCATTAGATAAAGTATTATAACCAAATGAGCAAAGACCTGGAATGAGAAAACCATAAGGGAAGGATACAATTGGTATTTCTGAAACAGAAAGAACTCAAGAAAATATTCAAGCTTTGAGTTCCAATACAGAAGGATTTATACTGGATACAGGAAGCATCAAAAGAAGATGGAAGACTACAGAGAGTCGCTGTACCAAAAGGAATTAGCCCACACTGAACCAGGTTGTTATTCTCTCACATAAAATCATTTCCATGCTTTATTATGCTCTAACATAAAGATCAAGGATCCATAGGACAACATCAATTTCTAGGATAAATACTCCTATCAAATATGTTGCCAACTTTCCCTGTGAAGTAGCCAGCATTCGAATGTATTTTGTGTAAAAGGACTGCTACACTCTGGGCAGATGGATAGAGAGGGGAGGATGTTAGGATAGAGATAGAATGGACTTTCATTGTGGCCACAGGAAAGAATTCTCTTACTGAATTATTTTATCACCAAAGTCACAATGCTCCAGTTTACTCCTAGAAAATCAAGGCTGACAAACATGGTTATTTAAATTTAAATTTTTCTGGTATGAGGTGAGATATAGAGGGCAGACAGTACACAGCAACCAGAACTCCTGTAAAAAACAGAGTGTGAAGACTTCCTCACTAGGTTAATGAAATGCATCAAATCATTTGTCATCTTACTAAATTCAAGCTTTATAAAAATATATGCATGATAGATAAGCCATTCATTCATCAACAGGTCACTTTGGAAAGTAAAATAGGGATTAATTTTATTTTAGCTATAGCTGACCATGTCTCTCCCTGCATCTTGTCTTAGAAGACATGTCAGTACATGTTTTCAATTGGGCTCCGAGGAGGCCAAAAGAAAATCCGCTTAGAATAAAGATCTTGGACATTTAACATGTGCTTCAAGAACACTGACTGCATACTGTCCACAACTCCTACTGTAGCAGGAAATGGCCCTTGATTAATGGACTCACTGCTTGACTCCTGTCTACTTTAGAGACAGATGCTCTGAAGAGTGAGGGAATTAGACATCTGTTTGTTTCATGATGATCACCTGAGCTATCATGGGTGCACTTTGACCAGAGAATATAATCCCTCTCTTGGTTCCCCAGCGTCAGCGTGATCCCGCTGGAGCAGCAGACTGGGGTCAGGGCGAGCAGCTTGGCAGCAGAGACAGAGTAACAGTCTCTCTCCTTCACAGCCCACCTTTGGCTCAGCATCATGTGGTTGCAGGGGATCAGATACCTGGAACAACAGAAAGCTCACATCAGCTCTTCATAAACATAATCAGTTCTAGTTAGCTCCTCCCCATCCTCATTCTGTCCATCTCTCCCAGATGTTAAGTTTCATATCCCAACTTAAAACATGCCAATAGCCTTTCTTGTTTATAACAAAATTCTCTTAGCAGAGCAGTTAAGGACCTGCACAAGCCAACCTTCCCAAGACACCTTCGTCTGTCCTACTACCTGCCATTTCTCTTGGCCTCCATGTCTTTGCATCCATTGTAACTTTCATATGACAGGTCATATGCTCACTGATGCTTAAAAATTCAGCTTCACAACTAAAGAGGCAAAGATCAGAACAAGGAGATACCATCTCACCCAGCAACAATAGCAAAGTTTAACATGACAGCAAACATAGATGTTGGCAAGGATGCAGAGAGGTTAGAATTCTCGTGCACTGTTGGAGGGATTGCAAAATGGTAGACCACTGTGGAAGGTAGTCTAAAGTTTCCTCAAAAAGGTGAAAAGCCGTATGACCCACCTATTCTAGCACTAAGAATATAGCCCCAAAGAAAACAGATTCAAAACATGATATGAAATATGTACACTTATGTTCCTCACAGCAATAGTCACAATAGCAAGAAGACAGAAATAGTCCAATGACCATCAGTGAAGGAATGAATAAAGTGTGTTATAGTCACACAATAGAATACTATGCAGCACTAAAGAACAATGAAGTAATCATGAAATACTATTCAACATGGGTGATTCTAGAGACATTATGCTGAGTTAAAGAACTTAGTCATAAAAGGACAAATACTGAGTAAGACTGCTACAATGAAAACAGAAGAGGATAAATGGGTAAGGGGATGGGGTGGCGGAGACAAAGAGAGGAGAAATAGAATATACAATGAACATGGTAAAGGACCAGGCCAAGCAAGGATCAATCTGGGAAGAATTAGCATAAAGACAATATGGTTATTTTAATTAGCAAATGTGAACAGATATGTGTAATTGTTTAAAAGGAGAAGAGGAAGAGAAGACACAGGGTGGACAAAGGGGCAGGGGAGGAACAACACCACAGGTCAGCAGAGATGAGTGTCTGGGTGCGGGTGGTGAAAGAACAGGCCAGGGGCCACAGGGATGTGATAAGAAAGAGTGATAAAAGTTATTTATAAATAGTAATTAACTATATACAACACAAAGCATATGGATGATTGTATGAAAACCTGTAAAAACAAAGTGCAAGAAATTCAGTGTCAGTGTCACATTCTTTGGGATGACTTCCTGGGCCCCTAGTCCAAAACTTAGCTAATCTTTCCCTCTAACAATGGATTTACAATCTTCATTTAAAGCACTAACACCCTATATCACAATAGAGCAAGGAGATGATTGCAAAAGTTTCTCACTATAACCTCAGGAACTCTGGGTTGTAGGAGGCTCTGAATGATCATGGTTGTATGGAAAGGATAAGACCATAATCTCCTAAGTGATCATGGATAAGCATGGTGACCAAGGGCCCTCATATTCACACAGAACATCATTATGTGCTTGGACTCAAAACAACCTCAGAACCAACTCATAGCTGACTCTCCAGTGGGTTTGTGGGGGCTGTAAATTGCACTGAAGGGGACCGTCCATGTTTCTCTTGCAGAGGTGCTGGTTGACTCAGAAACTGTTAGCAGCACAACTCTTACCATGAATTAAGAGAAAGAAAAAAAATTGGCAGTCATTTCTGATGCATAAAGCACACACATCAATGGGCTTCATGGACAGAATAAAGTGTGTGTGTATATGACCGTTTCTTATCAGGGAGAAGTACCATACAATTTACTCATATCAGAGTAAGCTGCTCTGTGGGAGAAGGATGGGCAATTGTGTCTCGTGCAATTAACTACCTCTGAAAACCTGCCAGAGGGTCAGCTTTGGACTGGTTCCTACTCGACAGGTCCAAAACAACAATAAAAAACAAGTAAGATGGAAGTCTAACATGCCTTTATGAACAACCACAGCCTGCAGTAAATAAAAAAGGGGGTTGTACATAAGGAAAAATACTGCATAAGACCCTTATTGTAAAAATAGAAGGGTAGG
>NW_006399784.1:20862565-20869295 GCF_000299155.1 Elephantulus edwardii
AGGGGCAAAACCATAGGGTTGCAAAGTATGGCGTGTGGAGGGAGGGGGTGAAGGAAATGGGAAGGATCGAGCGGGGACCTGAAAAGATTGGGTAATGCTGGGCAAGGTCCAAAGGTGATTGATATTAGAAAACATAATCCATGGGGATGTTGTATGAAACACAATGTGAATGCAGAATAGTGTGAAACACACATTATATGAACTTTGTGAGCAAACCAATATAAAATTTAAAAAAAGGGGGGGGTTCTATACCAGCTTCAGAAAGATAGTCAGGTCAAGAAAATAAGCTATGTGTGTGTGAGAACTAGGTTATACCAATTAACTGAGCTGTTCCATGGCATTAAGGTTTGCATCATAGCATAATGAGTAGTGTCCAAGGTATTAAAAGCTTAGAAGTGCATAGATCACTGGTGATTAACTCAATAAAACACAATATATGGGAATGATTGTATGAAACACAATGTGAATGAAAGAAAGTGTATAAAACACAATATATGGGAATGATTGTATGAAACACAATGTGAATGAAAGAAAGTGTGAAACACAATGAATATGAATTTTGTATGCAAACCAATATTAAAAAACAAAAGAGCCTGCAAGTGATCATCTCAGATAATATAACTACTAGTCTCTACTCTCCAGAAGCAAGAGAGGAAGATGGCAGCCAAACATTCAGAGAAGAAGCAAATATACAAGAACCACCATCTCATAAACCCTGAAACCAGAAAGCTGCCCTATTATTATATAACTAGAATGTGGCACTGGCAGCAAGAAGCTACACTGCAATCCCAAAGGCACTTGGTTCAAATCCACCAGCTGCTCCATGGGAGAAGGATGGGCAATCTCCTTTCATGCGATTAACTGCCTCTGAAAACCCACTGGAGGGTCAGCTATGGGTTGGTTCTGATTCGATGGCACACACCAACAACATCAACAACAACAGTATATACATTATACTTTCTCAAAACCCATACAATCTTCTTATGCATTAGTTTTCTATGCAATCTATGTGCATCACATGCATATTGTTATGGTCTGTTGAGTCACCAGAGTCTCAAACGGGTGTAAAATGTGGAAAACTCAAATTATTTTAAAAAATAAAAGAAAAAGGCAAAACATGAAACCAGACATACTGGAATGTCAGAGAACAGAGGACTCCCTGAGCCACTCTTTAAACCCAGATATGGCCTGAGTCCAGCCTCCAGTGAAGCAGCAGAGTGGCACATAAATGAAAAGATATTATTGGTCAGATTGACACTCCATTTAAAAATCATCTGTATGAGGCCACAAGGTCAACAATTCCAAGCACATCACAGTGCTGACAAGCACATCAATAAAGCCAATCATACAGCATCTTTGTTTCCAGTACATATAAAAGTCACACTTAACACTCTACCTTAAGTTTATTAAGTGTGAAACAGCACTATGGATAAAGTTTCAAATATTGTGAGAATTTCCCAAATGTGATGCCAAGGCATAAAGTGAGACCACGCTGCTTAACAAGTGGCATCAACAAAACTTGTTTGATGCAGGGTTGCCACAAACCTTCAATTTCTTTTTTTTTTTTTTAAAAAAAAATAGCAAAAATATAACAAAGTGAAGCCCAATGTAAGGATGTCTGTCTATAAGCAAAAAGAAGAGATGAAAGACTAAGTGCGCAGGGGACACAGAGCACCAGGAAGAGGACAGAACAGACTTCAGTTGAAGAGACTGTGGACATTGTGTGTTGGACGCATCTAACATCACGGAACAATTTGTACAGAAGACCGTTAAACGGGAACCTAACTAACTGTGTAAACTTTCACCAAAAACTCAAAAATCTTATTTGGAATAAGTGGGGGGAAGTCCGCCTATGATTAAGGATTTGGTGGGGAAAGATAAAAAGCACTTTCAGAGAATGTCTTGAGGCCTGTAAACACAAAATTATTTCCCTACCTCCTGCTGATCCAGCTGAGGCAAACCTGTGTTATCATTAATAACTGATCCACTGCAAATGCTTGATCAGGGGCAAAATGTAATTCTATTCACATTACTTTACACTAATGGCTCTGAAAACACGTCCAAGCTATAAAATGACAAATTTGCCATTTAACTTTTAGTTCTCAAAAACTATCAAACTCTGAGCATCTCATGCAGCTGGTGTATTGTTTCTTTCTAGTTACTAAGTCAATCTGGACCCACAGCAATGCATATATGCAGAGCAGAACTGGACTCCTGAGAGTTTTCAAGCCCATGACCTTTTAGAAGCAGAGTGCCAGGCCTTTCTTTCAAGCAGCCTCTGGGTGGATTCATATGTCTAAACTTTTTGTTGGTAGGGTTGTTAACAGCTTGTTCTACCCTTATGCCTAAACTGCTGTCACTAATATCCAGGCATCCCTGCATGTCTGGCAAGACAGCATTTCCCTCAATGCAGTTTGGTCAAAGTAAAAGGTTATAAGAAGAAAAGGACATATGGAGGTCAGTGTGGAAATTGGAGCACATCTGCTCTAATTCTTGAGCTCGCTTCAGAGACTCGTATCTGAGTCCTACTTAACGGGACCTGGACCTTGGGGCAGCAAGTGAAGGATGGCATCGGAATCTCAGAGAAAGAAGTTGTGATGGTTGAGAAGGAAGAGAGTAAGAGATACAAAGTCCTGATACACGCTTCAACTTGGAAGAACTTTGAAAAGATCACACTAAATGAAGGTAGTTGTGCTGGTGCTGGTGCTGGTGCTGGTGGTGGTATGTACTGCAGAGGTGGAACCAATGCATAGCTGACCATCTGGTGGGTTTTCAGAGGCAGTTAATTGCACAGGAGTAGACAGCCCATGTTTCTCCTGCAGAGCAGCTGGTGGCCTCTGACCATGTCTCTTTGGGATTGCAGCACAGCTCCTTGACACTAGGCCACCAGACAAAAGAACCAATACTATATGATCCCACTTACATGAAATACCTGGGATAGGCTAGTATATAGAGACCAAAGGTGGGTGACTCTGCTCCGCGGCCCTCAGGCCTGCCTTTAATTGTTTTTGATGAAACATTCTTCCAGGTCATGTAACCCTGGTGTGTCCACTTGTTGTACAGAGGTAACTCGTGGTTGCTGTGAATCCGAACACTGTGACACTAATGAGTCACATGCAAGAATGGTTACCCATGGTGGACAGTGTTTGGTGGAGCTTCCAGATTAAAACAAGCTTGGAAGGAGGAGTGGCGTCCACTTCCACAATAGCTTGCCTCTGGAAACCCTATGAACCTGGAGAAAGGACAAAAGTTATGCAGGAGGTATCCAGGACTTTCATTCATAGGGTCGCTATGAGTTGCCTGCAACTCGACAGCACTTAACAACAACAACCAGGGCAAGTAAGAGGGAGGGCAGAAATGGAGATTCAATGATTAAAAGATTCTGAGCTTCTATTAAGAGAGAGGGGATGGTGAAAATAAAGCACTGAACTGTCTATATAAAGGCTGCTGAAATGAGAAATACTTTAGTATACATATATTTAACATGATTTTTAAAAATCAGGAATTTTGTTGTTGTTGTTCTGTGCCATCAAGTTGCTTGGAACTCGTAGCAACTCTATGTACAATAGCCCTGAAACCTGCTCTATCCTGTGCCAACCTTACTGTCTCTAGCACACGTACTCCTATTACCCCAGTCCCTGAATCAATCCATTCCATTGAGGGCACTCCTCTCTTGCACTGTCTTTCCACTCTCCTAAACATTATGTCTCTGTCCCTCCTTGCAACATGCCCAAAGTATGTCAGATGAAGCTTCAGAATCCTTGTCTTCAAGGAGCCGCCTGGCTTCACCCTCTCCAAGATGAACCTGTTTGTTCTCCTGGCAGTCCATGGTATAACAGCCACAATAAAAAGAATGAGGGAGTGGCGAGAGGTGACCTGCCACCTTCCTGTGGACACAGCACAGCTCCAGGCCATTGACACCAGGGGCACAGTGCTTTTCTGGCATGTCATCAGGTGCATTTTGGGGAGGGGCCAAGCTGCACAGCTGGTAAAGGCATGTAGAAGCACCAGCAAAGGGGCCAGGGCAGCCAGGAGACAGTGGCAGATGCTGCTGTGGCAACATTGTGGAAGCCACAGTTGTTGATGGATATATATAACTCCTCACTTGGGGACCCTGGTTTACACTTTGCAAGGAGACTCGATCTTTTTATAAGTCAACTGGGGTAAAAGCCATAGAGAGACCTGTCCTGTGGTTGTTGATGTGAATGTTTCTGCATTCAGAGGTTAGTGAGGCCTAGAGGAATTCAGAATACTCAGGATTTATTGTATCCTTATTTTGATCATTAATTATTTAAGAAATAAATTGCTTTAATGCCTTTATATACTGAAGGAATTCAATGAATGTTTATAGCTCAAACCAAGCTTATTTCATTATTTAAGTTGATATACATAGATTTCTATTCTTTGTTTGAGGTATATTATTTAAAAAAAAAAGAAACACAGGATCAAACTTAATAAAGCTATTCATCAAATATCACCAGCTTGATTTTATATTGAAGTGTTATTGGAATTTGCAACTTCGCAAATACGTGCTTTCAATGAAAACGAAGAATTTTCTTTATTTCTAAGAACTAATTTATTTCTAAGGATTTTTTTTATAGTAAATTAAATAAATGGAAATCTATTACAGGTGGAAGAAAAGATAAGATGGCCCTGGAAACTGGGGAATTAGTTCAAATTACTACCCTACAGTATATTCACGGTAGTAGCTCTGCTGTACCCTTAAAATGAAAGATCACCCCATAGGAAAGAGCAGAAAACTTTACATTGGGCCAGTGACTTTCCAGCAGTTACAGGAAGATTAAGAACAGAAGGCAGACCAGAAGCTGGCTTCCACCAGGGGTCAAACACAGTGCCTGACAGTAGCAGATGAAGTACTCAAGAGTTTAATAATAAGGATTTGCCATCAAATTATCTTTTCATTTGTACTACCTTTACTTTGTTTGGAAACTTGCTCTAAATTCAAAAAGCAGTGAAAATAACAGGAAATAATAAGTATCTGATTCTAGATGACTGAAAGAAATCTCCCTACTTATCAAGAAAACTAACAAGGCACAGTCAAGTCAATTACAATATGAAGACCTTACCTTGGGTTTCCACACACTCACATTTATTGCTATTGAGTCAGAACCAACTCGAAGTTGACCCTCCAGTTGGTTTTTGGAGGCTCTAACACATGGGAGGAGACTGCTGCCCGTCTTTCTCCCTCAGAGTCAGAGGTGGGTTTGAACCAGCAGACAGACTCAATCTTTGGGTTAGCTGTGCAATTTCCTAAGGACTATGCTACCAGATCTCCCTCATCAAGTTTCTAAGGACCATAAAATTTTTTTATTATTAATTTCAATGAACATTTACAGGGATTTTGGATTTCCATTCACTCATTGTTACACTTTTCTCCCCACCCAACCCACTCCCACCCCCAGTTCGCTCTTCTCTTTGAAAAGAAACACTCCTTCATTGGTACACAATCCCTCCACACAGCCCCACCCTCACTCTGCGTATACTCTGCAACCTTCATTCCGGACTCTTATGATATTCATAATATCCTATAATATATTGCTTTTAAACTGTTCTCTCCCTCATCTGTTTCAATGCAGTATACATAATTCAGTCAGTTTTTCTCATTCTTACCCCTACCCTGATGTCAGTCCCATTCTACAGCAGTGGCACTATGCAGTGTTTGTCCTTTTGGACTGAGATCTTTCAGTCAGCATAATGTCCTCGAGGGTCACTCATTTTTAATAATATTGCATGAGTTCCTTGTTTTTCAATGCAGCGTAGTACTCCATCCATTAGTTTGTTGATAGGCACTTAGGTTGTTTCCAACTCCTTGCTATTGTGAACAAAGCCGTGATAAACATGGGTGTGCATATATCTGCTTGAATGTCAGTTATGGTCACTTTGGGGTATATTCCCAGTAGTGGAATTGCTGGGTCAAATGGTATCTCTATTTGCAACTTTTTGAGAAAGCGCCACACTGCTTGCACCATTTTACACTTCCACCAACAGTGAATAAGGGTATCATCTCACCCCAGTAACACTAGCAAACCTTAACAGAACAGCAAGCAACAAATGATGGAGAGGTTGAGAACCATAAATCTTAACAGGAGACTATCTCATTTTCTGCTCGAGGAATAATTGCTGCCAGCTCTCTGTCAGAAGCCTAACACTTCACCTACTATGCTGCCTCTTTTCATTATTGCTGAAACCGTAGATCCATTTTCTATTTTTCTGTATATTATATTAAAATAAATCATCACTTTGGAAACAAGTCTTTGACAGCCAATTGATAACAGAACACAACATTGCCTACTGCTGCACTAACAATGATTTCATTTCACTTGGAATCACAATCAACATCTTTGGTAGCAGCAGTTAAGAAAACAAAGACGTGCTGTACTGAGTAAACATACTGTCAAGGACCTGTACGAAGTGCTAAAGAGCAAGATAAGACCAAGTTGTACCTTATCAAAACCTTGGTATTTTCCATTGCTTCCTATGCATTAGAACACTGGACAATAAACATGTAAGGCTGAAGAACTGATGTCTTGGAGTTGTGGTGTTGGCAAAGTCTTGAAAATCTCATGGTCTGCCAAAGTAACAAATACATCTGTCTCAAAGAAAGTGCAACCAGAATGCTCCTTTGTTGCTGTTATGTGCCATCAATTCGCGTGCGACTCATAGTGACCCTAACCTCGCCCTATCCTGAGCCAGTCTCACTGATCTAGAC
>NW_006399784.1:20872545-20895778 GCF_000299155.1 Elephantulus edwardii
CCATGATCTGACAGCTTGTATCTTAAGCTTTCTTGGCTTCTGTGATTCCAAAAACGTCGACTGCTGACATTTTTCTTTTGACCAGTGTCTCTTAAGTTTAGTTGTACTGTCTCCAAGGGAAGTTGACGTGTCCTGTAGAACTCTTGTGTAGCTGCTAGTCTATTCTAAGTGTGCTCTAGGGTTTTTAAGGCCTGCTGTCAGAAGTGGCCAATCCTTCTTCCTAGAATGTTCCTTAGAGATGGTGAAACTTCATCTCACTTACTTTGGGCATATTATCAGAAGGAACCAGACCTAGTAAAAAGGCATCATCCTGGGAAAAATAGAGTCAGTAAAAGAGTGGAAGACCCTCAACGAGATGGACTGACAGAGTGACTGTTACCAATGTGCTTGAGTATGTCACAGATTATGAAGTTGGCACAGCACAGGACAAGGTTCAGGCTTGTTGTTCATGGGATTGCTACGAGTTGTAGCCAGTGTGATAGCACCTAATAACAACAACAACAACACTCTGACAACAAAAATAAATAAAGAAGTGAAATACAATCAGAGTAAATCATATTAATGAGATAATAACTCTAATCATGGGCCAAAAGGCAAAAATCTATAAAGAAACACTGGTGATTTTTTCTTTAAAATGCATTTGCTTTTCGATGTTTTTCCGTTCTTTTTATATTCTCTTATCTGTCTTCTTCTAGGCTGGCTTGCTTCTTTTCACCCTGTGATTGTTGCCTTGCTGTTGTTTTTGACTGCCTTAAAGTCGAGCACAACTCATAGTGACTCTATGAACAAAAAGCCTGAAGCCCCTCTACAACTATTGACATTTATCAAAGTTCATAGAGTTTCCGGAGGCATGTTCTTTAGGAAGTGGATGCCGCTCCTGCTTCCAAACCAAAATGTTATTGTACAGACACCCAATTCCTATGCAAGATAGAATGTTACAGAAGCACACATGTAGCTTTTCTTCAAGCATAACTTCCTCTCTCTGAGTACTACAACAGGCAATGCAGGTTCTATAAACTGGACAATGGGCCAACGCTTCTGAAAAAATACAATCTAACCAGAGTGTTCAGACATGGCATTCTGGGTATTACACAATCAAAGCTTAGCCTAAACTGGGAAGTGTCAGGAGCACAGGGGTGACTTGTCACTCACGGTTTGTCAGCATTTCTGCCTGCTTTTAGAATATTATGTCACATCCATGGACATGGATGATCTCTCCTTGATATTCTTCTCAGAAACTCAGATTCATTGCTGCTGAGTTGAAACTGACTCCTAGCTGGTCCTCCAGTTGGTTTTGGAGGCTATAATTCACCTGGGAGGAGACCATTCATCTTTCTTCCAAGGAGCTAATGGTGGATTTGAACCACCAGAGAAGCACTGTCTTTGGGTTAGAAGTGAAGCTCCCACTGGCCTATACTGTCAGAGCTCCTGCACACTAAAATAGTGTCTTTTAGGGGGAGAGGGTTGCTTTATTTCAAGCTACTTTTCCCTTATTTTGACAGATGAAAGAAGCACATCATTTACAAACAGATTATCACTTTAAAATGTCAATACATAAAAGTATCTGAGTTGATACTACAAAAATGGATAGTTATCACTTAGCTATCATATAACAAATAACTTCATTAAAAGAATTTACATAATCTTTTCTGCTCTGGTGCCTTTCAGATCTACAAGTTTATCATGTACATTCATATGACTGCAGTAGCAACAATAAAGATAGATTATAAATCTATTTTATTTTCTTATGCCCCTTAAAAAAGACAAGGGGATAGCACAGCCAGCTTTAAATGACTAGAAGAATGAAGAGTTTTCATTTCATTGCCTTTGGTACAGATATTAAATCAAGAAAGACATTGTTTTCATTATTTTAAAATGTATGCAGAACAGATTATTTGAGAGGCTGGACTTGATGAGGAGGAATATGGCATCAAGATTGGAGGAAGCCTCATCAATAACCTGTATTATACAGATGACACAACCTTACTTGCTGAAACTGAGGAGGGTCTAAAGCATTTCCTGCAGAAGGTCAAGTACTAAATTCTGCAACATGGTTTGAAGCTCAACATCAAGAAAATGAAGATTCTCACCATGGGGCCAATTGATACTTGGAGAAGAAATTGAGATTGTTAACAATTTCCGCTTGCTCAGTTCCACAATCAACACTCATGGCACCAGGAGTAAGGAAATCAAAAGAAGAATTGCATTAGGTAAATCTGCTCTCAGGGACTGCTCCAAAGTGCCGAAAAGCAAGGCTGTCAATGCGGAGACTAAAGTGAGGCTGATCTAGGACACGGTCTTTTCAATTACATGCTATCCAAGATGTCTTTGAGTTGTGATGCTAGGAAAGGGCATTGAACATACCATGGACTGCAAGAGAACTAACAGGTCTGTCCTGGAGAGTGTGAAACCAAGCTGCTCCAAGAAGGCAAGGATTTTAAGACTCTGTCTCATATATTTGGGCATGTAGCCAGGAGAGACCAGTCTTTGGAGAAGGATATAATACTTGAAAGAGTCAAGAGACAGTGTAGGAGAGGAAGACCTCAGATGAGATGGATAACTGGAATAATGAGGGTAGGCGTGTCAGAGATAGCAAGATTGGTTCAGGATAGAGCAGGGTTCAGAGGTTTTGAGCATAAAGTTACTATGAGTCATAGTCGACTCAATAGCACATAACAACAATAGGAGGCATCACATTCCCTCATCTCAAAAACTTTTGCATAGCTATAACTATCAAAACAGAATGGTATTGGTATAACTACAGGGACTCAGACCAACAGAATAGAATCATGAACCCAGAAATCAACCCATCTACCTACAGTCAACAGATATTCAACCAGGAAATAAACCCCATTAAATAGAGAAATGACAGACTCTTTAACAAAAGGTTCTGGGAAAACCAGACATCTACACGCAGAACATTGAAACAGGATCCAAAGCTCACTCTCTACATAATGACTAATTACCATAGTATCAACAAAGGAAAAGAAATGATATAATACTGGCATGAAATTGCTAACATAGCCAAAAAACGTACAGCCAGGAGAGGATAAAATCAACAAACGAGACCGTCTAAAAATCAAATCCCTGTGTCTGTCAAAAGCCTTTTCCAATAGGATGAAAGGAAAGCCCGTATACTGGGAAAAAAACACTTGACAACATTTCTGACAAGGCTTTCATAACTGAAGTTGACAGATGACCACAGTTACTTAGTTACAAAATGGCAAAAAAAACCATGAAAAGACTCTCACCAATGAGAATATTGGATGGCCTGCCTCAAACACATGCGGACATGTTCAAAGTCACTAGCAACTATTGTTGCTGTTGTTAAGTGCCGCTGAATATGATTCATAGCAATCCTATGAACAACAGATAGAAACCCTGTCCTATCCTCTGTCATCCTTATCAGCCCTGACACATTTGAACCCACTGCCACAAATACTGTATAAATCTCCTTCCCTGAGGATCCTCCGCTCCTTTGCTCATCTGCCACCTTTCCAAGCGTGATGTCCCTTTCCAAGGAATGAATACCCTTTGCTAATAGCTTGTCCAAAGTATGTGAGATGAAGCTTCACTATCCTTGTCTCCAGGGATCACTTGGGTAGCACTTTCTCCAAGATGTATCTGTTTTTTCTTTTGACAGTCCAGGGGATATTCAGCACTGTTCTCTAACATCACAACTGAAATGCATCAATTTTTCCCTGTCATCCTTATTCACGGTCTAGCTCTTAGATGCTTAGCAGGTGCTTGGAAAAACTGTGGCTTGAATTAGACACATCTTAGTGTTTAAACTTACACTAACTATGTCTCTTCAAAACTTTGTAAAGATTCCTTACAGTAGATTTTCCTACTTCTACACATCTGATCTCCTAACTGCTGGCACTAAGGGGGTTGATTATGTATCCTAACAATCAATACCCTTCTTCTTCACTAGCAGTTGTGTTGTTGATTGCTGATGAGTTAAGCACGACTCACAGTGACCCTATGAACAAAAGACCTGAATACTTTCTATAAATACCGTTGTTTCTCCAAGTTCATAGAGTTTCCAGAGGCATGTTGTTTAGGAAGTGGATGCCAATCTTGCTTCCAAACCTATCTTAAACTGGGAGCTCCACTAAACACTTCCCACCATGGGTAACCGTTAGGACATTTAATACCCCAATGGCACAAGATTCAGCATCACAGCAACCCCAGGTTACCTCACTACAGCATATTGGCCAAAGAGTGCTGTACCACTTAGGAGAATGTTCCTCAAAAATATAAAAACAACCGATTTTTAAATACAAAGTTCCTCCCCAAGGTCTTGTTGACTCTAAACAAGAGGTTTAAATAAAAAAAAAACCCAATATAATAGCTATTGTTGTTATGTGCCTTCCTTAGAGAGATGCAAATCAAAGCAACAGAGATACTGTCTGACACCAGCAGCAACAGCAAAGTTTAACTAGAGAACAAACAGAGCAAATAATAACTGTTGACAAGGAAGCAGAGAGACTTAAACTCTCATGCTGGTGGGATTGTAAAATGGTACAATCACTGCAGAACGTAGTTTAGCATTTCTTCAGAAAGGTAAGTAGAGAAATCCCACATGATACAGCTATTCCAATCACAGAAATATACTCCAAAGAACTCAGCTGAAAAATGAGTGAAGCTACGTATACCTATGTTCACTGTAGCATTATTTATATCAACAAGAAGATAGAAACAGCCCAAATTTCCCAACACACAAAATCAAAAAACAAATGGACAGAAAAACGGTGGTATATTCACACAATAGAAAATGATGAAGTACTGAAGAACAATGAAGCATTCATAAAATACTAAACAACATAGGCAAGTCTGTTGTTGTTGTTGTTATGTGCCGTCAAGTCACCTGCAACTCATACCTACCCTATGTACAACAGCCCTAAACCCTGCTCTGTCCTGTGCCAATCTTATTGTCTTTGATACACCTACCCCCATTACCCTAATGTCACTGAGTCAATCCATCTCATTCCTGAGTCATTCCTCTCCTGTGCTGTACCTCTACCCTCCCAAGCATGACATCCCTCTCCAAGGACTGGTCCTTCCTTGCAGCATGTCCAAAGTACGTCAGATGAAGCTTCAGAATACTTGCCTCCAAGGAGCAGCCCGGTCTCACCCTCTCGAGGATGAACCTGTTTAGGATATTGTTTTGAGTGAACTAACTCAGTTATAAAAGGACAAATACTGCATAAGATTACCACTGTGAAAATCGGAGGGCGACTGGGCATATGGGTGGGGGAATGGGGTGAACCGAGATAGAAGATATAGACAGGGAACACTGTAGAAGAGGAGGACAAGGAAGGATCAACTTGGGAAGAATTGACAAAAGGCTAAGACAGCAATTTCAATTAGCAAATAGAAAGAGATTATGTATAACTGTTCAAAAGGGAAAGGGCAAGGAGACAAGGCAGGCGGGAAAAGGAGAGGAGGGAAAGTACTAGAGAAGCAGAGCTGAGGGGATGGATGGTGGCAGGTGAAGGGACAGATGAGGAACGAAGGGGCTGTGATGAAATGGGGTGATAAAAGGCATTGACCAACAATGATTCATGACATAAAACACAATGGATATGAATGACTGCACGAACTAACATTTAAATGAAGAGTGCATGTGGTATAGTCCGTTGCATGGTGTCTGCTAAGCAAAAGCATAAGGGTCTCCAAGAGGCTCAGCTGGAGAGAGAAGGGACAATCTTAGAAGCCTGAAGGAGAGCTTATGTAAGGGCAATGCATTTAGTTTTTAAGATTTCTGTTGGAAGTAACTAGTCCAGACTTGGGTAGGTATGAGCTGATTTCTTCACCTTCATATAGTTACAGGTCTGGGTCTCAAAAGAAGGAAGCCTTTTTCTGCCATTTTTAGAACACACAGGTACCACTTTATGGGAAGACAAAAAGTAACTGGAGCACCTATATATTGTGCTTATACACCAATGTTCATAGCAGCATTATTCACCACGACAAGAACACGGAAACAGCCCAAATGTCCATTTCCCAAATGTCCAACCACGAATGAATGGATTGAGAAATGATGGTACATTTACATAATGGAATACTATGCAGCATGCAGCAGCAATGATTTTGTAAATTGTTATCTAACTTGAGAGAGACTGGAGAGCATTATGCTAAATGAACTAACGTGGTCTCACAAAGATAAATATTGTATAAAACCATTATTGCATAATGAGTAAAAGGATCCAAGAGGGGTGGGAGAGGGTGGAAGCAGAGGGAAGAGGTATTAATCACGGGGTAGTACAATTTGATGGGGGCAGCATGAGGGAAACAGAATTTGTTCTTGAAAACAATGTATTCAAGTTTTGTAAATAAACTAGTAGAAAAATTTTTTAAAAAGAAGTGACTGGAGTTTATTTTGTAAACAAAGAGCACTGAACAGTCAGCAAGCAAAAACTTTCCCAACTTGGGCTAAATCTGACCCCTAATGACACAGAAGTGAAAAGTTCTGTACCTTCTGACCCAGATCAGACTTCCTGGATCACAGGAAATGACAGCTATTTTTCACATCATCTCAGAAGCATTATCAAAGAATTTAACATTTAAATGTAATCAGGTCTTGTCCGTGCTGGAGGCAAAGCCTGGTTTCTGGCAATCGGAAAGGTTTTAAAGTTGCTTCTGGATTTTATTCAGGCCTGGCTAATGCTGTCTGTCCTTTCAAGCGAGGCTAGATGGGGGCTAAAGTAATCCTTTTAGAACAGAATGCACCACTCAGACTACCCAGGGAATTGCTTTGTGATCAGATTTTTTCCCCTCTGCCAATACTTAAAGATTAGTAACTGATGATCTGATTTTAAACCATGCAACCACTATGGAAAGCATTTTGGTGCTTCCTTAGAAAGTGGGAATAGAAAAGCCATTTGATCCAGCAACCCTACAGCTAGCTATATATCCCAAAGAGATAAGAGCTGTAATGCTGACATAACTTACATTCACCCACATCTACTGCAGCATTACTGACATGAGCAAAGAGTTGGAAACAACTCAAGTGTCCATCGACAGAAGGAATGGCTAAGAAACCCTCTAGTGAAGTCATACAATAGAGTATTATACATCACTAAAAGATAATCAAGAATTTGTAAAAAAAAAAAAAAAAGAATTTGTAAAACACTGTACAAAACAGATTACTCTAGAACACATTATGTTAAGTGATGTAAATCAGTCATAAAAGTATAGTTAGGGTATTGCTGTTGTTGTTAGGTGCCATCAAATCAAATATGGCCCATAGTGACCCTATAAGCAACAGATCTGGACCCTTTCCTATATTATATCATCTTCACACTTCCTCACACACAGAGCCCACTGCATTAGTCATTGTGTTAATTCACCTGGTTTGAGGGTCTTCTCTTTAGCCAATATATGCCTTTCCAAGTACGATGCCCCTTTCCAAGATATAGCATCTCCTAGCAACGTGCCCGAAGTAAGTAAGCTCCAACATCTTCACCTCCAAGAAGCATTCTGGCTGCACTTTATCCAAGATATATTTGTTTGTCTATGAGATATTCACTACACTTCTCCAACACCACTGTTCAAAGGCATCTATTCATCTTGTGTCATCCTTACTCACTGTCCATTTCTCAGATGCTTAGCAAGTGATTGGGAAGCCCATGATCTGAATCAGACACACCTTAATCTTCAAACTGACATCACTGCTCCTCAATAATTTGGAGAGGTCCCTGACTGCAGACTTCCCCAGTGCAATATATCTCCTGATGTCCTGACTGCTAGTACCAAGTGTGCTGATTGTGGATCCAAGCAAGATGAAATTGTTGACAATTCCAATTCTTTCTATGTTGCCTATTGATCCATTGGCAAGAAGTTTTTGGTATTTTGATGTTGAGATATAATCCATATTAGGCTATATTCTTTGCTCTTCTGCAACAAGTGCTTCAAATTTCAGCAAGCAAGGTTGTGTCATCTGCTTAATGTAGGTTATTGATGAGTCTCCCTCCAGTCCTGATGCCATATTCGTCTTCACAGATTGCAGCTTCTCAAATAATCTGTTTAGCATACAGATTGAACAGGTATAGAGGGAGGATACAATTCTGATACATTCTTAATTTTAAATCATTTAGTGTTCTGGATTCCCATTCTTCTTTTTCATCCTCCCACCTCCCTTCCCCATATACCTTCAAATTGGATCTGACTGGCTCAGGAGGAGATAGCTCCTCTTCCAGGAGAGCCTCTGATGGATTCTAACTGGCCACCTTTGGAATTTCAGCATGGCTTCTTGCCAATAGGACACTAAAGCTCCCTTGATTGCCATTCTTCTTACTGTTAGCCATAATTTGTTATGAACCACACAGTCAAATGCCTTTGTATAGTCAATAAAGCATAAGTAGACATTCTTCTGGTATTCTTTACTTTCTGCCAGAATCCATCTGACATTAGTAATTATATCCCTTGATGGTAGTATAAGACCACTAATATAAAAAGCTAAGGAAAAGTTTACACACAGATATAGAATCAATCTTGGAGGAATAACATGAATGAGATGAGGGGGAGAGAGAAGCAAAAATTAATAAAAAGATAACTGGAGTGGAGGGAAATAGTTTGATGACAGATTTTAATTAATGGTACTAACCAATTATAATGTAAAACAAAATTGACTGAAAACAAGTACGATTAAATTTTTACTCAATTTTTTATAAAGGATAAAAACTGTTCTAAATGTAAATTATTAGGTTATATTCTATAGAATTATAATTCTGTAAGGTACTTTATAATATGTTTCTATAAAACTTTCCTTGACTGACTTTTTATCCACTTCTTTTTGCAGAGTGCTCCACCTAAACAGTCTGAAAAATAAGAAAACAATTGTTGTTTGTTGTTGATTGACCGATTCTTGGCAATCATGTGTGTCAAAATGGAATTGTGATAAATAGTTGCTTAAGTGCTGTTCTTTCAGAACCAGATGGCCAAGTTTCTTCCCTGAGGTATCTTGATGGGGACTTGAACCTCCAACCTTTTGGTTACCAAGTGCATTAACTATTCATATAAACTAGTGACTACCATTCTTTAAACTAGAGGTTCTCAAATGTACTCAAGCACCAAAATGATTAGTCATTGTTTGCATGACAACAGTCCAGAATAAGAGGTGCATAGTAAAGTGGACTGGGATAGGAGGGAAGGAAGAAATTGTGCAACAATGAATGAATTTTTTAAGAGAAAAGTGAACTGGGGTGGGTGTGGGTAGGGAGGAAAATGTGCAATAATGAATGAATAGAAATCCAAGTTTTCTGTAAATTTTCATTAAAATCACAATAAAAATTGTATATATTTAAAAAAAAAAACAACCCAACGTAGAATGTTTGTCAAACAGCCTGCTGGAATATATCAACAAAGTTCCTGATTGGTTAAGTCTGTGTTTTTGAAGAAGAGGAAGAAAAGGCCAAAATGGATGGATGTTAGAAAAGACTCCACCAGCAACAATAGCAAAGTTCAAAAGGGCAGCAAACAACCAATACTGGTGAGGTAGTGAAGAGATTAGAACTCTTATTCACTGCTGGTAAGAATGTAAAACAGTTAAAGCCTCTATCGAAGGTGGTCTGGGGCTTTTTCGATAAAGTTGAAAACAGAAATACCATTTGACTCAGTTATTCCACTACTGGGAACATACCCTAAAGAAACCAGAGCCATGACCCAAACAGATGTATGCACACTCATGTTAACTGCTGTGTTATTAACAAGAACAAAGAGATGAAAGCAACTCAAGTGCCCAACAACAAGTGAATGGTAGAAAAACTATGGTATATCCACACAATGGAGTATTGCACAGCATTTGAAAACACTGAACTCATAAAACATTTTTACAGCATAAGGGAAACTGGAGGACATTAAGTTGAGTGAAATATATCAGTCACGAAACGACAAATACTGCATAATACTGCTATTAGGACAGATGAGGGTTGCAGAGAGAATGAAGAAAAGAGTGGATAGATTATGAACACTGCAATAGAACTAATAAGGGGAAGAACTGTCTGAAAGGAATGTATGATTAGACATTTCATATATGACAGCAAGCTGGAATAAAGGGTGCATTGCAGAGTGGGTTGGGGGAGGGGTAAGAAAATGTGCTACAATGGATTAAAAAAAAGAAGAGACTCTGAAAACTACACTCAAGCATCAAGAAGCCAAAACAAAGAGAAGAAATTCTGAAATAAAAGAAATTAGCAGTAGATTTCAAAGGGTGGTTCAAAAAGACAAAGCAAAGTGATACAATAGAAAGTTGGAGAATAAAAAGGGAAGAACTTGCTCAGCATTTCAGAAGTAGAAAGAAGTGAAAAAGCAAATCAAGCCTCAAGTCAGTGAGAGCAGTACAAGGTGAAACTCAGAAGGAACTCTGGTGGTGTAGTCTGCTGATCCAAAGGTCATGTGTCTCTGCTGCTTTGATTCCACTAGTAGTTTGGCAAGAGAAAGATGGGCACTATCACCCCTGTGATTTACAGACTTAGGAACCCAATGGAGGGTCTGCTATGAGCCATTTTCAGCTCACCAGCAATGAGGGAGACTGAGGTAACTCAGATATCAGGTAGTGGTTAACTGCTTTTCCTAAGACCACACTTTAACATCCTTTACTTCCCAGAGGTACGGCTTTGAAAATACTATTACATCTTTCTGGAATGCCTTCTTGGTAGTTTTTACTCAAATCATGTAAAAACCCACTGTAGGTGAGTGGAAGCCCAAGTCTTCTCCCTCCTCACCTGTTCTCAGGTTATCTCAACCTTGGAAGCAGAGTGGCAACCACTTCCTAAACAACAGCCTCTGGAAACGCTATGAACTTTGAGAAATGACAGTAGTTATAGGAAGGCTTCAGGTCTTTTGTTCATAGAGTCGCTATGAGTCGACTAGACAGCAATCAGCAACAACATGCACAAGGATAAGAAGGGAGCTCTGGTGGCTCAATGGTAAGAAGCCACCGAAAGGCACCAGTTTGAATCCACGAGCAGCTTCTTAGGAGAAAGATGGACAGTCTCCTCCCTGTGATTTACTGCCTCAGAAAACCCACTGGAGGGTCAGCTATGGGTCAGCTTCAACTCAACTGTGCATAACAACATTCGCAAGGCTGGGTCTATTGAAGGGCCATCAAGCGCAGTAAGGAACGAGAAGGGTAGAGCACCAGGCTCTGATGGTGCCGCATACTCAAAAGCAGTTTTTCTCATTTGCTTCCACCCCAATTGCAGGCAGTGAAGAGCACAAACCCCTGACCAACTCTCTCCCTCTAGAGCTCATCTCTGCCGTAGTCCTCCTCTCCTCTCTCCACATCGGGGGCTCCATTTTCTGTTGTGCTGGGGTATCTCCCCAGAGAACAGCCAAATCTAAGACTCAGACTTTGAATTTAGCAAAACCTAGGTTTGGGCCCAAATCCTTAGCTCATAATATAGTATCACTGCTATCCTTCTAAAAGCAGGCACTTCCAGTTTCCCCCATATAGTCAAGTGCCAGCTACCTTTTTTCATACCCATGTTTATGAAGAAACCATATTTTCTACCTTGCTCTTTTTTCACTTATCTACTCCATTCTAAATTGTATGCAAAAAGTAAACATGAAATTGATTGAAACATCTTTACAGGTCAGACTGTGCATATAGTAGGTTGTTGTTGTTTACCATCAAGCTGGAACCAACCCATAGCCGACCCTTCAACAGGTTTTCAGAGACAGCTGGTGGCCTTGAACCACGTGCCTTTGAGATTGCAGCACAGCTTCTTGCCAGTAGGCCACCAGAGCTCACATAATAGAAGTCAAGTAAATTCTAGATCAACTGTATTTCATATTCAGAATAGATCTTTTCAGTAACGTAGGCCCCTAAGGAGTCAATGAGAGCATTGTCCTAAACATGTCATTTAGTTACAGATCCCAAGAGCTCGCAAAATGCTCTGGGAAATTCCCATTCTATCTAATGTTTTTAGTATCCTTCCTATAAAATAATTCATATGGCTTCCTAAAACTTGTACTAGTGAAACTAAAATCAACCTTGAGAAACAAAGCAGAAATTAAATTCAAGTTCATAAAGATTTCTTTCTTAGCAGTATTTTATTATTTTAACACATATTGCCAATATAAAATAAAATAGTAATATATACAAGGGTTTGGGGTTTTTTTTTTAGGAAAATAGCAACAAAAATGCCAACTCACCTTAGAATGAGCTGTAACATCACATCTTCACAATGTAAACCGATGAGAGTTCTGAACAATGCCAGGGACACCACGCAAAGCTGGGAAGCATTGAACACATTATACTTCAAATACTAGAATGGTATCTACTTCCCACAGACAATAAGCATAAATCAAAACTACAACATATGCACTCTTTAAAAAACATTTTTTTAAATAAAAAAGCATAATGCCATCAGAAAGCATGTGTGTTCAGGGTATCATTTCTCTTACAAGATCTGATCAGAGAGTCTACAGGTGGAACTGTGCTCCTATGCACCTAAACACTTATAAAAATACACATGGTCCAGTTTTAAAAGATCCAGATATCTGCAACTACAATCCCAGAGGCTCACGGTTTGAATCCACCAGATGCTCTGCTGGGAAAGGTGGGACAATCTCCTCCTGTACCAGTCAGATCTGATTTGACGGTACACTCACACAAAAATATAAAAAAAAAAAGATCCAGATATATATTTCCTCCAAATAAAAGGGGGCTAAAAGAGGGGAAAGGAGAAAGAGTTGGAAAGAAAGAGGACAAAGGGGGAAGAGAAGAAGGAAGGAAGGAAGGAAGGAAGGAGCCATTTGCTTCTATCATGGATTTCCTAAGCTATTTTCATGTGTTACTGACTATTGATAAGACAGATCTAATAGAAACTATATATACACTGGCCAAATGTTTCTTTCTTGTTCTCTGATCAAGTCTCTCCTGTCTTGGCTTTGGAGCAAATAGTTTGTTGTTCTTTTTCCACAGGCTGTGGGTACATTAATTTCCTTTTTGGTAAGTTCATTAAAAACATGAGTCCTTTCCATCTCTGATCTCCTAAAAAAAAAAAAAAAAGATAAAACAGCCAAACAGGGCAGATGCTTTAAAAGCATGTTACAGAATCGCTGTATCCTTTTAGAAGTAGCTTCTTATCAATCTGACATGTCATGTTATGGGAGTAAATTAGACTCTTATCTTTCTATACAAGAGTATAAGTGCCAGTCTGTCTCACAGGCAGAACGGGTCAAAGACATCAGTGATGGTATCAGGAAGGAATAGCTGTACTTGGTCTGCCCTAAAACACCTCAGGGCTCAAGCCAGGCCATATGCTTGTGGTTAGCCAGAACCTTCAAATCCTGTTCCATTTCTGTCATAACATGTGTGACTCCTTTGCTTCTTGTTGTTGTTAAGTGCTGTTGAATCAAGAATTAATCACAGCACCTTATGAACAAGCAATATGAACACTGTCCTGTCCCATCCCATCCCCACAGTCTCTGACACACTCAAGCCCTTTGCCACTATCACTGTCAACCCATCTGGTTGAAGGTCGTCCTCTCTTTCACTGCCCCTCCACTTTTCCAAGCATGATGTCCCTTTCCAAGAAATAATCTCTCTCAGCAACATGCCAAAATTATGTCAGATGAAGCTTCATCATATTTGTATGGAATGTGTTTTTTTGCCTCCTCTTCAGGCTCACTATGTACTATTCTAGCCATTTTTAAATGATCTTCAGCAGTATTTTGCTTGCATATACTAACAATATTGTTTGATAATTTCCACATTTAGCTGCATGTGACATTAATGATATTGTTCAATATTTTCCACCTTCAGTTTTACTTTGCTTGCTGAAGTGAGGAGGATGACTTGAAGCACTTGTTGCAGAAATCAGTGAATGCAGCCTTTGCATCTCAATATCAAGAAAAAAGATTCTTACCACTGGACAAATAGACAACATCACGGTAGATGAAGAGGAGACTGAAACTGTCAACAACTTCATCTTGCTTGGATCCACAATTTACACCCTTGGTACCAGCAGTCAAGAAATAAGGAGACACACTGCACTGGCAAAATTTGCAGTTAGGGACCTTTGCAAATTATTGAGGAGTAATGATGTTAGTTTGAGGACTAAGGTGCATCTGATTCAGGCTATGATCTTTCTGATCACTTGCTATGCATCTGAGAGCTGGAGAGTAAGAAGAAGAAATGATGCCTTGAGCTGTGGCGTTAGAGAAGAGCACTCAACATCTCATGGATGGCCAAGAGAACAAACAGGTATGTCTTAGAGAGGGTGCAGCCAGATGCTTTTCAGAGGCAAGAATGATGAGGTTTTGCCTCACATACTTTGGGAATGTTGGTAGGAGGGGCTGCTCCTTGGAGAAGGACGTGATGCTGGGAAGGGTGGAGGGTCAGCAAAGGAGAGGAAGACAAGGTGACTGCTGCAATGGGCTTTAGTGTGTGAGGAACGTGAGGATGGCAAAAGATAGGGTTCAGATCTTTTGTTCATAGGTTGCTTATGAGTTGTATTTGACTCAACAGCACCTAACAACAACAACAACACAAGCTAAGTACTATATATTCTCAAATAATTAGTATAAGCCTCATTCATGGTATAAAACTTTCTGCTTTTCGTCTGAGATATATTAATACAGTGATTTTAACAATGGACTTAAGCATAGCAGCAGAGCAGCTACTCTTCCTACATATTGCCACAGTGAGCTTTGCAAATTACTGTTAAGAATTTTTAGGCTAATGTATTTATTTTTATTTTTGAGTGTAGTTCTTTATTGGAGGGGAAAAGATGGATTATCTACTACTCTTCTTAATTTGAGAGAGAAATAAAACTTAAGTTAACAGGTAAATGCTTTTATATACTGTTGCAGTGTGCCACGTCAAGTCAAGAATCCACCCATAGCTGACGAGCCAGAGGGTTTTCAAAGGCAGTAAATCACACGGGCGGAGACTGCCCATCTTTCTCCTGCAGAGCAGCTGGTAAATTCAAACCATATGCCTTTGGTTATTCGAGGTCTCTTACACTGACATATAAACTTGACAATTTCCTTTTTGATCTCCTTGAAAAATGCATTTGGTATGTGTATCGTGATTGCACTGAATATGTAGATTGCTTTTGGTAGGATTATCATTTTCACAATATTGAGTCTTCTTATCCATGAACAGGGCATATTTTTCCATTTTCTAATGTCTTTTGCAATCACTTGTTATGCATCAGAGAGTTGGACAATGACTAGGGAGGATAGAAGGAGAATTGATGCCTTTGAGCTGTGGTGCGGGAGAATAGTATTGAATGTACCCTGGACTGCCAAGAAAACAAACAGATTCATCCTAGAGAGGGTTAAACCAGGCTGCTCCTTGGAGGCAAGGATTCTGGGGCTTCGTCTGACATACTTTGGACATGTTGTAAGGAGAGACAGGTCTTTAGAGAGGGACATCATGCTGGGTAGAGTAGAGAGACAGCGCAGGAGGGGAAGACCCTCTATGAGGTGGATTGATTCAGTGACTGGGGTAATCGGGATGGGTGTGTCAGAGGCAATGAGATTGGCACAGGATAGAGCAGGGTTTAGGGCTGTTATGCATAGGGTCGCTATGAGTCGCAAATGACTCGATGGCACATAACAACAACAGCAACAAGAACTTTTATTGTGTCTTGAAGAAATGCTCTGCAGTTTTCTTTGTATAGGTCTTTTAAAACATATGCCTTTGGGACTGAAGCAGCTTAGCTTCTTATACTAGGCCACTAGAGCTCCCTAATCACGTATATAATTTGCAAATATTTTCTCTCCCCATTTAATGAGTGTCTTCTCAAATTCTTGATTAAATAATTTCATTTCAACTCTGTCAAATTTATCTCCTATTAATCTTTTGCTTATCTTTTTGAGCTCACATCTCAGAAACTGCTACTTAACTAAGACAACAAAAAATTGCCACCATGTTTTCTTTAATTTCTAGCTCAATCTTTTTTACTTAGAGATAAATTTGTGTTTTAAATTATTTTTTGTACACAGCAGTATGAGATAGAGATCTAACTTCCTTCTTTTCCCTATGGTTATCTAGATATCCAAGTACTATTTGTTGTAAAATCTATTTTGCCTCTGTTGAGTGATCCCTAGCCCTTAAGTGGAAAATCCAGTGACCACAGATAGAAGGCTTTATTGCTAGACTCTCAACTTTATTCCATTGATCTATATGTCCATCCGTATGCTAGGACCACAGTGTCTTGATTAGTACAGCTTTGTAGTAACTTTTAAAACCAGAAATCTAAGTCTTTAACTTTGTGGGATGTTGGTTTTATTTTTTTTTAAGATTGTTTTGCTAATATAGGTTCTTTAGTTTCCTCAAGAATTTTCAAATTAGTTTGCCATTTAAAAAACAAATTAAGCGAGCAGGGATTCTGACAGGGAAGGCATTGAATCTGTAGCTTAATTTGGAGAGTATTAACACCTTAATAATATTACATCTTCTGACCCACCACATGTCTTTCCATATATTTGATAATGTTGTCAGGTGCCATAGAGTGGACTACAACTCATGGGGCCCCTTCTCTAAACGACAGCTCGAAATCTTGTTCTGTCCCGCACTGTCCTCACAATCTCCCCCTTCAAGCTCTTCAAGCTCACTGTGCAGTCCCTGTATCAATTCTTCCTGTCACAGGTCCTCTTCTCTTTCACTGACCCTCTATTTTTCCAAAAAACCATTTACCTGGATCATCTTGAATTGATTTTAACAATGTTGTTCATTTTTTCAGAATATAAATTTTGCAGGATTTTTTGGTTAAGGAGCCCTGGCTGCACAATGTTTAGGCACTCAGCTCTCAACTAAAAGATGGTCTGAACCCACCAACCTCTCCAGGAGAGAGAGAATGATGAGGCAAGTCTGCTTCTGTAAAGACAGCTGCTTTCAGCACCCTGCCCTATATCACTGCTATGAATCAAAAGTCACCCAACAGCAGAGGACTTTTCTATGCTGTTGCTAGAGTTAAATTTATTCCCAAGTATTTTGCTATCTTTGATGCCACTGCAAAGGGAATTTAATTTCATTTTCAGAATGTTCACTGCACTTACATAGAAACACAACTGATCTTTTAGAGAAATCTGCTATCATTCCACCTTGCCTAACTCATTTATTGGTTTACTTGTTTAGTAGATTCCCTAGGATTTTCTATATATGATTTTATCATGTTTTTTATAAGTACATGATAAAATAAGACTCAGTTTTATAAATATACTAATAATAAAAGCCAATAATAATTAAAACAGTTTAAAAGGTGTTCAATTTATGTTAGAAATGACTTATAATACAGTGATCAGAATAGACTCTTATAGTTGTTTGTCTGTATTTTATTCTTGTCTAATCACCCTAGCTAGAACCTTAATGCTTAGTGGAAGTAATTACAGTGAATATTCTTGTCCTGTTTCTAATCTTAAACGGAAACTTTCATGTAATTTATCACTAAATATGAAGTTAGTTGTAAGATTTTCATAGATGCCCTTTAAAATCTCTTCCATTCCTTGGATTCTGAGTTTTTATTATGAAGTCGTGTAATATTTTGGTAAATGTTTTATCTATGTCTTTTGAGATAATCTTATGAGTTTTGTCCTTCATTCTACTGATACGGTGTATTCATTAACTGATTTTCAGAAGTTAAACCAGACAGCTTTTTCTAGAGAGGGTAAAGCCAAGTTGTTCCTTGGAGGCAAGGATTTTAAAGCTCCATCTAATATACTTTGGGCATGTTGCTGGGAAGGACTAGTCCTTGGAGAAGGACATCATGCTTGGAACAGTGGAGGGATGGTACAGGAGAGGAAGACCCTGGAGGAGACAGATTGACACAATAATTGAGGTAATGGGAGTAGGTGTGTCAGAGACAGTGAAACAGGCTAAGGATAGGGCAGGGTTCAGAGCTGTTGGCAAACAACAATAACAACAAGAACATGATGTGCTAAATTATCTAACTGTCAGAGGTTAAACCAGTGTAAACTGTTAACTTTTAAGCTAGCAGTAGAGTGAAAACCATCACAATTGCCCATTTAATTCCATATAATTGATGTAAGAGAAAGTACAGCTATAAGATACTTGATTAGAAAAAAGTTATTATAGATATATTTAAAACAATAACAAAAAAGCAGTTATTATCAAGGCAGCTTATGTATAATGAACATCTCATGGGATCTGGATCCTAGATTTGAAGGATGAGGATCATGGTTTCATGGAACATCTCAGGTTACTAATTAGCCTAATTCCACGTTTATGCTTTTGTTCTCTCAGATCATTGTTGGGTGCATAGCATCTTAAAAGACTGCAAGCTGCCATCGAATTGAGCTCTACTTTCCTGGAGGAACAGAGGAAGAAAGTGAATCAGGAACTGAAGGAAATAGAGCATGTATTTCATTGTCTCTGTAAACAATTGTCTCCCCTGCCATTGTTTCCTGAGACAAATTATTGGATGGTGTCTGGATATCATTACTGAACATCATGACCCATGATTCTATAGAAGAATCCTAATCAAAAGGGGGAGATACAGAAAATAATTTAAAATTCTCATAAATTTCAGACTTTCTGGAGCCAAGAAGGTTACGTAAACCTTTGAAACTATTACTCCAAGATAATTTTAAACCTTAAACCAAAACTATTTTCTAAATTCTTCTTAAAACCAAACAACTCTTTAGTTTAACTAGTTAAGAATGAGATCAAATTTGTAACATAGAAAATTAGAGAGCAGTGAATTGAGGAAGAGAAACCACAATTCAGAAAGGGGATGTGAGAAGGACTGTGAAACTCAAAGAAAACAACCACATGTGAAAACTGTAGAACTGGTGTATGTTGTGCTGTGTATGTTCTCAACAATGCTCTGTTACAGTAACAACACTTGTGGATAGAAATACAGTATCTAATGCTCATACTTGCTATATTCTGGTTCCTTGGATTTATTTGGCACTTAAACTTGCGTACTTCTCTGCATCTTCCCTCCTCAGAAGGGTAATCTGCTAGCTTTACAGAGGCAAATGCCAATCTAGACTGAGAAGAGTGTCCCATGAAGGGAGTAAGTGCCACTTTCCTGCCAAAAGACTCCTGATAACAAATTGCATTTCTCAGTTTATCTTTTCTAAAACAGAACAAATGTAACAACGGCAAGAAATAAACAAGAAAAAGAGAGGAGATTCATCATTTCATTCCAATAAGAAACTCCTGTAGTCGGTTCTTAGGAGTTCTATTCCGTTTTACCCGAAATGGCGTGTTGATTCGGCTTGTAAGTGTGTCCAATATGTGGACATTCTCATGCTGGTGCAATAAAATAAAACGGAGGAAGATCTCAAGCAGTGCTGGCTCGGAGACACTGCGTAGGAAAAGGTCCAGGTATGCAGTCGTGGTCATGACCTCCTCCACAGTCACCTGTGATCAAAGACAAAACGGGCACAGGTGAGCATCCCCATGTTGCTGCGAAGCACGTGCCCCAAGTCCCCTAGACTCATTGCATGACTCCAAGGGAAAAATACACTTCAGAGCTCCATCCAAAGCCCCACTGCCTGTCCACAGTCCACAATACTTCAAATGACTTCATTGCTCTAATTCAGTAAGGAAAAAGCAAAAGCATAAAGAAGAAATTCAAGTGTTTCAATAACTCTAATCATTAAGTGCTGCTCAAACGCCATAAAGATTTTAGTGTGTAATCAAAAAGAGGGGAAGATAATGCAAAGTATTTACATGGTCAGTAAAGGACTAATTGGAAAGCTCAATAAAACATATTCATTATTAGTCATTCAATAAATGTTTACTGGGGCCTGCCATGTATAAGGAGCTAGAAGCATCAGAATACATTTTTTTTCCCATTAGGAAGATGAAATAATATATGATCTAGCAAATAAAATAGCATCATGAATGACAAATGAGAGGTTCAGACAGCAATTGCTGCAGATGTTCAGACATGTTTCTGAAGGGTTTTAAAGTCTAATTTGTGTAACTTTTACTATTCATAGAGTGCTAATTTGCAAGTGTTGTGTAGGAATTCCTGGGTGACACAAATGGCTAAGTGCGTTACTACAAGCCAAAATACTGGCGGTTTAAACCTATCCAGAGGTGCCTGAACAGACAAGGACAGACCCTTGAAAACCTCATGGGGCAGCTCAACTCCGTCACACACGCAGAGACTGTGAGCTAGAACTGACATCACAGTAAATACAAGCGTTTGCTGCTCATAAAGAAACCACGACTTTTCCATAGCACAAGTATCTTCCACCTGGTTTGGTTTTCCAATGTTGTAACATACCACTCTTTCGGGGGCTATCATCTGAAGAGTCACATCGTTAAGCGAACTGAGAATCTATCTCTTTAAGTAACAAAGTTTTTATTTTAAACATTTCAGTTGCCATTGTCTTGAAGGTTAGTATATACTTCTCTAAGACCCCTAAAAATAAAACCTAACATCAGCTGATAATTAGATGACATCACTGGGGTTATCAACTGATTTACTCTTTATAGTAGAGAAACACCCTAACTTAATGTATAAAAAAAATCACCAGAGAAACTGTTTAAAACTGTAGATGTCAACAGCTAATCACATGAATGAGTCTAATGAAACACAAGGCAATACTTTTTGAGTGATTTTCTCTTCTCTTTCTCCTCGTACCATCTTCTTTCTCCTCCCCTTTAAAGGCACTAACGATCACTTCGCTGTCTGCATTCTGAGCTGGGCATGCTGACCTAGTAAGTCTGAATCCATTCTCTACAATCTACAGAAAATTCACACGGCAGTACTTTGAATTGCCTGGGCACAGCATCAGAATATACACACACCCCATCCACAAACGAATATTCAACACATCACTGATGTGAACCCTCAAATATGCAACACATCACTCTCTGTGGACCAACTTTAAAGGGCTCTCCATGGCCCAAATAAAGCAAAGGGAAACAGGTAAGCAACAACTACTTGACAAATAGATTACCTTGAGAAAAGTTCTTCTTGAGGCTGTCTCTGTTTCTGAAATAAACAGCATCCATGCTAATGTTTCTGAGGTTCTTTAGTCCCACATACTCACAGCTCTGTAACACTGTCATGTGTGGTGTATTTTTTTTTCTACCCTAGTGCAGTGAATATGCAGAGTCTGCCACATACTGTCGAATACCATCAGGGTCTGGCACATGCTGTCAAATACCATCAGGGTCTGGTATATGTTGTTGTTATGTGCCATCAAGTTGACTATGACTCACACTGACCCTATGAATAATAGCTCTGAATCCTGCTCCATTCTGGGCCAATCTCAGTTTCTGACACACCTGACCTCATTGCCACAGTCTTTGCATCAATCCGTCCCATCAAGGGTCTTCCTCTCCTGTGCCCACCTTCCACCCATCTAAACATGATGTCCTTCTCTAAGGACGTGTCCCTCCTGGCAACATTCCCAAAGTCTTGGAGATGGAGCTTCACAATCTTTGCATCTAAGAAGCAACCCCCTTTCACCTTTTCCAAGACAGACCTATTTGTTCTCTTCATAGTTCACAATACGTTCAATACTCTTCTCTAGTACCACAACCCAAAAGCATTGCTTCATCTTCTACCAACCTTATTCATTGACCAGCTCACTGATGCACAGCAAGTAATTGCAAAGACCATGGCTTGGATTAGGTGCACCTTAGACTCTAGACTGACATCATTGCTCTTTAGCACTCTTGAAGAAGTCCCTGATAGCATACCTTCCCAAAGCAAATGGTCTTTTGATTTCTTGACTGCTGGTGCCAAGAGCATTGATTTTGGATCTGGGCAAGAGGAAATTGTTAATAACCTCAATCTTTTCTCCATCTATTTTAATACTGGCTATTGGTCTTGTGGTGAAAATCTTTGTTTTCTTGATGTTGAGATGCAATCCATTTTGAAGACTGAAGTCCTTGACCTTCTGCACCAAATAGTTCAAGTCCTCCTCAGTTTCAATGACCAAAGCTGTGTCATCTGCATAATGTAGGTTGTTGATGAGTCTTCCTTCAATCCTTTTGTCACATAATTCTTCATAGAGTCCGGGCTTCCAAATGATCTGCTCTGCATATAGATTGAAAAGATATGGAGATAGGACACATACTTGGCACACTACTTTCTTGATTTTGAACCACACAGCATTTCCTTGATGTTTATACAACTTCTTTCTGGTCCAAGCATAGGTTTCACATGAGCACAATAAGTGCTCTTGAATTTCTATTCTAAATATTTGCCACAATTTGTTGTGATCCACATAGTCAAATACATTTGGATAGTCAATAAAGCACAAATAGGCATTCTTCTGGCACTCTCTGCTTTTAGCTAAGATCCAGCTAACACTGGCAATGATATCCCTAGTACTACGACCTCTTCTAAGCTTAGCTTGTTTTTTGGTGGTTTCTTTTACCCAGCTTGTATTTCTGGCAGTTCTCTGTCAATGTACTTTTCCAGTCATTTTTAAATAATATTCAGCAAGATTTTGCTTGCATGAAATATTAACGATAGTGTTTGATAATTTCCATACTCTGTTGGATTACCCTTTTTAAAAAAATGAGAATAAATATGCTTTTTTCCCAGTCAATTAGTTGGCCAGGTAGTTGTCCTCCAGATTTCTTGGCACAACTTGGTAAGCATATCCAGGGCTGCAACTGTTTGTGGAAATATGTCAATTGGCATGTCATCAATATCTGGGGCCTCATTTTTTGCCAATTCCTTCAGAGTACCTTGAATTTTCTCCTTCATCACCATGGCCACTTGATTGTATGCTATTTCATGAAATTCTGTGTCAGCCAATTCTTTTTGGCACAATGACACTTCCATTTTCTTTTGATGCTTCCTGGATCATAAATATTCTACCTATACCATACTTAAGTATTTCAACTCAAAGCTTGACTTTGTTCTTCAGTTCTTCAGGTTAAAAATGCCAGTCTCATTCCTTTTGGTTTTTTAACTCCAGCTCTTTGCACATTTTGTCATATTATTGGGCTTTGTCTTCCTGAGCTGTCTTTCTTTTTTAAAGTAAACCAGTATAAAAACCAACTATAAGATATCATCTCATCCCAGACAGAACAGCAAAAGAACAGAAGAGCAAGCAACAAATTCTGGCAAGGTTGTGGAGAAACTAGAACCCTTATTCACTGTTGGTGGGAGTGTAAAATGGTACAACCACTGTGGAAGGCAGTATGGCACTTTCTCAAAAAGTTGCAAATAGAGATATCATTTGACCCAGCCAATTCCACTACTGGGAATATACCCCAAAGAGACCATAACTGACATCCAAGCAGATATATGCACACCCATGTTTA
>NW_006399784.1:20896153-20898248 GCF_000299155.1 Elephantulus edwardii
AATTTTTCTTTTACTTTTCCAAGAGGGTAGTGTACTAGGGGGAGGGTTGGGAGGGGAGAAAAGTGCAACAATGAATGAATGGAAATCCAAAGTCTCTGTACATTTTTACTGAAATTAATAATAAATTTAAATTTTAAAAACGTAAACCAGTATAAAATAAAACATATATTTTAAAAAACCCAACAGAAAATGGAAGGAATACAGAGAATCACCATACCAAAAAGAAAGGGTTGAAATGGAACCATTTCAGAAAGTAACATATCAATAATCAAGAACCAACAGTACTGAAGGAAGAAGTCCAAGCCGTACTAAAGGCACTGGCAAAAAAAAAAAAGCCCCAGTAACTGATAAAATACAAATGGAGGTGTTTCTTGAAATAGGTACAACCCTGGCTGGGCTCAACAGTGTCTGCCAACAGATACTGAAGACGACAGCTAAATGGCCAACAGGATGGAAGAGATTCACATTTGTTCCCATTCTCAAGAAGGGTGGCTTCCTGTGGAAATTACTGAACAATATCGTTACTATCACATACAAGTAAAATCTTGCTGAACAGTATTTTTAAAACATATTGCTGAGATGGTATATTGACAGGAAACTCTCAGAAATTCAAGCTGAGTTCAGAAAAGGCTGTGACTGAAGTGATGGCATTGCTGATGTCAAATTGGTTGAAAGCACACAAAGATGTTGAACAAATACCACAAAGATGGTGACTTGTGTTTTAATAATTAAGCAATGGCATTCAGCTGTGTGAATCACAACACATTATGGCAAACATAGAGAAGAACAGGAACTCCACAACACTTAACTGTGCTAATGGGAAACCTCTATGTAGACCAAGAAGCAGCGGTCTGGAACAAAGGAACACTGCATAATTTAAAACCAAAAAGGGTGAATGTCAGAACTATATCCTTTTTCCATATCCATGCAATCTGTATTCTGAATAAATCACTCTAGAAGCTGTACTACTTGAAGAAGAATGTAATAACATCAGGACTGGAGAAAGATTCATCACTCAACAACCTGCATTGTGCAGATGACACAAACCTGCATGAAAATGTGAAGATGATTTGAAATACTTATTGAAGAGGATCAAAGACTACAGCCTTTGATATGAGTTATGTCTCAACATGAAGAAAACAAAAATTCTCACCACTGGAACAACAATCAACAAATGACAGACTGAAAATAGATTGAAGTTGTCAATGATTTTATTTTACTTGTATCCACAGTCAACATCTTTGTGGCAGTAGTAAAAAAAATAAAAAAAAAATTGCCATCAGGGAAGTCTATTGTCAAGGACCTCTCCAAAGTGCTAAAGACCAACAAAGCCAGTCTAAAGACTAAAGTGAGCCTGATACAAGCCATGGTAGTTTCCTATCTCAAAGTTGAAATATGAAAAAGAATGGGGGAAAAAAAGAACTGATGTCTTTGAATTGTGATATGAGTATTAAATATACCATAGTTGTTGTTGTTATGTGTCGTTGAGTCACTCGGAACTCATAGCAACCCTACGTACAACAAATAGCTCTGAAGTCTGCCATGTCCTGAGTCAGTCTCACTGACTCTGACACGTTCGCTATCCCCATTGCCCTAGTTACTGTATCAATCCATCTCACCCAGGTTTTTCCTCTCCTGCACTGTCCAATTGACATAGTTCAACAACTGAGCTGCCCTTTGAAATATGTTAGCTGCTTAACTTCCGCTATTTTCCCTTTTGCTTTGGCTTCTTGGCACTCTAGTGCAATATTCAGAGTCTCTTCTGAAATCCTTCTTGGTCTTTCTTTTCTTCCTCTGTTTCAGTAAAGACCTTTCGCATTCTACATGGATGATCCTCTTGATATCCTGCCACAGCTCGTTTGGTCTTCGTTCACTAGTGTTCAATTTCAGACCTGTTTTTGGGATGGTTTTTAAATTAAAGTGGTACAGGGTACCTAACATATGTTTCCTGAATGAATGATAGCTCTCAAGGATCTAAAGACTTATTTGCCAGAGGTGAGATTCACCTTTCATTCTCCTCTGTCTCTATACGTGTTTTGAAAGCTCCAGAGAATGGTGATTTTATTTATTTTTTTTTGTTTTTTTTTTTGTTTTT
>NW_006399784.1:20899650-20901776 GCF_000299155.1 Elephantulus edwardii
CCCTACTGGAGAAGTTTTTGGATGTGCATAGGGATTTGAGTCTTAGAAGATCCCATTCATCTATGTTATCTTCTCCTGGTTGTAGCGAGAATGGTGATTTTAAAAAAACTAAAAAGACCTAAAGTTAGCTAATGCCATCAAACATAGCTAAGGAGGTAGTGAACCTCGACAACCTCTAAACATAGAACTCCATTAGCATCCACCCCACCACTGCAATCTCAATCAATGTCCTTTAGCAGAATGATGATCCAAGAAGACTTGGGCAAAATCTAACATCCTAAAAATTGTGATTACTACCCAAACAAAGTAATAATAAATGTTCTATATTGCTTAAATAATATAAATTGCTTAAACCAGGAGGCTGTTGTGTGAGAGCACTGCATGGTTTAAAATTGAGAAGGGAGTGTGTCAGAGTTCTATTCTTTTCCCATACCTATTCAATCTGTATGCTGAGCAAATTATACAAGGAGCTAGACTCTACAAAGAGGAATATGGCATCAGGATTGGAGGGAGACTCATCAATAACTTGCGTTATACAAATGACACAACATTGCCTGCTGAAAGTGAAGTACTTGTTGCAGAAGATCATGGAATGCAGTCTTCAGTATGGATTGCATCTCAATATCAAGAAAACAAAGATTCAGTATGGAATGCATTTCAATATCAAGAAAACAAACATTCTTAACACTAGATCAATTGGCAGTGTCATGATGGATGGAGAAGAGATTGAAACTGTCAACAGCTTCATCTTGCTTGGATTCACAATTAACACCCTTGGTACCAGCAGTTAGGAAATAAGTAGACGCACTACACTGGGGAAATCTGCAGCTAAGGACGTTTCCAAATTATTGAGGAGTAGTGATGTCAGTTTGAGGACTAAGGTGTGTCTGATTCAGGTCATAGTCTTTCCAATTACTTGATATGCATCTGAGAGGTGGACAATGAATAAGGTTGACAGGAAAAGAACTGACACCTTTGAGCTGTGATATTGGAGAAGAGCACTGAACATCCCATGGACAGCCAAGAGGACAAACAGATATGTCTTGCAGAAAGTGCAGCTGGAATGCTCTTTAGAGGAAAGAAGGATGAGGCTTTGCCTCACATACTTCGTACATGTTGCTATGAGGTGCTGTTCCTTGGAGACGGGTATTATATTGGGAAGGTTGGAAGGTCGACAAAGGAGAGGAAGACCCTCAGCCAGGTGGAATGACATGGTAACTGCAGCAATGGGCTCTTGTGTGTCAGGAAATGTGAGGATGCCACAGAACAGAAAAGGGTTCCTATCTTTTGTTCATGGGGTCGCTATGAGTCATACTCAACTCGCCTCCACAGCACCTAACGACAACAAATGTTCTAAATGGGCCATGCATGTAGTTTCTCTAAAACAGTATTCTCACCTTCCTGATCAAGCACTGCTGAGCTGACATGTTACACAGAATTCCAGGAGCTGCCTTTGCACCAATAAAGCAGCATCAGCCTTTTCCCTATTAAGTTACACACAGCCTTAGTCAGCTCAAAAGCATAGTGATAAACTCTTTAGAATATAAGTCTCGGGCTTTGGGGGCTGACATGAAAGAAGGGCATTAAACATCTATTGTTTATCACTCTTAGGCTGGATGAGTGAAAAGATTTTCATTTCTTTTCAGAAATCAAAGCTGTCATTTATAAAGCTAAGAGGATTTAAGAAAGTACTTGGAAGGGCAGGATTCACATAACATGCTATAAATATTAAAAACTCAATTCCATTAAGCATCAAATTGCAAACCCTTTATAAATTGAGGTCACACTCACCTTAAACTCAGGCCTGGAAAATCTGGATCCTTTCTCCTTCCATTTCTTCCCTAGACCATATCCTCATTGTCCTCATAAGACTTCTACCTCAAGAATCTTTTCTTGTCTCATTATCTTACTTTTCAGAAACTTCCTCTAATTTCCTCAAAAAGGAATCTCTGAGACCAGAGGCTAAATGCAACCACTTGAAAATTAATGATAAAACCAGGAACTCATGCAATACTATTCAAAATGGTTAACTCTGGAGAACATTATGCTGAGTGAAATATCCCAGTCACAAAAGGACAAATATTGCATGGTGCCACTGTTGTAGAATGGGACTGTCCTTGGGGTTG
>NW_006399784.1:20902761-20912791 GCF_000299155.1 Elephantulus edwardii
CTCCACACTAAGAAAAAAAAAAGAAAATTAATGATAAAACCAAAAGAACTTCTACTGCGTAGAATGTAAAACTGGAACTTCATGTAATGCTTTATAAATTTGCTAATGTCCTAGCAAAATAAGTAGCAGTTTGTTGAAGTCCAGTTTTAAAAGACAAACACCTGTTAATATGTCTTCTGAAGAGCCATCAATATTTACTTACCTTGTGCTTATAAAGAATTGCCAAGTAGCTAGACAATGTCAGAAGACATTCCATAAATTACATTAGAGTGCCGAGAAGCCAAAACAAAGGGAAGAGATACTAAAGTAAAAGAGCTGAATAAAAGATGTCAAAGGGCAGTTCAAGAAGACAAAGCAAAGTATTATAACAAAATGTGCAACTTCAGGAGTCAGAGTAAAAAGGGAAGAACTTGCTTAGTATTTCTCTAGCTGAAAGAAATGAAAAACAAGTTCAAGCCTTGAGTTGTAATACTAAAAGATGACATTGCAAAATCTTTAATGACCCAGGACACATTAAATGAAGATGGAAGGAATATACAGAGTCACTTTACTGAAAAGAACTGATCAACACTGAAGAATTTCAGAAAGCACTGTATGAATAATAGCAATGGTAACAAAAGAAGAAGTTCAAGATGTGCTGATGACATTGACGAAATATAAAGCCCCAGGAACAGAGAGGATACCAATTGACATTTTTCAACTAACAGATGCAACCCTAGTTGTGCTCACCAGTCTATGGCTGAAAATTTGAAGGACAGATGTTCACTAACTGACTGGATGAGATCCATATTTGTTTTCATTCCCAAGAAAAATGATCTAAAAAAATATGGAAATTATAGAATAGTATAATTAATATCACATGCAAGCAAAATATTGCTGAAGATCATTCTAAAACAACTGGAACAGTACATCGACAGGGAACTGCTAGAAGTAGAAGATAGGTTTAGACGAGGCCATGGCACCAGGGATATCACTGAAGCTATTGGATAGATCCTGGCTGAAAGGAGGGAATACAAAAAGAATGTCTATCTGTGTTTTATAAATTATGCAAATGCATTTGACTGCGTGGATCACAATAAACTTTGGCTAACACTGAGAAGAATAAGGAGCTGAGAACATTTAATTTTGCTCATATGAAATCTATACCTAGACTAAGAAGCTGTTTTCCAAACAAAACAAGGTAACACCATTTGATTTAAAATCAGGAAGGATGTGTGTTAAAGGTGTATTCTTTCTCCATACCTATTCAATCTATACACTGAGCAAATAATTTGTGAACCAAATTCTATGAAGAAGAATGTGGCATCAGGATTGGAGGAAGACTCAAACAGCCTGCTCTATGCAGACAACACAACTTTACTTGCTTCTGCAACAAGTGTTTCAAGTCCTCTTCACTTTCTGCAAGCAAAGGATACACCTCTGACACACATACTTCCCATGTTAAACCATACAGTGTTCCCTTGTTCCACTTGGACAAAGCGAGGGAGGTCTGGAGTGCTTGCTGCAGAAGATCCAAGACTACAGCCTTCAATATGGATTGCATGTTAACATCAAGAAGACAGAGGTCCTTACCACTGAGCCAGTGGACAACATTTATGACGGTAGATGGAGAAAGAATTGAAGCTGTTAATGATTTTGTCTTGCTTGGATTCCTTGGTACCAGTTGCCAGTATATACAGAGACATATTGCTTTGTGCAAGTCGGCTGTCAAGGACCTCTCTAAAATGCTACACAGCAATGATACAAGTTTGAAGACTAAGGTATGCCTGATTCAGGCCAGGATATTTTCCATTACTTGCTATGTGGCTGAAAGCTGGACAATGAACTAAAATGAAAGAAGAATTTATGCCTTTGAATTGTGGTGCTGGAGAAGAGAGCTGACTATCCCATGGACTCCAAAAAAGACAAACAGGTATGTCTTAGAAAAGGTGCAGCCCGAGAGCTCCTTGAAGGCAAAGATGGCAAAGTTTCATATCTCATAAATGTAACATGTTGTTGGAGAGGCTATTTCTTAGAAATTTCTATGATTACTTGGAAGGGTAGTGGGTCAGCAAAAGAGAGGAAGACCCTCACCAAGAAGGATTGATGCAGTGACTGCAGCAATGAACTCAAGTGTATCAGAGATAGTGAGGATGGCACAGGAAAGGGTAGGGCTCAGGTCTGTTGTTCAGAAGGTCGCTATGAGTCGTACTCAACTCAAGGGTACCTAACAATAACAACAACACCAACAACACTTATCTATAGAAATACTAGTATACATAGTATATGAAGCTCTACCTTACTACCATACCATACACAATAACACAGTTTAAGAATAGTAAGGCTTGCCAATATAATTTCTCACTAGAGTAAATGTACAATGTCTGTAATAGCCTAAGAGAAAAGAGTCAGTTCTCAAAAGGAATTATTTTTAACAAGGTAAGTACAATCCATATTTATTCCCACTCGAAAAAAAAAGATGACCCAACAGAATGTGGGAATTAACATACAATATCATTCATATTACACATAAGCAAAATCCTGCTGAAGATTATCCAGAAACAACTAGAACAGTACATTGACAGAGAACAACCAGAAATGCAAGCTTGGTTTAGAAGAGGTCATGGCACTAGAGACATTCTAGCCAATGTCAGATAGATCTTGGCAGAAAGCAGAGTACCAGAAGAATGTCTATTTGTGTTTCATTGACTATGCAAAGGCATTTAACTGTGTGGATGACAACAAACTGTGGTTAACCTTGAGGAGAATGGGAATCCCAGAATACTTAATTGTGCTATGTTAAACCTATACTTGGACCAAGAAACAGTCCTCAGAATAGAGCAAGGAAACATCACATGGTTCAAAATCAGGAAGAGACTGTGGCAGGGATGCTTTCTGTCTCCATACCTTTTCAATCTACATGCAGAACAGATTATTCGGGAGGCTAGGCTTTATGAGGGGATACGTGGCATTAGAGGGAGACTCATCAACAATCTATGTTTTGTAGATGACACAACCTTGTTTGCTGAAACTGTGGAGGATCTGAAGCACTTGCTGCAGAAGGTCAAGGATTGTAGTCTTCAATATGGATTGAAGCTCAACATCAAGAAGATAAAGATTCTCATCACTCGACCAATTGGCAGCACCATAATGGATAGAGAAGAGATTGAGGTTGTGAACAGCTTCAGATTGCTTGCCTCCACAACACTCTTGGTAAATAAAAAAAATTAATTGCATCAGGGAAAAATCTGCTGTCAGGGACCTCTCCAGAGTGCCAAGAAGCAATGATGTCAGTCTAGAGACTAAGGTGTGCCTGATCCAGGCCATGGTCTTCACAATTACTTGCTGTGCATCAGAGAGTTGGACAGTGACTAAGGATGACAGAAGATGACAGAAGCCATGTTGAAGACGGCAGTCTTTGACCTACTGGAAATGCTTCAGGTCCTCCTCAGGTTCAGCAAGTGAGGTTTACGTATGTGTAAATCTTTCCTTAGCATTTATTACAATGATCTTACACCACAATTGTCTTTTTGTCCTGAGTGACTTATGTAACTCAGCATAATTTGTTCTAAATCATCACTGTTGGGCTGTATTTCACAAATTTGTTGTAGTTGTTGTTATGTGCCGTTGAATCCCTTGCGACTCATAGAGACCCTATGTACAGCAGCCCTAAACTCTGCTCTGCCTGTGCCAATCGCACTGTCTATGACACTCCCATCCTGATTACTCCAGTCACTGAATCAATCTGCCTCATAGAGGACCTTCCTCTCCTGCACTGTCCCTCCACCCTCCCAAGTATGACTTCCTTCGCCAAGGACCGGTCTCTACTTAAAACATGTCCAAAGTATGTTAGACGGACAAATTATTTACTGTTTTTTAGCGATGTATCATCTTCTATTGAATGAATGTACTATAACTTCTTTATTCTTTCATCTGCTGGTGGACATTTGGGTTGTTTCCAATTCTCTATTATAAATAATGCTGAAAAAAAGCATGAATGTGTGGATGTCAGTATTTGTTTTATCTCTTATTTCTTTGGCATCTGTACGAAGCAGTAGGCTTGCTGGATAAAATAGTATTTCTACTCCCAAATTTCTAAGGAAATAAGAGACTACTTTCCATTGTGATGTATCACTTTACAATCCCACCATTGTGAGAGTTACAATCTCTCCACATCCTCGTCAGTATTTGCTGTTTTCTCTACTATAAAACACTGCAATTTTTCCTCCAAGGTGAGATGTTATCTCATTGTGTCAATCTGTATCCTTCTAGCAGCTAATGATCTTGAACATTTCTTTATTTACTTGTTGGCCACCTGAATGTTTTCTTTTGAGAACTGTCATTTATGTCCTTTTTATAACTTGATTGCTTGTCTTTTCCTTGCTGAGATGTTGGAAACAGTCTGTATAATAAATAGTGCTGACAAAACTCTATTTGCAGAATATTGCTACAAGAACCATACTTCCTACCACATACAAAAGCTAATTCAGGATGTACCAAGGACCTCAGAATAAAACTTAAAACTATAAGGATCATCAAAGAAAAAAATTAGGGCACATTTAAGAGCCCTAATCCATAATATGAACAGACTGTTGAATATAACTGAAAAATCACAAACAATGGTGGCTAAGTTAGATGATTTGGATCTCCCCCACCAAAATTAAATCCTTATATCCATCAAAACACTTCCCCAAAAAAGTAAAAAGAGAACCTACTGACTGGAGGAAAAGAACTGGCTACAACACACCTAACAAAGACTCATCTCTACTAGATGCTATTATGCTATTTTTCAATCCAAGTTCTGGAATGGAACCCTGACTCAGATATGCAATTTTTCTGCCATCAACTGTAGTAGCTCAATTCTTTGAAATTAACATTTTCCATTATCCACCCTTCTCCATCCTCCACTAGCTCTTGGCCAAGTGTCTATCACCAATTTTCTTAAAGTAGTAACATCAATTAATGGGTTCACTAACAGTTTAGATCAGGTTAACATAGGAAATGTCAGAGTATATTGCATGTAGTAAAAGCAAGAACTGTTTAATGACAAACCTGAGTACACATATTTTATTCAGATGATATACAGTCTAACTTACAGGTGTATCTGCTTTGCTATATTTCAATATATATTTCTATCTATATCATCTATATCTATTATCTAGTATCTATCTATCTATCTATCTATCTATCTATCTATCTATCTATCTATCTATCTATCTAAGAGTTCTAGTGGCCTAGTAATGAGAAGCTGCACAATCCCGAAGTCCACCAGCTGTTCCACGGTAAAAATGGGCAATCTCCTCCTGTGTGATTAACTGTCTCTGAAAACTTGCCGGAGGGTCAGCTTTGGGTTGGTTCCAAGTCTACAGTGTACTGTCCAATAAGCTATAACGTATGGTAAGCTTGCCTCGTCCTGTATCATCCTCACAATAAATGCCTTACCCAAGCCCACTGTTACAGTCACTGTACCAGCCCCTCTCATTGAGGCTCTTTCTCTTTCACTGACCCCTCTACCTTTCCCTGCATGATGTCTTTTTCAAAATATTGGCCCATACTGACAGCATGTCAAAAGTACATGCTGAAGTTTCATCATCCTAGCTTCTACAGAGAACCCTGGAGTTTTACTCTGCCTTGTATAGTTAGAACCCACTCAGCAGTAAGTGGTTATTCATAAATGGACAAATTCTCCAAAGTATTGAAGAGCAATGATGTCAGTTGAAGACTAAGGTGTGCCTGATACAGGCCATGGTCTTTGCAATCACTTGCTATGCATCAGAGAGCTGGACAAGGACTAGGGATGACAGAGGAGAATTAATGCCTTTGAGCTGTGGTGCTGGAGAAGAGTGTTGAATATACCATAGACAGCTAAGAAAACAAACACATTCGTTCTGAATAGGATTAAACCAGGCTGCAAGGATTCTGAAACTTTGTCTGACATACTTTGGACATATTGCAAGGAGGGACCAGTCCTAGGAGAGAGACGTCATGCTTGGGAGGATGGAGGGACAGGGCAAGAGAGGAAGATCCTCAATGAGATGGATCAATTTAGTGACTGAGATAATGGGGGTAGGTGTGTCAGAGACAGTAAGACTGGCACAGGATAGAGCAGGGTGTAGGGCTGTTGTACATAAGGTTGCTATGAATCACAGGTGACTTGATGGCACATAACAATAACAACACTTTTTTTTCAAGCTGTAATCAATAACAGTGAATAAAACTATACTGGCACTGATAAAACCAAATGAATTTGCAGTCTTTTCTTTCTGCCAGCCTCTCACTCAGCAGTTTTCTTTCCTGGTTCCCTGTACTACAGGCTAAAACCTCAGCACGATCTTGCTTGGAAGAAGCTGAGATCAGGTCTTTGAAGAGGTTGTCAAATGAATTTACAGTCAACCAAGTCTTTTGCCTTAACCTATGGTATCTAAAAGTATGTTTCCATTTTTATTAAAATTTCAAACTTCTAGAAATGGGCAAAACAGACAGGTTGTTTTCTTTTCTGAAAGCAGGTGGTGTGAAGAGATGACACCATGTGTCACATTCCACTTCCATAAAGTCAAAGTCTGTAAAACACGAAGGCTAGAACCAGCCCAGCCATCATGCCCACCACTGTAGCAGCACATTAACTTAATGCATGGCGTAGGAGCGAAATTGAGCATGTAGACATTCTGACCTTTCTGCAATCAGCTCCAGTTGTGCAACTCCATTTGCATCTAAATTAGCACCAGAATCCTCCTTGTAATGGCAGCTTTATGTGTGTTCTGAAAAATAAATTTTCCTACCTGCTAATTGTTTTTTGGGGCTGTGTTTTCGTGTGCATGTGATCCAGTCACACTGGAACAAACAGATGGATTGTACCTTCTGTCACTCAGGCAGGTGGCAGGCAGTGGGGTCAGGTGATTGTCACACCTTTTCCAAGTCAGAAACCTGCCCTTGGTTTTAGTTTTCTTATCAGAGGAGATAGCTTGTTAACTACAGGTTCATGTGGGTGGGTTATGTGTGATTCCTTAGGCCCTGGAGAATTAGGGAACAGCGAGATTCAGGTGAACATGCTCACTCACAGTACAGTGGCAGACAAATGACAGAGCACAGGAAACAGGGATGAAAGGGCCTTGAGAGAGAATGCAGGCCAAGAGCCTAGCCCACTGCTGCTGAGGAGAGGCAGGTAATGGGCAGTCAGGAGGTTTGTCCACGGAGCACAGCCAACGACTACAGCTGGGCAGGCTCTTCTCTTTGCTGTCCCTCAAAGGACGCAGCGCAAAGCAGAACATTCAAGTGCAGAGGGAAGACAGACACCTGGCTCTCAGCGAGCAGTCCGACCCTTTCAGCCAAAAATTCAGGACAGAAAAGATTCAATTATTCAAGGTCTGAAGATAGTCGACGGTGGATGATTCAGTCTCACTCTCTTCTGGCCCCCCTCCTGGCTCCCTTCTGGTCCTTAACCTCTAGGCTACACCATCTCCAGGGGCCAGCTGGGGAGGTAACTGGAGGTGACGGTCAATGTCAGTAAGTTCATCTATTTATTCTCAAAGTATCTGAGGAAGGAGCAAATGAAAATGATGGCTAAAAGGAGGATTTCAGGAACAGATTTCATGGAGAGGAAAAAGTTTAAGATAAACACTCGTGTTTGTCTTTCTTTTCCAAATGTTCTTCAATATGTCTGTAATGTTTACAATGAAGTATAAAGAATGTGAACCTGCTGAGAAAAAAAAGAACAGTACACAAACAACGTTTCAGGGCCTTTCCAAGTCCTAAATGGGTATGCATCACCCCTCCTGAGCTCTGGCGGCCTAGTGGCAAGATGCTGCACTGTAATCCCGAAGGCACATGGTTCGAGGCCACCAGCTGCTCCATGGGAGGATGGATAATCTCCTGCAAAATTAACTGCCTCTGAAAACCCATCAAAGGATCAGCCCGCCAAAGGATCAGTTATGGGTCGGTCCAACTCTACGGTACATCACCACCTCGACAACAACAACACTCTGCCTACCTAACAGAAGGAGGGGTTGGATCTGCTGAGATAGAACAGCAGCCAGCACCTGAGAGGCACTCTGAGCAGTACCATATGCACTGCATTGGTACCAGTGAGACCTGAAGGCCTGACGATGCTCTCAGGGCTCTCCAACCCGCCCACATTTGAGGTGTATGAACTAGCCAGGGCTTCAACTGGCTGCAGTCCAGTTTGACCTTTGGCTAAGAATTTGTATTTTCATCCCAGACTGCAGCTAGCATAGATCCCCAGGCGATTTTCCTGTATTTGACATCCTTCTTCTAAAAGCCCTAGACAAGGAGTATTACACAGCTACTTGAGGCACCACAGCTTACTCGTTCAGCCTTTAATCATTCAAGTCAGAAATAATTTCTGATATTTCTGATATTTAAAGAAGAGTCTAGCTGTTGTAATTTAAATGGTGCCTTACCCAGCTCTTGTGTAAGAGTCACTCTCCCCTTTTGCAAAAAGTGGTGATAAAAAAACACTGCTTCCCAAAACTCTACTTTCTTTACTCTTCCGGAATTCATTAAACCCCTTGGCCTTCTCTAGGCTAAGTCAAATTTTTTTCTTTATTTAATGCATTCATGCATATTTTTCTCAACCTTAACTGCAGAAATTACTATGTCTATCCCCAAACCCACCACTACCATCTACTCAAATCTGACCTATAGAAACCCTATGAGATATGGGCTGTTTAGTACTCTTCTCCAGCATCATAGTTCAAAGGCATCAGTTCTTCTTATGTTATCCTTATTCACTGTCCAACTTTCAGATGCATAGTAAGTAATTTTAAAGACCATGGTTTGGAATCAGGTGCACCTTAGTCTTTAAACTGGTTTTTCTGCTCTTTAGACTTTAGAGAGGTTTTTGACAATAGATTTTCCCAACCTAAGAAGGGAATTTGCTAGAGACAGAGAGGAGAAAAAGTTCCCTCAGCTTGACTATATATCTTCCTGTTTAATAAGACATTGAATTTTTTATGAGACTTACTTTAAAGTCAACAGTAGAAGGGGGGAAGGATCAGAAACTACTGCTTCTTGAAAATGAAGTAGCTTAGAAAAATGACAAGATAGTACCACCTAATACCTCACATCACTTCCAAATCAATCTGCCTGCTGCAATAAATTATTTGGGGGTAGAATTTTAAACCCAGATCCTTGAGATCAAAGCAATAACAAAAGCAAACTGGGAGAGCAAAATATTTCACTCCTCAGTTAACTTCCATGAGAAATGGAAAGACCTCAATATAATAAAAGGACTGAGAAAACACACAGAGATCTGGATGAATGCAATCATTCTGACTTGTCTGTTATCCCAAACTTGCTCAGTACCTGGCACAGGGAACACCTTATCAGAATTATTCCTTCTCTACTTCACCTGAAATGCAAGTCAGACATAAAAATGAGAGGAGATCAGGGCCTAAAAAAAAAAAGTCAGTGTAGGGCAAGTGCAGAATATCCAAGAAGGTAAAATAAACAGAATAAACTTCCTTTCTGTTTCCCTTGGTTTGGGGTTTTTGTATGAGTTCTTGAAGAAAAACTCACAGGGTATTTGTTGTTACTAAATTTTTAATGTTCTCTTAGGAAAGTGCAAGGAAAGAATAAAAGATTCACATCAAGTCTCAGAACAGATTCTCTGTCTCCTCTCCATTTGTTTCCAGGCTGAATACTACCTGGGTGCCTCAGATAAGGGTGGTTTTGTATGTTATTTGTTATAGTTCTGTCTGTGGGGCATGAGGTGGATTCCTATCTTTTTATAATTTTGATATTTAAGAAACAATTTCTTCAGTGCAACATTATCTTCCTCATGCACTTGTTGATTTAAGGGGAGTAAAAAAAATTCTATTTCTAATTTTCTATTTCAGAAATAAATGTAAGCTTAATTTATAACCCTAATTTTCTTCTTCTATAAAGGAAAAGAAATAGCATGGGATAACACAGAGAGGTCAGAGATGAGGAGGTTGTGCAGAACCTGCAGACTGGTTCAGACTGAAAAAATATATTCTACAACAGTGGCATTGGGGTGGGGATAAGACTGAGAAAAACTGGATGAAATATGTTT
>NW_006399784.1:20913071-20929092 GCF_000299155.1 Elephantulus edwardii
AAAAAAAAATGTATTCTGTGAGCTGATGTATATTAAAGGAATAGGGAACACAGTCAAGGGAGGCTGAGTTATGGTTCACTTGCAATTTGCTTTGTGCTGGTTTATCCAGTTCTCTTCTCACCCTATAAAGTAACTGTATTTTTTTTAACCTTTGATTTTAAAGACTAGCAACCACTGCACTACTAACTTATGTAACTCAAACAGGTAGCTGGATGAGGAAATTTCCCATATTTTGTATGGACAAAAGGTGTGAGACAGAACAGATAACAGCAGTTTTTACTCTAATCATATGCTGTGGATATTGTAATTTGTGTATTTTAAATTCTTGTGTCTTTTTCATCTATAAAAACAACAATAAAACCCCACTGCCTCTTGGGTCAGTTCTGACTCACAGCGACCTTCCATAGTGTTTGTCATCTTTATACGAGAAGATCCAAACTTTATCTTTCAGTCAGCAGCCTAATTCATTACACACTCTGCCACCAGGGTTCCTTCTATATTGATAACACAATTTTGTCACCTAACTTCTGTAACTCAAAGAGTAGTAAAATTAGGGAAGAGAAGGTGTGCTGGAAGAAGAAGCAATCCGAGTATTATCCGAGGTCAAATTCCTTTCATTAAGTTCCTCTCGGCTACTGGGATCCTACCTTTGAGCCAAAGTCAGACCACATAAGAAAAAGGGACCTTCTGCACAAAGTAGTCTCTGGGAACTACAACTTGATAACAGATGTCTCAGCCAGCACAGAAGGTGGATCTTTCTGATATTAGATAAAGGTGTTGTTTCCTACAGAGAGATAGAACCCCATGCCGGGGCACACCATGTGGTAAGCGCAGTGTGGATTTCATCTCTCCTCATGTCGCCAGGCAGGTGTCCCCATGCAGTGGACAACCTGCACACAATTCATTGTGGTATCCTGCTTGTTGAGTACCACCTGGTCAGAACTGACTTACAGCTGACCTTCCGGCAGGTTTTCAGAGACAGTAACTCGCTATCTTCCTCTCATGGAGTAGCTGGCGGATTTGAACCACATGCTTTTGGATTGGTAGTGCAACTCCTTCCCACAAAGCCAAGAGCCCTGTGTAGACTGTATCTTTTCAATTTTTAACAAATTTCTCAGCTTCCCAACAATAAAAACAAAGACATTTCTAAACTACCTTTATTCATTCCCCATTAATTCCCTGGTGGGGGGGGGGAATCCCTTAACTTTATAGGTAATAAAAAGCCTTCATTTCCCTGCTTCCTTTACACCTAGGTGTGGCTATATGACCATGCCTTTGCCAGAGAGTTGTAAAGAGAAGTGTTAAGTGTGACTGGAAAATAACGTTAAAAGGAACCTTCTCTTGTCTGCAACAGAACCCAATTCAAACTGACAGTGTTTTCTCTGAAAATAAGATTTTCTTAGTAAGTAAACTGTCAAATATCATTCTCAGTACTTAGAACAGAATTGGAAATATACTGGATATTCACAATAATGTTATTGAATGAAAAAGTAAATTCATGGTTTATATCATGGAAAGTCCAACTATCTATGGCCCACGTTACACCAAAAATGCAAAGGATAGGATAATCTTATAACTGATTCTCAAGTAATTCTTAATCCTTTTTTCCATTGAGATTTTAATGAAAGTTTATAGAGAACTTGGATTTCCATTGTTGCAGATTTCCTCCCTGCTCACCCACCCCTAATTCACTTTTCTCTTTGGGCAAAAAAAAAATTCTTTCATTGTTGTTTAATCCCCTCGCCTCCAGTCTACTTTACTACACAGCTCTCTCTTATTCTGGACTGTTGTCATGCAAATGATACCTAATCATATTTTCCTTTTAAGCAGTTTTATTCCTCATCAATTTCAATGCAATTGTCCCCTCTTTTCTTAGTTTCCCCCCAACCTCCGCGTCAGTCCTGTTTTATAGTAGTGGCATTATGCAATATTTGTCCTTTTGTGACAGAGATATTTCACTCAAATAATTTTCTAAAGTATAAGAACAAGGGTGCTTTTTAAAAACCTTTCAAAACCATAAAAAATAAATTATACTATAGCATATACTGTAATATTACCATTACAAAGCATGATGTTGTTGTTGTTGTTATATGCTGTCGAGTCACTTATAACTCACAGTGACCCTATGTACAACAGCCCTAAACTCTGCTCTGTCCTGTGCCAGTCGCATTGTCTCCAATACACCCATCCCGACAACCTCAGTCACTGAATCAATCCACCTCATAGAGGGCCTTCCCCTCCCTCCACTGTCCCTCCACCCTCCCAAGCATGATGTCCCTCTCCAAAGACTGGTCCCTCCTTACAACAAAAGTATGTCCAAAGTATGTCTGACGAAGCCTCAGAATCCTTGCCTCCAAGGAGCAACCCCGTTTGACCTTTTCCAGGATGAATCTGTTTGTTTTCCTAGCAGTCCATGGTACCCCCAATACTCTTCTCCAGCACCACAGCTCAAAGGCATCAATTCTCCTTCTATCCTCCTTAGTCATTGTCCAACTCTCTGATGCATAACAAGTGATAGCAAAGACTGTGGCCTGTATCAGACGTACCTTAGTCTCCAGAGTGACACTATTGCTCTTCAGTACTTTGGAGAGATCCCTAACAGTAGACTTTCCCATCATAATACATCTTAATTTCCTGGCTGCTGTTGCCAAAAGTGTTGACTGTGGAACCAAGCAGACTAAAGCTGTGAACAGCCTCAATCTCTTCACCATCCATTCTGATGCTGCCAATTGGTCCAGTGGTGAGAATCTTTGTCTTCTTGATATTGAGCCTCAATCCATATTGAAGGCTGCAGTCCTTGACCCTCTGCAGCAAGCGTTTCAGGTCCTCATTTTCAGCAAGCAGGTTTGTGTCATCTGCATAATGCAGATTGTTGGTAGATCTTCCACCAATCCTGACACCACATTTCTCTTCATAGAGCATAGCAGCACATCAGCAGAGAACTGCCAGATGTCCAGGCTGGGTTTAGAAGGGGTCGTGGTACTAGGGATATTGTAGCTGATGTTAGATGGATCTTAGCTGAAAGCAGGGAACACCAGAGGAATGTCTATCTGTGTCTTATTGACTATGCAAAAGTGTTTGAATGTGTGGATCATAACAAACTGTGACTGACTCTGAGAAGAATGGGAATCCCAGAACACTTGATCATGCTAATGTGAAACCTATACTTGGCTTAAAAGGCAGTGGCCAGAACAAAGCAAGGAAACACTGCATGGTTCAAAATTGGGAAGGGTGTACACCAGGCATGTGTACTGTCTCCATATATAAGTGTGATGTACTTAAAATTTTATATTCTATTTTAAGGTCCCATTTATGGCCCACCAAATTGACACTGTATAGCCCACCAAACTGGCCCATTAATGCGACAGTATTCAATGTTTAAAAATTCTATTTAAATACGTATGTGCTAACTTCTCTATTAACTTTTAACAATAACAATAACAAAAGAATAAAAGTCAATTCTAGAATTTACTTTTAATGGAAAGGAACAGTAAGACAAGCTAAACATTGAATTCACTTTGTCTTGGATATTTGTGTACTATGAGTGAATATGATCACTGATGCCTTAGACTCTCTACCACAAAAAACAAATTATAAGACTGCACTGGAACAACCTGTTAAGGTCTTAGAAGCTGGGAGCTGCCTAAGTGACCTGCCTTCTTCCCACATCAACTCCCTGCTTTCTGTTCATCACTGGCAAATGGCAGCATTATCTCTCAGTGCCAAAACTGAGCTGTCCTTTCTCCAAGCTGGGTTCATAACTTTCTCCCATGGGTTAAGGTATATATGATTAGGTATTATTGTCATGACATGAGTCCAGAACGAAGGCTGCATAGTGGCATCAACTTGGGTGGGGGAGGGACTGTATAACAATGAAAGAATTTTTCTTTTATTTTTCAAAGAGAAGAATGACTGGAGGGAAGGGGTAGGCAGGGAGAAAAATGCAACAATGAATTAACAGAAATCCAAAATCTCTGTAAATTTTCATTGAAATTAATAATAATAATTTAAAAAAATTACTTGTGTTAACTGTTCTTTTTCTTTGTTGATCAGGGAATTGTAAATGTACTTCCCTTCTAAAGAGAAATGCTATGGAGGTTACAACTAATAAATGAAGAATAAGGAAAGTATCACAAGATAATAGAAATAGTTGATATTCTGACCTTACTTTCTGATAGCCTTGGATAAGTCAACTATTTTTTTTTTATTTTAAACAAGAAGTTTATTTAAACAACAAGACGCTTGACTTGAAGGGAAAACTAACTAGGATTCATTTCTTTTAATTTACCCCTACTTAAAGACAGATTGCCCTACATGTAACAGCTACGTACATAAAAGTTACAAAATTGTCCTTGGTTTTACAATGATAAATGAAAAACAGTAAAATTCTCCAATCAAGCAAGGTATGTAAGGGGGTTTTTATGTCATTTTATTGTTAAACAGTGAGAATAAAAGAACTTATTGGAATATAAACATAAGAGCTGAATGAGCATACCACTTAGGGAGAAAGTGGGTATGTCCACAGAACCAGTATTTTTCCCCATCCATCTCCACTAGATGTTGATCAAAACATACCATTGGCCATTTAGTCTATTAAAAAAAAAACACCAGAAAACCAAATAAAACAACCCTGCAATATGCATGTGCACATGTACCAGTTACTTTACGTACGATAAAAGAATAGGGAGAGGGAAATAGAAGAAGAGAGAAACCTATGCTGTAATAGTCAGGATGTGCTGGAACCCAGTTGTGGTTTTCTAACAGAATGTATTCTTGGTCTGCAGGAACAGAGTTCTGGAGTAAAACAGCAGGTTCCTCTGTGCTTATTTTAGAAGACACCTCCTGTCTGCTGCTGGAACACATCAACTGTATCTTCATCCTCCATTTCAAACTGTGCAGGTGTATCTGATTCATTGATTGGCTGTCTGTCAAATCGGAAACTGATCTGCCTCATCAACAAACCCTGTCATTCACAGTAAGCTTTCATTCGTTTACTAAGTGGTGTAAGCCTCTTAATCTAAACTGCACCACAGAACCATCCCCTCCTGACTCTTTCAAATTAATATGATCATTGTTCTCCGTCTTGACTCCTTCCTTAGGTTTCTCAGCGGCCATGGTGAGCGCCCTCGGGTAATATTTTGATGTCTCAAAAATATTGGCTGCAGCTGTGAAACAATCATGGTACTTCTGGTGTGCATATTTTGCAATCTATCATAGCACACCAATTTCTCATTTAAAAAACCCTGTGAAAAGTAGAGGAACACAGGCAGTTATAGTAGTCATAGAGTCCAGAATGGTGTCAGTCAAAAATGAGGAAAAATAATGGAAAAGATCCTTTAATATTTGGAGCACGGAATGCACGTAGCTTGAATGTTGGAAAACTAGAAATTGTGAAAAATGAAATGGAACACATAAGCATTGACATGTTAGGCATTAGAGAGAAGAGATACACTAGCTTAGCTTATGTATGCTTTTTTCTGATTTTGAACCATGCTGTGTTCAGTGTTTTCTTGCTCTGTTCTGATGACTACTTCCTGGTCCAAGTACAGGTTTTTGCATGAGCAAATTAAGGTGTTGGGGGCTTCCTGTTCTTTACAACACAGTATTTCATAATTAACATGACCAATGACACTCTTTGCAAAGAAAACTCAGTGCAAGAAGAGGTAATGGGCATCTGAGGTCACAAAGCAAAGTAGTAATAAGATATTCCCACCTATACTGTGCATTTAATCATCAAGTTACTCAGTTTCACACATACCACCATCTACCAACTGCTACAAGAGTAAAAAAAATGTGCAGACTTGTGAAATGATGTAAAATAGAGATATTGAAGGAAAAGAAGGAGAAATTTGGACATTTTCATTATCTTCTTAGTTTATTCAGCACAACAGAAAGCCATACATCCTTCAGTAAGTTAGTTGTGCGAATGAGCACTAGAGGATTTCCCAAGAATAAACAGTTGAATTTGATGGAGTCCTAACTATGCAGGAAGGCCCACTACTGAACAATGTAGGTTTTAAACTAATGAGTAAAAGAGTACCAACACTAGCTGGAAAAACAATGCTGATAAAAACCCAGTCCTTTGTCATCCTTCCACCATTTAAAAAAAAACCAAAAACAAAAAAAGGAAAGCACGAGCAGTAGCAAGATCAGTCATGTTTGTATCACTGTAAAGTAAAAAATGAGCCTACCATCATTCTAGGTTAGTAACTAATCTATCATAAGAACAAAGAGTCCCATATGAAAAAAATCTACAAAATACCTGAATACAAATCTTTTCCATTCTTAAAGTTGTTGTTGTTGTTAAGTGTCGTCGAGTTGCAGGCGACTCATAGCGACCCTATGAAGGAGAGTCCTCTACGCTTGGGATTCTTAAAGTAGGGCTCCCTAAAACTTAAACTCTGGAGCATCTTCTTAGCTCCACTAGATGGTGCAAAGTCTCCTTTTCAAACAGACTTACCAGGAGGAGAAACTCAAGATGGACTCAAGATGCACACCCAAGCAAGGCCTGCATTGCACCGTAGCCTTGAGCAAGGAGGATTTACTCTATAAGAAATATTCTATTTTGCAATTAATTATAAGAAGTTTGATTCCCCCCCCCCTAAATCTTCATTGGGAGTTTAGGAGTTAAATTTATGCCAGGGAAAGATCATGGAACTAATGCTGACTGCAGAAGAGCACATGAAAAAAAGTGGGTATCAAATAAAGCCTTGAGATCTGGATATCTGTATTTGGTCCAAGCACTACAGTCATCAGCTGTGTGAGGTTGCACCAATCACCTATTCTCTCTAGTCCTAAATGTTTTTATTTTAAAAATAATTGTTTGGGGCTAAATAATCTTTATAACTATGTCTCTCAAAAAAATTCATGAGTGTACATAGTAACTCCAACTTAATCTCTCCATTTAGATTTGGAAAGAATTTTAAATACAAATGATAAACAGTGAAATCTACTCAGTCTATGAAATTTTTTTAGCTGAGATTTTATTAATTCATTCACTAAAAATATTATATAGCATAGAGGAAGACCCTCAACCAGTTGGCTTGACAAGGTGACTGCTGCAATGGGCTCTTGTGTGTCAGGAAGAATAGGCTTCAGATCTTTTGTTCATAGGGTCTCTATGAGTCATACTCAACTTGGCAGCATCTAACAACAACAACAACATTTAGTGCCAAGCATATGGTCAATTATTGTATGGACACAGAAAAATGAAGGCACTTCATCTTTGTTCCACATAGACATCCTCTATGAAAATATAATATAATGGATTTCAAAATTCTAAGCTCCTAAATTCTAAGATAATTCTACCTAAAAAAATAGAAATTGGACTGTTAAAACATCCAATTTTGTATTGTTTTAATATTTTTTAAATATTAACATTTACACAGAAAACCAAGTTTGCATTTAACAATTTTTATAGATATTATTTAATGACATTGGTTACATTTTCTACAATGCGGCAGCATTCTCATTATTTCCATTCTACTTGCTCTGATTCCATTAATCTAGTTTCCCTGCTACCTCTATCCCTACCCTCTCATCTTTGGTCTAGTATATATGTCTTCTATTTAGTTAGATTTAGATTATTGTTCTTTAGAAGACTATATTTTTATTAATATTGGTGATATTATTTATATGAAGAGTCATATTGTTATTATAGGTGATTTTCTTCATATTATAAGCCAATTTGTCCTTTGGTTGAAAGGGGACCTCCCTGAGTCAATTAGAAATTTCTCTAATCTAGTCTCTATAGGTACAGTAAATTTGGCTTTTTAAAAAAAATTTTTTTGTTCTACATTTTTACCTTCCGCTCCCATTTTTATCTAAGATCATTGACTGTGTTCCTTAGTGGGAAGAGTCAGTGATGGTAGGCACACACCATCTGGTAGTTCTGGTCTCTAGGTAAAGTGAAGTAATTTTGTGTAGACTAGCTTTTTTGAGTCTTTGGTTTCCTTTTTTCTATTTTGCACTGGACAGTTCCATCTGTACATGGCTGCTCTCAAGCTTTTAAGATCTCAGATGACACTCATCAGAGTAAGACATAGAACATAAACTTTATGAGACATGTTGTTATATTTAATTCTATGTGTCAATATGGCCATGATTCTCAGTACAATATAACTATCCTATATGTTGTAAATTCTAACTTCTATGAAGTTAATGAGCTCTAATCTTGAAGTTATCACTCATCAGTAATGTTTGTTTATATTCCTTCTGAGACTAATGACTTCAGTATGGCTTAGACCTCAACATTTTGTTTTAAAGAAAACAAAATTCCTCACAACTGGACAAGTGAGATCATAATAAATGGAGAAAAGTTGATGCTATCAACTATTTCATTTTACTCAGATCCACAATCAATGCTCAGTGGAAGCAGCATTCAGTAAATCAAACAATGGGTTGTATTGGGCAAATCTGCTATAAAAGACTTTGTTAAAGTACTAGAAAGCAAAAATACCACTTTGAGGACTAAGATACACCTACCATATGCCACAGTATTTCCAAGTGCCTCATATGTACGCAAAAGTGAGAAAATGAATAAAGAATACAGAAAATGAACCTGATGCCTTTGAATTATAGTAATAATAAAGAATATTGATTATATCAGGGACTTCCAGAAGAATTAATAAATGTGTGTCTTAAAATAAGTACAGCCAGACTGCCTCTTAGAAGTGAAGACAACAAGACTTGATCTTAGTTATTTTGGATATGTATATTATTGGTGGGACTATTCCCTGGGGGGAAAAGACACTGTTCTGAATTAAATTGTGCCCCTTCCAAAATATTTGACTTGGCTAGATCATGATTATGTTTTTAATCATTTTTTTGTTATTTTACATTATTATACTATGTGTTGTAAATTCTAGTGTCTATGATGTTAATAAGGTAAGTTAAGAGGCAGGTAAATTGAGCCAATACAATTTACAAGATTACACTATCTCTTGAAGCAAAGCAAAGAAAGAGGGCCCTAACTTCCACCAAGCAAGGAGAGCCAACAGCAGAGTTTGTACTTTGGATCTGAGGTCTCTGTGCTAACAATCTCCTAGAGCCAAGGTAACACTGATTAAGACACCCAGGGGGCTCCAAGGAAATCTCCAAGGAGAGATCATAGTAGATATATGCCAAGACAAGAACCTTCCTCCAGAGGCAAAAGAGAGAGAAAGCCTCAACTAGAGATGGTACCTTGAATTAGGATTTCTAGTCTCTTAAACCATGACAGTATAAATTAGTTTGCTATCATATACCTATGGTATTTATGTTATAGCAACACTAGATAACTAAGAAACACATATTGATTGGCAGAGTATAAGCAAAAGAAAAAAAAGATGACCCTCAATTATATTGACACAGTGGTTGAAATAATGGATTCAAATATAACAATGACTGTGAGAATGGTATAAGTCTGAGAAGTATTTTGCTCTGTTGTTCATAAAGCCACTTGCTATGTGTGTAAACTGACTCAACGTTATCTAACAAAATATATCCAGGTCTCCAACTTCATACATGCCATGCTTCTTAGCTTAAAAAAAACCCTCACGATCATGCTTAATTAGTCTAAAAACTTAGCATAAGGTTTCAGGCATTAACTATAAGATTTTCTTTCTTTTAAAATTTTTACATTGATTTGCATGCAAATTTTGTATATAGTGTGTTTGATTCATGTACATCATGTTTCATACATTCCTTCATTCACATTGTTTCATACGATTATTCCTTTTCACTGAATTTTACAAAATTAATCACCACTGATCTATGCCCACTATCACCTTGTCATTTCAGATCCCCACTAGATCTATCCCAATTCCTTCACCTCCTCCCTCTATCCACCAAACTCAGTGACCTCATGATTTCCCTCCCTCCTCACCCTCAGGACCCCTGTTCCCCTCCTCTTCTCTCTTTGGACTTTTAAACACATCTTACTAGTAATTTTTTCTATTTTTACAAAATCTTCCAATAGGTTCTCTTATGACATATTTATTGTCACACTCTCAGAGCCTTTGCACAATAATCATAAGAAATTTCCTTATGTTCTATAGTTGATACACAAGTAAATAGTTTCAGAATAAATAAAAGACTTCCTTGGGCTTTTCTATATAAAGATGAAAGAAAAAATATGTTTATATATAGATCTAAGTATCTGTGCTCATTATCTTTCCATTTAATAACTTAGAAAATGGGATATAGAAAGAGTAATAATGGCTACAGTGAACTGAAGAAAATCTTGCAATCTTTATTTTGTAACTTCAAATTACAATGAGTACTCATTTTGCTTTCTGCCCACAGCACCAATGCATTTGATGGAACCCAGTTAGTGTAGAACTACTATTTTTAAAATTATATATTGTAATATACATATCATCAATCAGTGGTCAGTATTACCATTCTCATGCTGACAACATTTCCATTGAGAAGAAGTTTTATTGTTACTGGCATCACTGCCCACAAGTCTTAATACTGCCACACAGAAAAGCAAAGATGATTTCACAGTAATAAACAATGGAACATTTCTAGCTTTAGAAAATGTTAGTATTGAATTTTATCCTCTTAAAAAAATTATGTTTGAGTCTTAACTCCAGTACTTATAAATGTGCTCTTGCTTAAAAATATGGTCTTTGAAAATGTTTTCAATTAATATGAGGTCACTTAAGAATAAGTTAAGGATTCATCTAATCTAAATAGACTCTATATGAAAGAGTAAAAGAGATATCGAAGGAAGATAGCCATAAGAAGGTGCACCTCAAAGCCAAAGGGGTCAGGAAATACCTGAAACTATCAGAAGCTGGAGAGACAATAAAGAGCCTTTCCTTAAAGTCTTCCAAAAGAACATGGCCTTGATAACACCTTCATCTCAGATTACTCACTCACTCCAGAACTGTGAGACAACAAATTTCTATTCTTTTAAGTTCTTCTAACTAGTAGTATTTTTGTTACACCTAAGAATCAAATATAAAGAGGTACTTCCCTCAGTCAAACCACCTTAGAGACAGACAAGTTCTCAGAACCCTAATTAGGAACCCAAGAATATAATTTAGCAACTACTTTTCAGATAGAATTTGAGCTATGTTATCTGCTTTGCTGGATAAAATAGTTAATGAAGGAAAGCATTTATCTTCATTTTAATACCTTGCTCATTTGGAAAGGATTTAATAGCTTCCCAAGTTGCTTTTATCTACCTTATGTGTTCACCACAGTCTTCAGAGGTTTACTCTCCATCTGTGCAAAGTACAATTGATGCCAAAACTACAACCCAGAAGGAGTTAGGCAGTGGAGATCTCATACAAAACTAGAACCTATGTCTCTGATTTCTAATACACTGAAATAGAATAAAGAACAAAATTGGCAGCAGTAGGTCATAGATCAATATTTTTTCCAAATATGATTCTTGAAACACTCGGATGCTTGCTGAAGTACAAATTATTGAGCCTCAATCCAGCTTATTAAATCAGTGTCACTGAAACTCAGAAGTTTGCATTTAAAGAGTTCCCATGTGACCAAATGTATGTGTTACCAAGGCTGTACATTGCTAAGGTAACATGTGGATTTCTTCCAGTTGATTAGCTAATCATGCGTCTTAAAAATTTCTTAGTGTGGCCTGGACAGCTCTCTGTTGGGAACACTAGACCATGTTCCCAACACCTGGAGGTCCCCAGCCCTGCTGCCTGCATTCCCAAACTCACCTCCAGAAGACCTGGTCCTGCCACCTGGACACCACTGGCCATCACCTGGATGCCCTCACTTGGTCACCTAAAGGACCTGTCCCCACTGCCTAGCTGCCCCAGCCCCATTGCCTGGAGAATGACCTACTGCCACACCTCTGAACTGCTCCAGGAACACCAATATCAGAGGTGAAGCCATTTCCTCACCCATCCCAGAGCTTGAGGTGCCTTTAGCCCTGGACACTTTCGACCCTCCTAAGTGCAGCACCTCCCTGACAGAGATGACTGGCATATCTCTCCCCAACTGAAGTAAGTCTTCCCTTGAGTCAAAAGAGAGAAACTCAAGCTGGATAGTTACTCTGCCCTTCTTTGGAACAGTAACTTTCTGAGCCAAGATTAGCAAACCAAGAGGTTGCTGAGACCTCAGCAAGAAAATCTCTACTTCAGCAAGATATGGAAGAAACAGACTACCTCACACCCTACACAAATCCAAAACAAGATGTCACTCCCAGAAAATGACACAGTATCAATGGATTTCCTGAAGTCAGAAAGTCTGATGCAATTTACTGACACAGACTTCAAAAGAACAATAATTGGATATTATTAATGGGTGAAATAAATACAAACTCAAAGAATTATAGGACTCTGCAAGCAAAAACCAAGAGGAACTTAAAAATCCAAGAGAGTGCAGATAAAACAAATGAGGCATTAGAGGCCCTGGAAAAACAAGAAAACACAATCCAGAATATGAGGACCAATGTTTCAGATACTGACAACATGTTGGAGGGACATATAAATAGAGTTGAAGAGATGGAACATGGAACCAGAGAAATAGAGAATAGAATTGTCACCACTGATGTGTTAGAAAAAAAAGCAAAATCAAAAAGGAAAGGAAAAGAAGAAAGCCTAAGAATAATATGAGACATAATCAAGAGGAATTAACATGTGCATAACTGGAATCTCCAAACAGGAAAAAACCGGTTAAAGCACCGAGAAAGTTGTAGAAGAATGACTAGAAGAAAACTTTCCAGGTATAATGAAGAATGAAAGACTATATCTTGAACAAGCAGAGAGAACACTATTGAGAACAGAACCCAGAAGAATAATACCAAGATGTTGTTGTTGCTGTTATGTGCCATCAAGTCACTTGTGACTCATAGCCACCCTATTTACAAGAGCTCTAAATGCTATTCTATCCTGTGCCAACCTAGCCATCTCAAATGCACTTATTCCCACCACTCCAGTCACAGAATTGATCCATCTCATCAAAGGTCTTCCTCTCCTTCGCCGCCCCTCCACTCTGCCAAACATGATGTCCCTCTCCAAGGACCAGTCCCTCCTTGCAACATGCCCAAAGTATGTCAGACAAACCTTCAGAATCCTTGAGTCCAGGGAACACTTTGGCTTCACCCTCTCCAGGGCAAACCCGTTTGTTCTCCTAGCAGTCCATGGTATATTCAACACTCGTCTCCAGCACCACAGCTCAAAGGCATCAATCCTCTTTCTATCAACCCTATTCACTGTCCAACTCTCTGATGCATAGCACACAATTGCCAAACTATAGCCCAGATCAGGCACACCTTAGTCTCCAGCCTGATGTGGTTGCTCTTCAGTACTCCTGAGAGGTCCCTCACAGCCGACTTTCCCAATGAAATTCGTCTCCTGATTTCCTGGCTGCTGTTACCAAGAGTGTCGACTCTGGAGCCAAGTAAAGTAAAACTGTTAACTATCTCAATTTCTTCACCATCCATGCTGATGCTGCCAATTGCCCCAGTGGTTAGAATCTTTTTCTTGACATTGAGCTTCAGTCCATATAAGAGGCTGTAGTACTTGATCTTCTGCAGCAAGCGCTTCAGGTCCTCCTCTGTTTCAGCAAGCAGGGTTGTGTCATCTGCATAACGCAGGTTGTTGATGATTCTTTCACCAATCCTGATGCCACAACCATGTAGTGTCTCCTTGCTCTGTTCTGACAACTGCCTCTTGGTCCAAGTATAAGTTTCGTATTAGCACAATCAAACGTTCTGGGATTCCCATTCTTCTCAGGGTCAGCCACAGCTTATTGCGATCCACACAGTCAAAAGTCTTTGCATAGTCAATGAAGCACAGATAGACATATAAGAGTCAAATTTGCCAGAACCAAAGACAAGAAGAGAATTCTGAAAGTAGCTAGGGAGAAACAGAGTAACCTATAAGGGAGAACAAAGAAGATTCTGCTAGTGAGATAGAAGACAGTCAAATATACTGAACACTCAAAGAATACAACTGTCAACCAAGAATATGGTATCTAGCAAAATTGCCCATCAAATATGAAGAAAAGATCAAGATATTCTCAGAAAAGCAGAAACAAAGGGAGTTTGTAAGACAGACTAGCATTGTGGGAAACACTGAGAGACGTCCTTCTTACAGAGATGTCACAGAAATCAGGATGGCCAAAGTAACCAGCAACAACACCAAAAAGAACTCAACAAAATAAAATAAAACCTTGTCTCTCAATAACTACACTGAATGTGAATGGTTTGAATGCACGACTGAAGAGTAAAAGAGTAGCGAATTAGATAAAAAACCAAAATCCATCAATATGCTGTCTAGAAGACACAACTGAAAAGGGTGAAAAGAAATATACCAAGCAAATAGCAATCAGAAAAAAAGCAGGAGTAGCGATATAAATCTCTGATAAAATATATTTCAAAGCAAAAACCATCATAAAAGGCAAGGAAGTTCACTCCATAATGCTTAAGGGATCAATAGAACAAGAGAACATAACAATAATAAATATCTATGCACCAAATGATAGAGCTGCAAAATATACAAAGCAAACATTAACAAAACTGAAAAAAGAAATAGAAAATAGCACTATAGTAGTAGGAGACTTCAATACATCACTCTCAAGAAAAGATAGAACTACCAGAAAGAAAATTAACAAAGATGCTGAAGAATTAAACCACACAATAAACCAACTTGGTCTCATAGATAAATAGAGGCTAAAGCACCTGAAGAAAGTGTACATGAACTGAAATGTGCATGAACTATTCTCCAGAATAGATCACACTTTTTTTAGGTCACAAGTCTAGCAACAATAAATTTTAAAAAAACATGGAAATAATAGAAAGAATCTGCTAAGAACACAAAGCTACAAAATTATAAATTAATAACAAGAATATAAAGGAGAAAAACTCATACACTTGGAAACTAAACAATATCTTGCTTGAACATGAATGGGTACTAGAAGAAATAAAAAATGAAATTAAGAAGTTACTTGAAACAAATGACAATGAAAACACAATTTACCAAAACATCTGGGAAATAGCCAAGGTTGTAATCAGAGGTTAATTTATAGCAATAAGCACACACATCAAAAGCAAAGAAAAACAATTATAATCAACTCTCTAACCCAACATCTCCAACAACTGAAAAAGCACAGCAAGAAAACCTGACATCCTCTAGAAAAACTTAAAATTATAAAAATTAGGGCAGAAATAAGTTAAACCGAAAACAGAAAAAGAACTGAAACCATCGACAAACTCCGAAAAAGTCAATAAAATTGACAAACCACTAGCAAAATTAACAAAAGACACAAATAATCCTAAGCAGAGATAAAAAGGGCAATGTCACAACAGAACTTACTAAAATAAAAAGGTTAATATTATTAAAAACTATACTCAAAAAAATTAAATTTAAAAATATCTAGAGGAAATAGATAAATACTTAGAAGTCCACAACCTACCTAAACTGACACAGACCAAAACAGACTGTTGCATGACCACAGTCCAGAATAGGAGGTAGAGGGTAGGAAGGAAAATGTGCAACAATGAATGAATGGAAATTCAGGTGTTCTGTAAACTTTCATTAAAATCACAATAAAAAAAATATTTCTTAAAAAAGGAGGGGGAAAGTTCCCACGTCATTCATTATGCAACTATAAGAACCTCTGACATTGAGATTCAGAACAATTCACTAATAGGGAAAAAAACCACCTTATGAATTACCTGAGTTGGTATCACCTTCTTCTCATTTTAAAAGAAAACATAGCCAAGAAAATCCAAAGTAAGGCCCCAGGAATAGATGGTATACCAATTGACATATTTTAGCTAACAGATACTGCCCTGGATGTGCTCACCAGGTTGTGCCAAGAAATCTGGAGAACAACTACTTGGCCAACTGACTGGAAGAGATATATATTTGTTCCCATTCCAAAGAAGGGTAACCCAGAGTGTGGAAACTTCAGAACAATTTCATTGATTTCACATGCAAGCAAGATTCTACTGAAGATTATCCAAAAACGACAGGAACAGCTACATCAGCAGAGAACTCCCAGAAGTCCAGGATGGGTTTAGAAGGGGTCGTGGTACTAGGGATATTGTAGC
>NW_006399784.1:20929957-20938694 GCF_000299155.1 Elephantulus edwardii
TCCTTGGAGGCAAGGATTCTGAGGCTCTGTCTGACATTCTTTGGTCATGTTGTAAGGAGAGACCGGTCCTTGGAGAGGGAATCATGCTTGGGAAGGTGAAGGGCAGGTGCAGGAGGGGAAGACCCTCTATGAGGTGGATTGATTCAGTGAAGGATAATGGGATAGGTGTGTTGGAGACAGTGAGACTGGCACAGGACAGAGCAGAATTTAGGGCTGCTGTACATAAGGTCACTGTGAGTTGCAGGTGACTTGACGGCGCATAACAACATGAAATAATATGAAAGTGACTATGATATTAAAAAAATCAATTGATCAATAACATACAGTGTCATGAAAATGGTGTTTCAGAACCTACATTGTGGAGACTAAGCTAGTAAGATTAATAATTATTACAGACAATATTTACTTAGTACTAAGTACTGGGGACAATGACAAGCACTTTAAATGCATTATCATATTTATTCTTCATAAGAACCCAGTGAGGTAGAGATTATTATCCTATATGTAAAATGAGGCTATTCATTCATAATCACATTGCTAAGTAGCAAATGTTAAAACAGCAAAGACCCAAAACTCAAACAAGGTCTCTAACTTTGAAAACCTAAGTTTTCAACTACTAACAAGATTGACTGCTTCCCACAGTTTTAGTCATTGCATATTTCATTAACTGAATACATTAGGTAGTGCATACTAACTCTTAGTTTTAAATTAAATAAATCAAGTATTTCCAAGTTAAAGCCTCTTATAATTCTCATTAAAATCTTTCAGGTCTATTTAATAGCTAGCTTTCACTGGGTAATTATTAATTTATGCTGTCTAGAGCTGACCTGTTTAATATGATTTTTAAATCCAACTTTAACAGTGTGATTGCTGCTACATGTTACATAGCTGCAGGCCCATAACAGGACTGGGCCTTTTAATTACCTCGTTCAACTGCGATTACTGACTATAGTGATAGTTAACATCTGGCCTCACTGCTTCCTTCTCTGGTAGTTTTCTATTAAGTCCGGCGTAACTGAGGAGCCAGAAAGATTTTTGGGCTTTACCATGCCCAGTTTGCTTGAGCCAATCTACTTAACTACGTCTCCTTCAGTCACAATTGGAATGCAGAATCAGACAATGACCATAACAAAATACAAGCTTGCCATGACACCAGGTTAAGTTTTACTGCTGACTTCAAGCATACGCAGTCCATTGTCCTCTCAGCTCTTCTACGGGCATAAAGGGAATAACCCCCATTTCCAACCACCTGGGATCCTCTCTGTAAGAATGTGGGAACAAAACAGTTGCTTCTAAGAGAAAAGGACATTTTCCCAGTCCATCTTTAAGATTCCTTCACATTGCACCTATACTAATGGTCTTCAGGTTAAGATGAGAGCACAGTTGTGCTTTCAGGAACCCATTTTATGTAACTGGTTTATTCAGGCATGGTAAGAAACAAACTTCCGAATGTATAAGTACAGTTCAGCATTGTTACATAGTAAGGAATGTGTAATTGTCAAAAATAGGTCAAATTACAAAACTATGGGTCAGTAATGCAGAGAAGAGGTATTTTAAAAGTACATTGTTGAAATTCACAAGCAGAAATTGGAAATGTATATGCCAAAGAATTCTCCCTCTACATCTTTCAAGACAGTTCACATCTGAGCCAGAGTCTTGTGGGAAGCTCTATGAGTTAAGGGAAACTACAAAATATTGTAGCAAAACCACTCCAGGTTTGAGAAATAATACTTTAACATTCTGGAGCCAGGATGGCATTCCAAGTTATTTGGTTCTTTCTTTTTTCCAACCTACCACAGAAAGAAATGACCTAATCAACAGTATTATTAAAAAGCCCATAGTATTATTAGAAACTAGACATAAAAGATCAAAGACTTCAATCTTCAATATGTATTGGATCTCAACATCAAGAACACAAAGATCTTCAACATCAGACCAACAGGCAGTATCATGATAGATGGAGAAAGGATCATTAATGGTTTCATCTTGTTTGAACCATAATCACTACTTTTGGCACGAGCAGTCTGGAAATCAAAAGATGAGTTACATTGGGAAAATCTTCTGTCAAGGATCTCTCCAGAGTGCTAAAGAGCAATGAAGGCTTTTAGAGACTAAGGTGTGCCTGATGTAGGCCGTAGTGTTCTCAATTGCTTGCTATGCATCTGTGAACTAGACAATGAACAAGGATGAGAGAAGAAAAAGAAGAATTGATGCCTCTGAGTTGTAAAGCTGGAAAATATGTGGGTGAAACAGTTTGCTCGTTGGAGGCAAGTAGTTGGACATGTTGTCAGGAGGGACTAAGTGTTGGAGGACATCATGCTTGGAAGGGTAGAGTGTCAGTGCAGAAGAAGGCCTTGAGTAAGATGAACTAACACAGTGATTGTGGCATTGGGGTCAGGAATGTCAGAGATGATGAGATTGACTCAAGATCAGGCAAGGTTCACAGCCAATGCTCAGAAGATTCCCATGAGTCACAGTGTTGACTTGACAACATACAACAACAACAACATATATAAAAATCCAAGACATTTTTCAAAAGGAAGTCACAAATGACACAGTGACAGAGCGAGAAGTGATAAGCTCTTGTTGTTGTCAGATACCCTTGAGATGACTACGATTCATAGTGACCTCTAAAAACAACAGATCTGAACTTGCTCTATCCTGTATCATTCTCATGATCTCTGATATACATCAATACATCTTGGGGGGGGGGAGGGGCTTCCTCTCTTTCTCTGATCTTTCGCTTTCCCCAAAAAATGATGTTCTCTTTCAAGGACTGGCCCTTCATAACAACATGCCCAAAGTATGTGAGACAAAGTTTTACCATCCTTGCCTCTAAGGAGCACCTGATTGCACTTCCTCCAGGAGATACTTGTTTGTTCTTTTAGCAGTCTATGGAACATTCAATCATCTTATTCAACCCCACAATTCAAAGGCATTGGTTCTTCTACTGTCATTCTTATTCACTGTCCAACTTTCAGATACAAAGGAGGTAATGGAAAAGATCATGACTTGGATCAAATGCACCTTAGGCTTTAAACTGACAGAGATCTCTGGTGATCTAGTGATAAGAAGCTGTGCTGCAGTCCCAAAGGCACAGGGTTTTAATCTACCTGCTACTCAACAGGAGAAGGAAAGACAATCTCCTCCCATGTAATTTACTACCTTTGAAAACCTGCTTAAGGGTCAGTTATGAGTCATTTCCAACTTGATGGCATACAACTACAACCGTGCTCTTTATGACATGCTTATTTGTTTTTGTTTGTGTACTTCTGAGTCAGAGCTGACCCACAGCTGATGCTCCAGTGGGTTTTCAGAGGCAGTTAACTGCACAGTAGGAGACTGTCCATCTTTCCCTCCATGCTACCAGAAATAAAACAAGGTGTCTTTCGCCAGAGCAAAGATGGGAAGTGGCTTCAGACTTTTCCCCCATCCTCTCTACTATCTTCTGCTTAGAGATAAGCGGGGAAGGCTGGACAGAGAGATGGAGACAAGCAATGGTTAATTGGCAGGCCGCTTTCCTTCTCCTCACTGGAGACCGAAAGCACATGACATAAGGATTCCACGTAGTCCCCCTGTAAACTCAGAATCCAATTAGAACTCATTAATACTTAATGATAATATTAGCAATTTGAAGATGGGAATTAATTTGTCTTAAAGATCCTTCAGCCACTAGTTTCATTGGACATAAAAGTTCAAAACACACCTCACTGGCCAGAACCTATCTAATGTGGTCCCAGATCACCGCATACTCACTTCTAACAGTAATAGCAATGGGACTATACACAAATACGGACATTTCATGACACTTAAAATTACTATCTTTCCTTCTCTAAGCCCCCAAAAGCTTCTCTCCTTCAACCTAAATCAATATGCTATGAATTATTGAATTTACAGGATGCAGATGATGAATATGCATGTGTGTGTTTGGAGACAAATTGTAAAACAAACGGCCTGCACATTAACTAATGAACCAAGCACAAATGCCTTTAAAGAAAAGGCTGAAATTCTAGCCATGTATATTGTTCAATCATGGTTTTAGCAAATGCGGGGAAGGGGGGAAATCTATTTTCCTAGTGTATTTTTTTAAATTCTGGTTTTCCAGGTGCATCTGTATGGAATAATTTGTTGAATGAAACACATCTGACTGGTCCTTGCAAAAGTCCAAAGAAAAAGCTTTGCAAAATCCAGTGAGTTGCCTGCAGAAAGGGCTGGTGTGTAATTATTTTCCATCTATCCATCACGTACTTTCAGCATCCTCCCTTGAAGGTCTCCCTTCAATGACAACACATAGCCCCAATGTTCTGCCCTAATTTGCTAACACTGTCCAAATAAAGGAACTAAAATAGTCCACAAAGCTTAAGAACACTTTTAGTCACAAAAGGCTTTAAAAAAATAATATAACTGAGGCCAGGATGCTATTTATGCAACCCTTTGCCTCTACACATTAAGCCAATAACAGAGCAATTCAGCCCACATGATGTCTGTCTTTCTGCTTGCTGCTCTTCAACCTGACCACTGGATGTTAAAAGAAAATTTAAAAAAATAAAATAAACAAATAAAAAAGAATCCAGGGGAGGCTATGGTTCTTGAGTTCTTGATAATTCTTTCATAGGCCACTACTCTCAACTAGGGGACTTTGTTCCACTGCAGTCATCATTTCCAAGCATGCATTGACTATCTAAAGCATAGTAATGTTGTTGCTTCTGGTAGGTTCCATTGAGTCAAGTACAACTCATAGTAACTCCGTAAACAACAGATCTGAACCCTGGCCTGTCCTATGTCGTCTTCACGCATCTCTGGCACACTCAAGCTCATTGCTGCAGTAACTGTGTCAATCCACCTGGTTGAAGATCTTCCTTTTCCGTTGTTATCCCTCCACCTTTCGAAGCCTGATGTCCCTCTCTCTTCTAGCAACATGCCTAAAGTATGTGAGATGAAGCTTATCATCTTTGCTTCCAAGGAGCTCTAGCTGAATCCCTTCAAGGTCCTTTTAGCATAGGGGTCAGCAAACTTACTTTGTAAAGGGCCAGAGAGTAAATATTTTACACTCTGTGGAATATAGACGGTCTCTGATGTATAGTCCTAATGTTTTTTCCTTTGAAAAAATGTGAAAACTATACTCTTAGAATACACAGAAACAGGCCACCAGCTACATCTGGCTTAAATATCATAGTTTGCAAAAACCTGCTTGAGAGGCACAAAATGAGCATGTAGCATAGCCCAGAAGTTCACAAACCATTTTCAGTCTATGGTATCTTCAGTAACAATTTTTTACATAGCATCCCTAAACCAAAAGACATTCCCAACAATCCCTTTTATTATGTATTTGTTATTCATTGCTGTTGAATCAGACCAACTTATAGCAAGGGAAGAGACTGTCCATACTTCACCCTCAAAGCAGTGGTAGACTTGGGTTGACAGCACAACTCCTTACCAATAAGCCTCTAGATCAAATTGAATGGAGAGAATAGTTAAAGTTGAAAGGACAGCCCACCTTGAAACAATAGTTCACATAATGTCCGACAGGTGGCGCTGTGTTCCCTTTATAGCTTCACAATTTCTCAGTGCCCCAGTCAGTGTTCATTGAGAAGCTCTGGGGCTTCTTGATGCATTGTTGGGGAATCATAGACAAAGATCCTTGCAAGTTCATTAGTGTAGGGGTGAGAGAGCACTTAACAAAAAGAACTCAGATGAATGACTGACATAGGCACTTGAAAGCCCACTCCCATCAAGTCCCTTGGAGTCACATCAACCTTATAAGACAAAACAGAACTGCCCTGTGGGGGTTTTAAGGTCAGAATCTTGATGGAAGTGTATCACCACAAATCTCTCCTGTGGAACAGATGAGTAGGTTCAAACCATCAACCTTCTGGTTAACCGTCTAGTGCTTTAACAACCAGCAGGGATCCGTAGAAATCCAGGCACTCAGCTACAAACTGTAGAGAAAGAAAAGTCTAGCACGCCTAGTTAGGGACTGCTACAGAACAAAGTGGAATTTAAACTGGTTAGAAGGAAGAATAAGATTAAGAATAAGGAAGAATAAGACAATAGAAGGGAAAGGAGACTATTACATGCAAAAAAGAAAAAGACTGACAAGAACTGATGCCTTTGAGTTGTGGTGTTGGAGAAGAGTAGTGAATATCCCATGGACAAAAGAGCGAACAAGTCTGTCTTGGAGAAAGGACAGCCAGGGTGCTCCTTGGAGTCAAGGATGGTGAAACTTTCTCACATACTTTGGGCATGTCAATAGGAGAAGCCAGTCCTTGGAGAAGGATATCATGCTTGGGAAGGTGGAGGATCAATATAAAAGAGGAAGACCCTCAACAAAATGGACTGACATGGAAACTGCAACCAAGGGCTGAAATATATCAGATGGTGAAGATGGTACAAGCCTGGGCAAGGTTCAGATCTGTTGTTCAAAGGGTTGCTGTGAGTCGCAGTTGACTAGACGGCACATAACAACAATATAATAAAAGAGTTCTTGAGGCATGAATCAGAATGGTATAGAGCTGTGAGAGATAATATAAAGGATACTGTAAGAAACTTTCGTATTGTAGAATGTAACACATTTAGCTGCTTACTAAAAGCACAGCAGTTTGAATTCATCAGCTACGCTGCAGGAGAAAGATGGGTAGTCTCCCTCCCATAAAAATGTAAAGCTGCAGAAACCCAATGGAAGGTCACTATGAGTTGGAAGAGACTCAAGTGCAGCGGGTTTGACTTTTGAGGGTTTTTTTCATGATACAATATGGAGTTCTGGTTGCTCAGTGGTAAGGAATTGTGCTGCCACCCCAAAGATTCATGGGTCGAATCAACCAGCTGCTCTTTTGGGGAAAAGTCACTGGAGAGTCAGCTATGGGTTGGTTCTGAATTGATGGTACATAACAATAACATAGCTATAGCACAGGATATTATAGACAGCTGTAGAGGCCTAGTGGCAAAGGAGTTGCCTTGTCAACACAAAGACAGGCAATTTAAATCCACTAGCTGCTACAAGGGAGAAGGATGAGTAATATTTTGCCATGTGATTTACAGTTTCTGAAAACCCACTAGAAAGTCAGCTATGAGTCAGTTCCCACTCAATGACAATGAGTGAGTAAGAACAGGAAGCACAGTCATTTGAGGTTTTAGAGAAAGTATTTCCAGAAATACTCAATGTTACTTTTTGTTGTGTATGTTGAGTTGGAACCAACCCTTAACTGACTCTCCAGGGAGTTTTCAGAGGCAGTGCATCACAAGGGAGGAGACTGCCCATCTTTCTACCATGGAGCAACTGGTGGGTTCAAACTATGTACCTTTGTATTTACATCACAATTCCTTACCACTAAAGCCCCAGAGCTCCCTACTTAGCAAATGCAATTCAACTGTGATGTGTGAAAACCTGGAAAAAAAATTTAAGCAACAAGGCTCATTAGCAAAAACTATTTAGTTAAAGCACAAGGAAAGGAAGGTTGAAGGTGACATTGTTGAAAGAAGAAACTAAAAGAATGCTATTAAAGAATATTATGACAAAAATATAAGAAAAAATCAGTGCAGCAATGAATGAATGGATATCCAAAATCTCTGAGAATGTTCATTAAAATGAATTTAAAAAAAAAAACCAAGCAGGGATCAACTGTCCACCTCATGTACAGTCTCTGACTGTCTATCAGTAGTGGTTGCATGTAGCTATGACATTGAAAGGACTTCAGCAGAGTTTCTAGACTAAGGTGGACAAGGTGGAAGGCCCTACCAGTCTACTTCTAAAAACAAAAACTCTATGGCTGACAGTTACCTGATTCTGTTGTTCACAGGTTGCTACCAGTAAGCGATTAAGTGGAATGTAGCTAAAAACCACCATTATAACTGCTTCTTAAGGTGTAAAAAACTACACGAGGCAGGCATTGTATATATTTATGTGCAAAGAAAAACACTAAGTTTATATTGAGGGTGGGTTGGGCGGAGAGAAAAGTGCAACAATGAATGGATGGAGATCCAAAATCTCTGTATATTTTCATTGAAATTAATTAAAAAAAAGAATAATACTAAGCTTATATTGTACACACTAATGGAATAAATTTTTACAAATGACTTCCCTAAAAAAATACATATGGATTGGGAAAAAAAAGAATATTAGAAAAACATCAGTATCACAAGAGGGGAAAATATAAGAAAAGTTTCAGGAATAATTAAAGCTCGTAGGCCAGGTATATGGAGCTCTGATGACCTAGTAGGAAAAAAAGTTGTGCTGCATTCCCAAAGGCTGTGGTTCATGGGAGAAGGCTCAGTAATCTGCAATTAACTGCCTCTGAAAACCTGCTGAAGGGTCAGTTATGAGTCAGTTCTGACACAATGGCACATGATGACAAGAAAACCAGGTAACTGGGAAAAGAATTATTCATTAAAAAGAAGGCATACAAAGATAACTATGAGATATCATCTCACCGCAGTAAGAATAGCAAAATTCAACAGAGCAGTAAATAGCAAATGCTGGCAAGGTTGTAGAGAAACTGGAACACTTATTCACTGTTGGTGGGAGGGTAAAATGGTGTAACCACTATGGAAGGCAGTATGGTGCTTTCTCAAAAAGTTGGAAATAGAAATATTCTAAAGGAGCTATAACCACCTCCCAAGCAGATATATACACATCCATGTTTATTGCTGCTTTGTTCACAATAGCAAAAAGTTGGAAACAACCCAAGTGTCCATAAACAAACATATGGATAGAGAGGCTGTGGAATATTCACACAGTGGA
>NW_006399784.1:20938994-20939724 GCF_000299155.1 Elephantulus edwardii
TTTTTTTCTTTTCTAAGAGATAAATGAACTAGGGGCGAGGGGTGGACAGGGAGGAAAACATACAAAAATGAATGAATGGGGAAAATTAAATGGAAAGAATATGCTGTAATACACACACACACACATATTGCAATAAAAAATCTTAATAAAAAAATAAAAATTAAAAAAAAGAAGAAGGTGTGCAGTAGATGAGGCAAACTGACCTGGGGAAAAACACATAGGGAATTTGGTTTATAAAACAATAAACTAAGTTTGAGTCAACAGTAAAACATGTCATTCAACAGGTCTGCAGGCCTTTATAGCTATCTGAGTAGTGCTGAAAAACTTGTGGAGAACAAACAATTTACACTTGACTACAAATCTAAATACTGGTTGTTCAATCCCACCCAGAGCCACTATGGGAAATGAAAGCCTGGTAATTTGCTTCCATAAAGATTACAGCCAACAGCCAAGAAAACTCTCTGGAGCAGTTCTATTCTGTACTACACAGATGGGATGGCCGTGAGTTGGAACTGACATGAAGGTTTAGTTTTTTCTAAAGAAATTATTTATTCTGTAGCATATATTGAGGGGAGGGATCAGTGGCGAACCATTATGTGAGGCATGCCTACACTAAGGGGGGAAAAGGAGACAGCTGAGTGAGAAAACAAATTTCAAAGGATAAAAGGTTAGACCGTAGATGTCAAATAAGGTGGTTGTTGTTGTTATGGGCAGTCGAGTTGCTTGTGAC
>NW_006399784.1:20943464-20948650 GCF_000299155.1 Elephantulus edwardii
AAAAAAAATCTTTAACTTAAAAAAAAACCCCTAGAATTTAAGTTGCTGAATAAAGTTTATAAGAAACTAAAAAAAAAAAAAAATAAGTAAGGATGGTAAAGTTTCATCTCACATACCTGGGATATGTTGCTAGGAGAGGCTATCCATTGGAAAAGAATATCATGCTTGGAAAGACAGAGGGTCAATGAAACAGGAAGATCCTCAATGAGATAGGTTGACAACAGTGGCTGCAGGAATGGAACTAACTGTATTGATGATGATGTACTGATGTTTCCTGATGATGTTTTGATAATGGGAAGGATGGTCCAGGACAAGGTTCACGTCCACTGTTCATAAGGTTGTTATGGGTTGTACTTAACTTGATGGTACTTAACAGCAACATATATTTGTACCACAATTATATAAATAAATAACTGAATAGGAATTATCTGCAATCCCTGGCATGGCAAATAGAACTCTACCTCATTAACTCATACTAGATCTGCAGGCACAAACCCTCATGTGATTTTATGGAAATGCACTGCTCTAAGCTTGACTTCTGCTGGAGCTATCTACATGGAAAGTTCTTCCTACTAGCTCACTTTCAAGGTCTCCTTCATACCTGTCTCCATTTTTTCCTGTTTATTTCTCTAACTCTTATTTTTTTTTTATTTTTTTAGTGTAGCTTAGTTGTATTTGGTAACATGTTAGTCTCCTTGGACCCAGATTATAAACTCCACAGAGATGAAAGGATTTTTCAGTTACTTTCATTTCCCTGCCAGGTCTGGTAGAGTGTACTGCACCTGGTGCACACTCACTAAATTGTCTTTGAATAAAAGTATTATCCTTCTACTGCATGTGAGATGGCTGGATTTGTTTTGCAATAATTATGTTGTTGTTAAGTGCTGTTGAGTCGTAGATGACTCATAGTGACCCTATGAAAGACCTGAACACTTGTATAACTTTCATCATTTATCTACATTTATAGAATTTAAGGAGGCAAGCCATTTTGGAAGTGGATGCCATTCCTGCTTCCAAGCTTGTTTTAATTGGGGAGCTCTACCAAACACTGTCCACCATGCGTGACCATTATCACATTTGACACATCAGTGTCACAGTGTTCAGCATCACAGCAACCACAGAGTTATCTCTGTACAGCAAATGGACAGACCAGTGCTATACCACTTAGAAGCATGTTTGACCAAAAACAATTAAACTAGGCCTGAAGATCACATATTAAAATCACCCAACTTTGGCTTGATTATAACAATAATTATAATACTTCTGCATATAGCACATTTATTGCTATTGAATCTGAACGGACTCATAACTAATCTCCATTGGGTTTCTGAAGCTTTAAATTACACCAGAGGAAATTGCCCCATTATTCTGCCTCAGAACTGCTGGTGGATTTAAACCACCAGAAAGGCTCCATATGGACTACATCTTCAGAGCTCTACATGATTTTCTGAATGCTATCTTTAAATAATATAATTAATATCAAATTCATGTAAAATATTGCTGAATATCATCCAATAATGGGATAGTACATTGAGACAATTTTCAGAAGTTCAAGCTGGGTTTAGAAGAGGCTATGGCATCAATGATATCATTGCTGGTGTCAGATGGATCATGGCTGAAAGCAGAAAATAAGAGGAATGTCTGTTTTATTAACTATGCAAAAGCCTTTGACTGTGTGGATCATACAAACTATGACTAATACTAAGAAGTCTGGGAGTCCCATAACACTTAATTATGCTTATAAGAAACTTATACCTAGAATAAAAAGCTGTTATCTGAATAGAGGAAAGGAACACCACATGGTTTTAAATGAGGAAAAGTGAGCATCAGAGTTGTAACCTCTCTCCATACCTCTTCAGTCTATACACTGAGAAAATCATTCCAGAAGCTGGACTCTGTGAAAAAGAATCTGGATCGAAGGAAGACTCATTAACAACCTGTGTTTTATAGATCAAACAACTTTGCTTGCAGAAAGTCAGGAGGACTTGAAACACTCACTGAAGTAGATCAAAGACTACAGCCTTCAATAAGGATTGCATCTTCAACATCAAGAATACAAAAAAACAAAAACCTCAGCCTTGGACTGATAGGCAATATCATAATAGATGAAGGAAAGGTTGAAATTGTCAACTATTTCCTCTTACTTGGATCCACAATAATAACCTTGGTATCAGCAGTCAAGAGATTAGGAGATTGGGCAAGTATGCTGCCAAGGACATCTTCAAATTAGTGAAGAGCACTGATGTCAATCTTAAGACTAAAGTGCACCCTGATTCAGGCTATGGTCTTTTCAATCACTTGCTATGCATCTGAATTCTGGACAAAGAAGAAATGTTGATGCCTTTGAGCTGTGGTGTTAGAGAAGAGTACTGAATATTCTACAGACTGTCAAAAGAGGAAACAAATACATCTTGGGGAAAGTGCACTAAGTGCTCCTTAGAGGTAAGGATGACAAAGATTCGCCTCACATACTTTGGCCATGTTGCTAGGAGAGGCTATTCCTTGGAGAGGGACATCATGCTTAGAAAGGAGAAGGTTAGCAAAATAGAGGATGACCCTCACTGAGATGACTGACATGGAGACTGCAGCAATGGGCTCAATTGTGTCAGAGTTGATGAGGATGGCACAGCATAGGACAGAGTTTCGATCTGTTGTTCATATGGTTGCTATGAGTGGTATTCAACTCAATAGCACCTAACAACAACCACCAAAGTGGATGATCATTCTCTATAAGGATAAAATAAGAATAGTATCATACCTACTGTATATCTGAGGAAATGAAAATCCAAAGGGGGGGGGCGCTTAAAATCACACAGCAATAATTACAGAAGGCAGAAATATAAGTCAAATCTTCTGATTGATAATCTAGTCTCTTCTACTGCATACCTTTTCTCTGCATGAATTCATACAATAATAAACAAGTTAATTTACAGACGGTATCTGTGCTTTAGATATTTCTTCACTGTTTATTCATTCACCTCTAATAAGTTGTTAACATTCTAGTTTGTCACATTGAAGTCTAATTACGATTTCTGGTCCCAGAGGACAAGGGTCAGTTCACAGAATTACACAGCTATATATAAACTATAAAAAGTAGGATTCCTATGTGTTTACAGAATTTTTTTAAGCTGTAACTCAAACAGCATGCCCAAATACACTGTAAAGATACCATCTGTACTTGCTGATTAATTAACACTCTAAGATGCTGACACTAGTAAATAAGGGTACTGAGTGACTAGCACTTGCTACTCCATCTCAATGCTCCAGACCCACTCTATACTCTTTCCATGCTGTGCTGAGCCCCAGCTTACCTGAGCAGACAATGGGTTCCCTTGCCCACTGTTGGTTTCTGTGTGTGTTCATGCAATGGTGTCCAGCAGGAGAATGGAGAGAGGCAAGGAGGAGAATGCAGTTGAATATTCCCCCTGGCTCCCTCTCTGAGGAACTACCTCAGGAAGGCTGTAACCCATAACTGAAGTCCATTGCTCTTATCCGAGACCCTTACACTCTGTCCTTTACACAATCAAGCCTATGCAGTGGTAAGTTTGGCAATCCTGATCACATTTGGTAAATTAATATGGTCTCAAATCTTTGACATCCTATCCATCTAAAAGGTGAGATTGTATTTCCCCACTATTCCAATGTAAGACCTCTATGACTATGATGACCAATAAAATAGAGTAAAAGTAATTTTTTATTCCTTTCTCAAGTCTTCAGAGACTCGTAGCTTCTACCTCCTATCTTTTGCAACACGAACAGTGGTTGTTGTTGTTGTGTGCTGCTGAGTCAGAACCAACCCATAACCAACCCTCCAGCAGGTTTTCAGAGACAGTAAATCACACAGGAGGTGACTCTCTATCCTTTTCCCATGGCACAGCTGGTGGATTAGAACTGATGCCTTTGGAATTATAGGGCAGCTCCTTACTAGTAGGTCCTTACCTAAGACACAAGAAATCCAACTACCTGTGAGAAAAGGCCAAGCTAGCCGTGAAGAAATGTTGCATGGAGAGAAGGAGGGAGAGAGAGAGATATCAATCAAACTAGATAGCCTCAACCACTGGAGTCCTTTCAGTAGAGTCCCCTGACATCACAAGGGAGAGATAAGCAAGTTGTCAGTTGTCACGGATGTGCCCTGTCCAAACTCCTGAACTAGAGAGTTGTGATTGTTACAGTGGTAAATGATTGGTTGTTTGAGTCACTAAGTTTTGGTATAGTCACTTAGTTTGATACCAAGGTTTCGGGTAGTACATATAGCATCACTCATGTGTAAGTTTGCTTTAACTGCTGTGCTGGTGGAAGTTAAGGCACCAACATGTCAAACAGCCAGGTCACCCATGGTGGACAGTCTTCAGAGGAGTGTCAGTACTACAACAGACTAAGAAGCATGACTAGCTTCTTAGTCAAAAGGTCATTAAAAAGGCAATAAAGAAAAAAAAAAACTTGTATCAGAAGAGATTGAAACTTGCTCTTTAAGGTAGAGACACTAGAGCAAACAGCAGGAATGAGGAAATAAGAGATGATTGGATGTCAAGGGGAAGTTCAAAGCAAAAGTAAAGTATTATAAGGAAATGTATAAAGATCTAGAATTAGAAAACCAAAATGAAGTACACAGTATTTCTCAAGTTTAAAGAACTTAAGAACAAATTTAAGTCTTTAGTTGAAATAATGAAGGCTTCTATTGAACTATTGAATGTTGCAGGGTATATTGAAAAAACAGAAAGATATACAGTCACTGCACAAAAAAGAACTGGACAGCTCTGATCCATTTAAGAAAGTAGTAAATGAACAAGAATCAATGACGCTGAAGGAAGAAGTCTAAGGTACACTGAGGGCATTAGTAAAAAATAAGGCCCTAAGAACTGATGGAATACAAATGGAGGTGTTTCATCAAATGCAGTAGAAGATCAAAGAATATAGCCTTCAATATGAATTGCATCACAAAGACAAGAAAACAAAAATCCTCACCACTACTGGGCCAACAGGCATCATGGTAGACGGAGAAAAGACTGAAGTTGTCAATTATTTTATTTTCTATCTATCTCTGAAAGCAGAGAATACCAGAAGAATGTCTATCTGTGTTTCATTGATTACGCAAAGGCATTTGACTGCGTGGATCATAACAAACTGTGGCTGACTGAGAAGAATGGGAATCCCAGAACATTTAATCGTGCTAATGCGAAACCTAT
>NW_006399784.1:20949480-20958652 GCF_000299155.1 Elephantulus edwardii
TCGGGATGGGTGTGTCAGAGGCAATGAGATTGGCACAGGATAGAGCACAGTTTAGGGCTGTTGTACATAGGGTTGCTATGAGTCGCAAACGACTCGATAGCACATAAGAACAACAACATCTATCCACAATTAACACCCACAATTAATGTGTTAGCAGCAGTTAAGCAATCAAAAGACATGCTGCACTGGACAAAGCTGCTATCTTGAAAGTTTTCAAGATCAAGGATGTCACTTTAAAGACTAAGGTATGCCTTTCCTAAGTCATAGTGTTTTCAACTGCTTCATATGTAAGTTAAAGTTGTACAATGAACAAGGAAAACTGAAGAGTAATTTTGCCTTTGAACTTGTAGTGTTGGCAATGAGTACTGACATGGATTGCCAAAAGGCCAAACAAATATGTCTTGGAGGAAGTGTAATCAGGATGCTTTTTGGAGGCAAAGACAGTGAAATTTCATTTCACATACTTTGGGCAGATTATCAGGAGGTATCAGACCCTTGAAAAACATATACTTGGAAAAGCAGAGGGTCAACAAAAGAGAAGAGGACCTTCAACAAGACAGACACAGTGACTCCAACAATGTGGACCTGAATGTAGGTGGAGATTGTGAGTAGAGTGCAGAAAAGGTAAGGTCCTGACCTGTTGTACATAGTGTAGCTACTGAAAAACCACAGTCTTGTAACTTGCACATCTTGATACACAAAACACATATGGAAGTCATTAGATCTCATGACGACAGTCTCTTCTGGGAAAAGGGCAAATCTGTATTTCCTTGTGAGATCCAATCTGGCCTAGTGACTATCTTTAGTACAGACAATGAATACTGAACAAAAATATTAAGCACTGACAGTATCTGGTGTTTAGTAGAAACTCCAAACATTTACAAAATGGAACACAAACATCAATGTAGGAGAGGAGACAGGTATGCAGCTTGGTCTTTGCCACCAACAGAGACTTGGGGCTGAACTGTTGGGACCTTGTTACTTTCCTGGACCTCTGTCAGCTTGAGTGGGGTCAACTCCCTCTCAACTACCTGAAGGAGTGGAGACAAGTGTTGGCCATTAGCACTGACTAACACTTGGGGGCTGCATTGTTGGGAACTTGCCACTTGTTTGGGTTTTCTCCCTAAGCAAAATATCTCATGCAGCACTCCTGGGATTTTTACCTACCCCTTGCAGAAACTGCTCCATTTTATCAAATTTCAGGACAGGACAGAGAAGTGGGTTCACCATAGCTGAGCAACAGGAGGGACTTCAGTTCCCTGCCCCTCAAAAGATAACTCGATAAGAAGCTTGCCACAGGAAACAGAGAAAAGAGCCAATCGTAGACATCCAGCAAGGAAAACTGCACTGTAAAACTAAACCAGGGCAAACAACTAAATTCTGTCAAAGATAAAGAACTGACAACAGCCTAGGCACACACAACAGAAACTGCCTCACACAACCAAGAAGAACTTCACATAATGTAAAGGAAGCAGCAAGCAAGGTCAAACACTATGGAAAAAAAACCAAAACAAGCCTTCTCCTAGAAACAACCAGCATCACTTTCAGACAAAAGCTTGAAGAGGTAATTGACCATTCATTATGTTCTCTTCTCTTTGATATTATAACTGGTGCTCTCCATTCCAAACAGTAAAAGTTTTATCTGCCTTGGTTCCTGAGCAAGACAATATGAAGAAAAGCTTCACTCCTGTAAATTCCTCATTCCATAATCCATGATTAACCTAAAATGTGAATAAAAATTAAACATTTGGGGTTAGCCATCATCCATTGAGATTTTATTTGTGACTGCTACATAATCATTGTGATTGAGGCAATAAGTTTCTTTGATTAATTCTGACCAAAATCTATGCATTAGAGATCCACCTAAACTTTTGAATATGTGCATACCAGGTAGAAGGTATATGAATTAAGCACATACTTATGCTTAGAATTGAAAAAAGTGCAAATCAGTCAGCCATGTGATCACATACCTCACAGACATCCAAGTACAGAAGGCATGGCTGACCAAAGGCCCTACTTCTATATCCTGAAATGTCTTTTCCAGGTCATACTTTTCACAGATTGCTGCCCATCCAATAATTGAATGCATCAGGAAACTGTAGGGGAATAGTTCTTTGTGAGGTTAAACATGCCTACAACTCTGCTGTTAATTCAGTTCTGCTTACTATTCCACTATCATGTAACCCTTACTAGCACTGAAGGTAGCCAGAGTTCTGGAAATATGCTACCTTTGTTTGTAAGAGCTATAACAGTTCATGGTTTCCTCTAGGGGGTGTGGAAATGCAAATCTAGCCCTGATAAAACTAATATACTACCATAATAGGGAGTTCTGGTGGCCTAGTAGTAAGGAGCTGTGCTACCAACTCAAAGATATTTCAAATGGAAAATATCCTCTTGTGCAATCTTTTCTACTGCCTCTGAAAACCCACTCAACGATGAGCTCTGGGTGGGTTCCAACGCCACAGTACATAACAACAACATATTACCACCATGGAGATATCAGGTTATTTCGATCATGTGTTGATATCTTAGGGCAACTTTCAAGTTACTGGTGTGTTCTCACATACAGACTAAAATAAGCCCATTCCTGGGTCACAAAGATTTCTTTGGGTTGCAATCTAAAGATTGTACAGCAATCTAAAGATTGTACAGCAATCTAGGGCACTGCCACTGAACCCTCTCTCTTGCTCTCTTTCATCTGAGGGTCAAACTTGCATGGCACATATCAAGTACACATGGAGAAAAGTTATGAAAAATTCTTACCTAAAACCAAACACTTTGAAGAAGTGAATCACTGGGTTCTGGGGTTTAGGATGATACTTTGTAGGAACATTTAGTCAATTGCCATAGCATAGTCCACAAGATGATCCAATTTTGGTGAGCAGTCTTAAAAACCTGTAAGCAGCCATTTAACATGCAACTATTTGTCTTTCTCCATGTAGAACAAACAAGAGTGAAGAAAAATCAAAGGCTCAAAATAGCAACTAGTCCAAAGGTCTAATGGACCACACACACACACCAAAATTTAAAAGCTCAGACTCAATGGTCTGATATAGACTGATAAAGTCGCTGACACTGTAGCCTTTATAAACTCTTCAACCTTGAATTGGACCCTCCCCCAGGGATCACTTTTCAATCAGACAACAATCAGGCCTATAAAGTGAACATCAAGTAGGAATGTGCCTCTCAGAATAATCAAACATACTAGGGTAGTAGCTTTCTACTTAAAAAAAAAACACAAAATAAATAAATCTGAAAGCAGGAAAGGGCAAGAAGGAAGGAAGAATAGGAAAAGGAACCTAGGGAGAAAGTAAGAACAGTGTGTTACATTAAAGAGATTGCAACAAATGTTATAACAAAATGCATATAAATTGTCGGACAGCAAATTAATTTTCTGTGTAAACTTTCACACAAACCACAATAAATGTTTTATAGTGAATTCAATGACTGTCTTACTAACTTAAAAAATAATTATTCATTTAATTTTTTAATCCTAGTTTTGCTGAGTACTGTGAATAGAAACACAGAGTGACCAGTTGGATCCTGCTAATAGCTCTCCATCTTCAATTATGGGTAAATAGTTATCATTAATTTTTGTAGCATTAAGGCATGCTAATTATAATAGCATAAAATATCCCGAACAAATAGCAATTATAATCATTATCATTAGTATAATGACGACTTGGGAAATTAGTTTATGTCAGTAGGTCAATGAGGAAAAGGATCAGAATAAATGAGGAAGAAATTTTAAATGCTTGAGAGTACATATGGAAAATTACTGCCAATGAATTTCAGTAGTACTATTGTACTCCAAAGAGGAACTGAATTCCATGCAGACCCATGCATATTTTAAATATGAGACAACAAAATTCTGTTCAGAACACCACAATGAGAACAGGAGATATTTTACTCTTTTTTTCTTTATTTAAGTGAAAGTATACAGAGAAAAATGTTTCCATTAAGTAATTCACATGAAATTTGTTTCATGTCATTGATTGTAATCTCATAAAGTAACGACTCAGAATTGACTTCACATCCTAGCTGGCTTCTTTTTTCAACTGTCCTTTGCTATCATCTTAACCTCAACCCTGGGAACATGCTGCCTTTTATTTTAAAAAGGTTCACTGTTGTAAGAAGTCTGTCCCACCCTGGAGCTGTTGGACTTAAAGGACTATTGATAGATAGAAACGTGAACCACAGGAATAAGGTCACTTCCAGGCTTGAAGAGTGACTAAAAGCTCAGTCTTAAATTCTACCAGTCTCTATCAAAACAGTAAACCTGATCTCTTACACTATTTTGAATTTTATTCTCTACTTTTCTCCCACCCAATCCAGGACCACCTTCCAATGTGGTCAATAGCAGTAGAATGGGAACAATCTAGTTCTAGTTCCTCTAGCCTTGGAGTTTTTGTGGAGGCTGAGGTTTTCTAGATTTTTCCCCACTCCCAGTTACCTTTTAATGCCTATTCATCATTTAGAACTCAGCTTGTGGATATTGTCATGATCCCCACAGTGGATCCCCATAAAGGTTTGTTACTATAACACCCCTAGTGCTTTCCTTACATGCATGCCCTGTCACATAAGTGTGCAACAAACAGTTCATTTGTCAAGTCCTCACAAAAGCTCTAACAAATTCAGAGAGCAGGAGTAATGTCTGATTTGCAGAGCTAATCGGTATCAAAGTTGAGATGTGAGCTTTAGATCATTCTGATCTAAACTACCATCTTTGAAGGAGGAAGATTCCCTTCTACTTAATTAATTCTTTCTTTTTTTTTCCTGTGAGGTCCTTTCTCCCCTCCATATTTTAATTGGTATGCATATAATTATTCATATATAATGTGTTTCACTCATATACATAGTTTTGGGTTTTTACGTATTTTGCACCTTCCTTCATTGACATTATGTTTCATACAATTATTCCCATACACTGTGTTTTAGACAATCAATCACCATTGAAGCATGTGCACTATTACCCCATCATTTCAGGTCCCTGCCAGATCTTTCCCATTTCCTTTATCCCCTCCCTCCACCCACCAAATTGTGCTACCCTGTGGTTAACCTTGAGGAGAATGGGAATCCCAGAACACTTATGTGAAACCTATACTTGGAACAAGAAGCAGTCCTCAGAACAGAGCAGGGAAGTACTGCATGGTTCAGAAACAGGAAAGGAGTGTGTCAGGGGTGCATCCTGTCTCCATAACTTTTCAATCTATATGCAGAACAGATCATTTGGGAGGCTGGACCTTATGAGGAGGGATGTAGCATCAGGATTTGTGTTATGCAGATGAAATTGAGGAGGACCTGAAGTACTTGCTGAGAAGGTCTTCAATATGGATTAAAGCTCAATATCAAGAAGACAAAGATTCTTACCACTGGGCCAACTGGCAGCACCATGATGGATGGAGAAGAGATTGAGGTGGTTAACAATTATAGCTTGTTCAGCTCAACAATCCACTTTCTTGGAACCAGCAATCAGGAAATCAAAAGACAAATTGCATTTGGTAAATTTGCTGTCACGGACTTCTCCAGAGTACTGAGAAGCAATGATGTCAGTCTAGAGACTAAGGTGTGCCTGATACAGGCCATGGTCTTTGCAATTACTTGCTATACATCAGAGAGCTGGACAATGACTAAGGATGACAGAAGAAGAATCTATGCCTTTTAGCTGTGATGTGGGAGAAGAGTCTTAAACATACCATGGACTGCCAAGAAAACAAATATGTCTGTCTTGGAGAAGGTGAAACCAAGTTTCTCCTTGGAGGCTAGGATTTTGAAGCTCTGATGCACACACTTTGGGCATATGGCCAGGAGGGATTGATCCGTGGAGAATGACATCATGCTCAGAAGGGTAGAGGGGCAGCACAGAAGAGAAAGACCCTGTATGAGATGGATTGATACAGTAACTGGGACAATGGGGGTAGGAGTGTCTCAACCAGTGAGACTGGCTTAGGACAGGACAGGGTTCAGAGCCGCTGTATAAAGGGTCGCTATGAGTTGCAGGTGATTCAATGGCACATAACAACAACAGGAATATCTCTATCAAAACTTTGCCTATTCATTAATGTAGTCCCATTCACCATCCAACACCTGTTCTGCTTTTATATTTAATCTATGGGTTCACTTCTAGATCACTTTTGTTACTATTATTTTGGCTTGCAGGCTTCAAAGCTCCCTTAATATGCAGCATTGGCTTAATGGTAGGAAGCTGTGCTGCAGTCCCAAAGCACGTGGTTCAGATGTACAAGCTGCTCTGAGGAAGGATGGGCTATCTCCTCTCATGTTCCTTACTGCCTCTGAAAACACACTGAAGAGTCAGTCTGGCTCCAACTTTATGGCACATAACAACAATAACACTGAGTACTATTTACCTTTAATTCTTGTGTTCCTCCCAATGTCTTCTTTTGCCTTAGTCATTTTGTACTGACCTCACCTTTATTGAAAATTACCTTTCTTTTCACCAAAATGAATATGCGTTCACCCTCTGTTGCAAGGCATACAGGTTTCTGCTGGAGAAAGATGGGCTATTTCCTCCTGTGTGATTTACTACTTCTGAAAACTTGCTGAAAAGTCAGCTATGAATCAGTTCTGACTTGAGGGTTCATGACAGCAGCTGTCTGTTGTAAGTAATGGTGCTATGAGGTGTCTTTGAGTCAAACACAGCCCCATAAGGACCCTACAAACAACAGATCAGAACTTTGCCCCCCCTGCACCATCAACATTATCCCTGCCATGTTCACCCCATTCTTGCAGTCACTGTAACAATCCATCTGGTTGAGGGTTCCTCTCCCACCTCCTTGACTCTCCACCTCTCTTAGCATGATGTCCTTCTCCAGGGACCAAGCCCTCCTCACAATATGCCCAAACTATGTGAGACAAAGCTTCATTATCGTTAACTCCAAGGAGCACCCTCTGTCATACTTCCTCAAGACAGACCTGTTCTTTCTTCTGACAATCACACGAGATATGCAACACTCTTCACCAACACCACAATTTGAACATATCAATTCCTCCCACCCAGTCTCTCAGATGCAAAAGAGGCAACTGAAAATACCATGCTTTGGATCAGAGGCCCTCTAGTTTTAACTGATGATTTTGCTCTTTAATAGTTTAAAGAGGTGTTTTGGATTGGGTGTTTTGTTTAGTTTTTCCATTGAGGCATGTTATCTGTACTATATATTACATTTCTAGACCCTCATGATCTTTCCCCCATGTGTTTTCATCTTGCCTCCTCGCAGTCCATGATGCCAGCTGAGGTTGTCAGTGCAATGAAACCAAACTGACAGGATGAGAGTTGATTACTCTGCCACGGTTCTAGATCTTGGATCTGCACATCAAATCCAGGGCTGATAATGCCACATTTATTTAACCTGCCTGTAAGGCTGACAACAATTTTCCCCACTCCGTGATCATCAATGATTTAAAATTAGCCAATGAAGCCATGTTTCATCATCACTCTTGGGAACCGAACTCTGACTTTGGAGCTCAGCCTGTCTTCTCGGTATTTCTGATGCCCTTGCCAGCATTGTGGTGGCACAGAAAGAGATTTCTGACAACAGATTTTTCCCAAAGCTGCAACTACAATGGGTGCTGATTATAAATCCAAACAAAATGAAATAGTTGACAGCGTCAATCTTTTCTCCACGTATCATGATGTTGGCCATTGGTCCAGTAGTGAGGATTTTTGTTTTCTTGATAATCTACTAGACTTTCTATTTACCTTGCCTTTTCCTCCAAACCTCAATAACCATCAAAGAATATTTCTTTTTGTGTGTAAACGTTCTTGATTTTTGTTGTTATGTGCTGTCAAGTTGCTTGCGACTCATAGTGACCCTATGTACAATGATCCTCTACCCTGCTCTATCCTTTGCCAATCTTATTGTGTCTGACATACCTACCCCCATTACCCCAGTCAGTAAATCAATCTATCTCATCAAAGGTCTTCTTCTCTTGTGCTGTCCCTTCACCCTCCCAAGCATGACATCTCTCTCCAAGGGTTGGTCCCTCCTTGCAACAAGTTCAAAGTATGTCAGACGAAACTTCAGAATCCTTGCCTCCAAGGAACAGCATGGTTTCACCCTCTCCAGGCTTAACCTGTTGTTCTACAAGCTGTCTGTGGTATATACAATACTCTTCTCCATCACCACATCTCAAAGGCACCAATCCTCCCCCTACTATCCCTAGACATTGTCCAGCTTTCTGACAATTGCAAAGTCCATGGCCAGAATCAGGCACACGTTAGTCTCCAGACTGACATCATTGCTCTTCAGTACTCTGGAGAGATCTCTGGACTTTTAGTAATAGCAATAACATACAATATTTGTCTTCTGTGATTAAACTCTCCGACTTAGCATAATGTACTCCAGAATCATCCATGGTATGAGGTTATTTCACAAATTCATCATTACTTTTTAACATTACATCTATATTCTATGTGGTTGTTGTTGTTATTGTTGTTAAGTGCCATTGAATCATAGGCAACTCAAAGTAACCCTATGAATGAAAGACCTGAACACCTGTATAACTTTCATTGTTCTCCAAGTTCATAGGGTTTCTGGAAGCAAGCTATTTCAGAAGTGGATATCACTCCTGCTTCCAAGCTTGTCTTAATCAGGGAGTTCCACCAAACACTGTCTACCATGGGTAACCATTATCGCATTGGACACATCAGTGTCACAGTGTTTAGCATCACAGCAACCACAAATTACCTCTGTACAGAAAATGGACAGACCAGTGCTATACCACTTAGAAGAATGTTTGACCAAAAACAATAAAAACAGGCCTGAAGACCTATATTCTATACTGTTTGCTTATCCATTTATACACTGATAGGCAAGCTCCATAGTTCTTAAAACATCAAATTTCAGAGATTTACTCTCTGAAAATGTGCTGTAAATCTCAATATTTTTATGTTTAAACTCCATTGACAAGACTAACTCTTAAAACTAGAGTCAATACCAAAATTCTAGTCAGACCAAATTACCCTGTTGATTTTCTTAAAATAAGGTCACTATCCTCAAAAGAAACTAAATGTTAAGAGATGAAAATCTTCTTCAGACCTGATGCTGGAAACTAAAGATTCTTCCAGTCATTATCAGGAATTCTTAGAATCTATAAAATGAGAGACTATGTGAATGGAAATTTAAGATATGAAAATAATAAATATTCTATTAAA
>NW_006399784.1:20958956-21008562 GCF_000299155.1 Elephantulus edwardii
AAAAAAAACTACTAAAGTTAGAATTCTATGTTCATCGGGATCTTCCTAAAACCCTTAAAATTAAACACAGCTGCTGAATGATTATACAAAATGAAAATGTCAAATGAAATCAGAGGGGTGATAATGGACCTTAACTTGGCTTCACTTTAAATTTTGCTATCATAAAGCTCTTAAAATAAAAAGAAAAACACCACAGCCCTCCATTAGAGAAATGGCAAACTCATGATATGTATGCTACTCCTTACTACCCCTTTGCAATGCCTACCTAGTAGGGACTTTATGTAGTCTTTATGCCAGACTTGGCTTCAGAAGGCAGAATAACAGAGAGTCCCAAAACAGTAAGAATCTATTTTCCAATCCAAGAACGTCTTGCTTGACATTCACAACACTGAATAATAAATCACATTATACTTTAACTAAGGCCATTGTTTGATATTGCTAAAAAGTGCAGATGGAATCAGAAGAAAATGAAAGTCAAAACCACCATCACGGTAACTGCGTTTGTTCACCTTCCTCAGTTTCCATCACCTGTGCCATAGACAGGAGCTGACTGATCACTGACCTTATGGAGAGCGGGAGCCAGGACCGGAACCAAGAATCCATTGTAAATGTAATTGACAAGCTGATTGCGTATCAAGGGGTGAGCAACCTAAGAAAGACACACATCATCACGAAACAGGCAAAAAGTACAATCTTTATGTTGTTTTAGTCAAACCTTTTCTATGGACAATCTGAATTCCAACAAAGCTAAATTTGGGTAAATAATCAGTGGCTATAGAATAATTAAGATTTCAAAATGCCATGTATTTTTTTTTCAGATGGTTGGTTCCAGCTTTATGATAGATGGTGAAGAGCTTGAAATTGTTAACAGCTTTTTGTTTGGCTTCACAATCAACACTCTTGATTCCAGCAGCCAGAAAGTAAAATGAGTAATTTCACTGGGAAAATCTGCTGTCAGGGATCTCTCCAGAGTATTGAAGAGCAACAAGGCCAGTCTAGAGACTAAGGTGTGCCTGATCTAGGCCAATGTCTTTGCAACGGCAAACTATGGGTCAGAGAGCTAGACAATGAGTAGGGGTGACAGAAAGAGAACTGGTGCCTTTTATCTGTGGTGCTAAAGAAGGACGTTGAATATACCAATGGCTGCTAGAAGAATAAACAAGTTTATGCTAGAGAGGGTGAAACCAGGTTGCTCCTTGGAGGCAAGGATTCTGAATCTCCATCTGACATAATTTGGACATCTTGTGAGGGACCAGTCGTTGGAGAGGGACATCATGCTTGGGAGGGTGGAGGGACAGAAAGAGAGGAAGACCCTTGATGAGATGGATTGATTCAGTGACTGAGGTAAGGAGGGTAGGTATGTCAGGGACAGTAAAGCTGGCACAGGATAGAGCAGGGTTCAGGGCTATTGTACATGGGGTTGCTATGAGTTGCAAGCAACTCAACACCACATAGAAATAACAATAGTTCCAGTATAAACAGCAACAATTAGCCAAAAAAATGGTAATTTTAAAGTTTCACTTTGGAAGAAAATCATAAACTGATTTTATTCTCTTATTGTTGTCTGCCATCACATCAATCATGATCCAAAGCAACCTGTACACAGAATGGCCACATTTAGTTTCTTGACTAGAGAGCAGACCTCCAGGTCTTTTCTGTTACAGTCCCCTTTAGCTAGCAGCCAAACACTTAAACATTGCACCACCAAGGTTCCTTCTCAGTATGTCTGATGAATTATAATTTTAAATTAATAAGCTGAAAATTATAAGTTTTGCCCCAGGTCTCAAGTTTATTTGTGACTATTACACAAGCACACACACACATACACACATTAACCCTATGAACATCTGTCTATTTTACTAGGGAAAAAGGATCACTGATAGGGCAGTGGTTAAAGTGAACCAAAAAGTCAATGGTTCAAATCTATCAGCTGCAAACAAAGGAGAAATATATAGCCGACTGCTTCCACAAAAATTTACTCCCTTAGGACTATGGGGTAGAACTATACTCTGAAATAGAGTGACTTTACGAGTAGATTTAGTGAAGGGCTAGCAGAAAGAATTTTCTCTATTTGAAGATGTCATTTCTAGCAGTCATTTCTTTAGGAAAGGAAAGCATTTAGAAAATTTTTTACTAAAACCCAGATACTATCTTGAAAAAAAAAGGCATTATTAGAGCTGCGACATTTCTCAAAATATATTAGGCATAAGTAACTCTTTATTAACATCCCCAAATTAAAGTGTACAGCTCCAGTTTTAAAATATAGTATGAAACAGACAATTTCCTTGCTGTTACTAATGTCTCCTAGCTTAGCTTTAACAACTCCTAGAGAAGTAAGACTACATCTTTAAATTACTGCTCATTCCTTTCCACATGCACATTTTAGAAGGAACTAACAGGAGCTCTATTAGGAGCTCCATTGTTTTTATTTCCACATTCTTCTGCAAAGAGAAAAAAAAATGTTGATTGCAATTTTTTTAAAAGAACTCCTAACAAATAATTCACTTATCTTATGTACACAAATAAAATTTCTTCTGACTTAGTAATAAAAATGAGATTGGAGCTAAACTAATTTACTTGCATTTTCTTCTAGAAGCTATTTTTCTATTTGGTAGATAAAAAGATTATAACTAACATTTATCACCCTACAATCACCATAAAGAAAACTTGGTTTCATAATAAGACCAAAATTAAAGTAATATTTATGATGTATAAAAATAAAGTGGTTTTTGATGGCAACCTTCTACACTTCCTTAAATATACATAAAATCTTATTTTTTATAAAACAAGTAATAAGCGATGTGAAGGTAAAAAATCTAATCAAGAAGTCAAATATACAAAAGTCCAGAAGTTGTTTTTTCCCCCAAGCAGGCCAATTTCAAAGAAAATTTAATTTGTGTTGCTAAGAAGATGCTTAACTTCTTCTAAATTCAATTGGGTTAACAATATTCTTTATGTAGTATGCACCATTAAGCAAAATAAAGTGTTTTCCTTTGCAGACTACCAATAAGACCTTGAAATAAAAGTGTTATAATCTGAAGTACTTAAAAAGCTAAAAATATCTATTTAAAGAGTCAGGAATTGAATTTATTTTTGATGGTTATGTGAAGAATCAAAACAGAATTAACACTTTTTTATGCAGAAGATAAAGAAAATAACTTTTTTCCTCAAAACTTAAAAAAAAAACCTTCCAGAAAATGATAAACATTTTCACTCATCCAAAGGCATTCAATATGCTTAAAATATGACTACTGCTTAAAATATATTTAAAATGTAAAATATGAATGTTCATAACTGATAATTTGCAATTATCACATTCAAGATGGCACTATAATCAAGAGCTATTTTATAGTACTTGGTACCTGTATAACCGCATTACAAAACTCCAGGGAGTTCATGAACTGGACAAGAGAGGGGAGAAGGAGCCAGTCATCTTTAAGAAGACAGTGCCATTCGTCGCCTTTTTCTTCTAGCTTTGTAGGCAAGGAAGAGTAGAGACCACTGAGCCCAGTTGCAAGGACCTGTGTTCAGAAATAAAAACATAATCAACTATTTTCCAAAGTTCTTAACTTGCAGCAAACAATTCCCAGGTGACATGGATAACATTAGCTGTAGGCAACGTCTCTCAATTGAACTCACTGCTGTCACTTAACTCTCTGGCAGGTTTTCAGATGTTATAAATTGCATGGGAACAGACTGCCAATCTATCCCATGGAGCAGCTGGTGGATTCAAACTGCCTGCCTTTGGATTGAAAGCACAATTCCTTACTCACTAGGCCACCAGAGGTCCCTACACTTTAAGTGTCAGGGTACTGGCCAGCTAGGGCAGGAAGCTCTGATGTCCTAGTGGCAAGAAGCGGCACAGCTATCCCAAAGGCATGAGGTTTGAGTGTATCGGCTGTTCCATAGGAGAAAGACAGGCAATCTCCTCCTGTTTGATTAACTGCCTGTGAAAACCCATAGGGGCAGCTATGGGTCGGTTCCGACTCGGTGGTATACAACAGCCAGCTAAGAAGGATTCAGCCTGTAGAAATAATAAGAAAGGACAACTCCAGCAGGGGCAACAGGAGCACGAGAGGTATCTGGCAAATACAGACAGTTGATATGGGCTACTAATTTCCTAATGTGAAAAACGTATGCTGGCCTAGGTCTGCTGAGAGTGAGAGGAATACACACGAAAACCAACAAAACATGATTCCAACCCCTAATGAATTCTGAAAAGGGACGAATCAGGAGAAGAAAGGCAGCTGAATATACAACCTTCTAGAACACATGCATTTAGCAAGCAGCAGATAACCTGCCTTGGTGTATAAAAGGCAATGAGAGAAAGATAATCCAGAACATTGCAAGGCTGTGGAAACCACTGTTACTATTGTAATATACTCATTTATTCCTTTACTCAGTTGTTGTTGTTGTCAGGTGCCATCAAGTATGATTCATAGCAACCCTATGACAACCAACAGACCTGAATCCTATCTTGTGCCGTCCTCAGCATCTCTGCTATACTTGAGCAGATTGCTGTAGTCACCATGTCAATCCATCTTGCTGGGGGTCTTCCTCTCCTTAGCTGACTCTCCACCTTTCCAAGCATTATGTTATTTTCCAAGGAATAGTTTTTTCTCATAATATGCCCAATGTACTACAGATGAAGTTTTGCCAACATTGCCTCCAGAGAGCACTCTGGCTGTACTTTCTCCAAGATATACCTATTTGTTCTGTTGGCAGCCTATAGGATATTTAGTACTCTTCTCCAACACCGCAAGTCAAAAGTATCAATTCATCATCTACCATCCTTTTTCACTGTCCAGTTCTCAGATACATACCAGGTTAATGAAAAGACCCTGGCCTAAATCAGGTGTATCTCAGTCCTCAAACTGACACCATTGCACTTCAGTACTTCGGAGAGGTCCCTGACAATGGACTTGCCCAACGCAATGCATCTCCTGATCTACTGACTGCTGACAAGGAGCTGACTGTAGATCCAAGTAAGAGTAAATCATTTAGAGCTTCAATCCTTTCTCATTGAAAACACAATGTCTCAATGATATAACGGTGCTTGCTGAAAGTGCAGAAGACTTGAAGCACTTAATAATGAAGATTGAAGAGCAATATGTCATACTTCCAAAAACAAAATTCCTTATCTGGACCAATAAATAACATGATAAAAAGATGACACATTGGAATTTTCAGTGATTCCTTTTATTTGGATATACAATCAACCATTATAGAAGCAATAATCAAGAAATCAAAGAACATGAAGATAATCTGCTGCAAAAGATCTCTTTCAAAAGAGCAAGATGTCACTTTGAAGACTGAAGTGAATTTGACTGGAGCCAAGACAATACTACAAACATAATATGTACACAAAAGTTAGACAATGAATAAGAATTGATAGATGTGCTTTATGGTGGTTTTTTAGTTATTTGCAATCAAATCAGAACCAGCTCATAGCTGACCCATCAGTGGTTTTACAGAGATTATAAATTGCATGGGAGGATACTGCCCATTGTGGTAAAGAATTTTCAATATACCATGGACTACCAGAAGAACAAACTGTCTTAGCAAAAGAATAGCCAGTCATTTCACCTACTTTTTACCAGCTCCAGAAGAAAGAAAGTTCATTAGGAGAGTGTTGTTCCTAGAGAAAGCACTAGTGCTTGGCAAAGAAGAAGGTGGTGGTGGTGGTTGTTACTATGCACCATCGAGTTGCCTGCAACTCATAACAACCCTTCGTACAATAGGTCTGATCCCTGCCCTATTCTGAGCCTGTCTCACTGATTCCGACACACCTATCCCCCAATACCCCAGTTACGGTGTCAATTCATCTCATCCAAGGTCTTCTTCACTGTCTCTTCACCCTTCCAAGTATGATTTCCTTCTCCAAGAACCAGTCCCTCCTGGCCAAATGCCCAAACTATGTGAGGCACAGCTTCAAAATTCTTGTCTCCAAGGAGAAAACTTGGTTTCACCCTCTCCAAGAGAGGGTTTGTCCTCTTGGCAGTCTATGTTTTATACTCTTCTCCAGCCTAACTCAAGGGAATTTATCTTTTTTTATCATCTTTAGTAATTTTCCAGTTCTATGATACATAGCAAGTATTAATTGTGAAGACCATAGTCTGGATTAGGTGCACCTTAGTCTTTAGACTGACATCATTGCTCTTTAGCACTTTGGAGCTGTCTAGGACAGCATACTTTCCCAGTGCATCTTTTGATTTCCTGAATGCCGGTGCCAAGAGTATTTATTGATTGTGGAGCCAAGCAAGCGGAAACTGTTAACAAGCTCAGTCTCTTCTCCATCTATTACGGTGCTGCCAATTGGCTCAGTGGTGAGAATTTTGTCTCTGGAACCACTTTTGTCCTCTCAAATCAGGTAATGCCCATCATTCTAGATTCCTACCAGACTTTGTTGACAATCAGAGATTCAAAGCAAGACAAGGGAAAGAAAAAGGTTAGTTGGGGGGAAAGCAAGACTCCCCATTGAGATGGACCAATACTGTGGCTACAGTAATGGACTCGAACATAGCAAAGATAGTGAGTATGGCAGTGGTTTTCAGTCTGTTGTATATGGGATCATTGTGATCTAAACCGACTTTACCCTTCAAAATCAACAATACAATATTTGCTGTGTAACTGTTAGACAACATTGCAAAATAAATAATAACAGACTTATTATATTTTATTATTTTGTCCACAGGGTTGTTCTGAGTTGGCATCAATGGGATGGCACCTAACAAATATTTATAGTAAAAAGTTACACTGGGTGTAGAGAATACAACAGTAAATCGACGGCACATTTACTTCTTTCAAAATCAGGGTATCTATGGCCCCAAAGGACAATGTATGCTACTTACAGTATTTAACTGGTTGTCAACATATCCAAACAAATCATATTTATTTCAGTTATGAATGTGACTTAACTAAGATACCTGTTATAAAATTAGAAACCTCCAGCAGGAAAAAAACAGAGACCAAAAGTTCTCCTTCAAGAGAAATTGAATCTTGATGCCACATTTATTAAAATCAATTACATTTGCTGGCTCATGCTAAATTAACCCCAGAACAAAGGCTTTAATTCTGCATACTCTTGATTCCTTAACACTTTAAGGCTTTGAAGATGAATTCATAAAGACAGGCTTAATTTGTCTGACTAAAAAGCTGAGGATAACTATTCAGTATATCAATATAATTACAGCAACATTAATTTTCAAATTACATACATCAGTGACAGTAATTAAAAATAACACATACCTAATATTCACTGGTTTGGGGGTGGGGTGTGTGTGTGTGTGTGTGTGTGTCTGGGATTTTTTTTTTTAAAGAAAAGCATCAAAGCATCTTATGAAACAGCATGAATCAGATTCAAACAGAAGCCTGCCTATAAGGATCAACTTTGGGACAGCTATGTGTGGGGTCCTGCCATGTTTCTGCTACTTTCAAAGCAGGGTTAAGATAATGTCTCTGCCATGGTCTTCAGAATGGAAAGAAACATGGCAGAAAAAACTCTGCAGAATAAAAGGTATCAAAATCTTAAGAATGAGGTTTTAAGTCTTTAAGGCTAGATCCTTAACAATGCTTGCTTCCAAAATTGTGCTCTAAATGCAAACACACTCCCCGAGTCTACACATGTTTCTAGAACACAGATCGTTGGCCAGGAACTTGGAAAGTGTGGGAAATGGCAGTGAGCAAGTCTCCCCAGGTGGAATGGAGAGAACAGAAAATAAACGAATAAATGCAAGGAAGGATGGTTATTAAAAAGGGGATTGTGGAGATGCAATAGAAACTAGGAGGCAGGAGAGGCAACATGACCTGATGGTACACTTAAGGAGCCAGAAAACGATGTGTAGAAAAAGAGTATCCTATCCAGCTGGAGAGGGCTCTGGGAGGCCTGCTGAAAACACTGACATCACCTGAAGAAAATCAGAGGAAAAATATGCCACAGAGCGACAGGATGACATTAGCATTTAGAAAACAGAAGGAATAGAAAGTGCTTCTTCCCATTAACAATAACCTCGAACAGCAGTTCAGATAAGGAATGATGGGAAGATGGAGCAGAGTAGTCGAACTGCAATAAAGAAACTAATTTTGAAAATGACACAAATTACTCTAAAATGGATTAAAACCTGCTAAGAAAATAATACACTTAGTCTTCTGAACACTTTCATAAACATATTTATTCTCTTAGAAATTTTATTCTTCTGGAGGAAATAAAACGAAGTGTGAACTGTATTTGCAATGACTATTCTTTTAAGCTAAAATCCTATTACTGGGTTGTTTTTTTATTATTATTGTTCTGTACTGTTAAGTCAGAAATTACTAATAAGAGGCAGTAAATCACATCGGAGGTGACTGCACATCTTTCTTGCATGTAGCAGCTGGTGGATCTGAACCGTGTGCCTTTGGATTAGCAGCACAGCTCCTTACCACTAGGCCACCCGAGCTCTCATTACTATTTAGAAAATAAAAAACAAATCTATTTTTTTCCAGATTGACAAACATAAAGGTAATATGCGCATTGCTAGGAGAGAAAAGGAAGTAGGGTTTATCACTTACTAGTCTTCAGAAGGATAAAACAGTAGAAAAATGACCTTTTTGATAAGTATCTCAAATTGAACATAAATTTAATGAGATCTAAAACAGAAATGTGCCTTATATAAAACATTCACAGGTTCCAAGTGAAATTTTACCGAGAGGTTTAAAAGAGCCTAGTAATATAAGACAATGAGAACCTCTACAATAAGTCCTTTTTGAACTTTACGAGTTCAATGGGAAGACCCAACATGGTAAGCATGTGTCCCAGTTTTACAGGCTGAAGCTTCCTGAAATAGGACCTCAGGCTTAAGTGTGGGCCAAGCACAGCTCCTAACACTTCCTTTTCCAGATTCCATCTACAAATATACAAGTCACACATTCTTGGATAGCTAGCCAGAAAGAAACTCAGTTCTTCGGATTTCAGCAAAATCTGTCATCTCACCCTATTTACACTCAAAAAAGTAAAAGGTTTGTAGATTTTTTTTCTCCAGGCTCAACAATTTAACAGTACAACTAACTTCTGTTTTTAACTTTAAATTTAAGAAAATGTAGAAATAGATGTCTATAACACTCACCAGCTCACTAAAAAGAAAGGGGTAATGGGGTTCTTGTCTTAAGGAGTGGACCTGTGTTCAATTTCAAAGCAACGCATCCTATGTGGAAGTGGAAGTTTGCATATTACTCCCTCAGAAAATCCTGCCCATCTATATCAGAAAATTAGTCATCTATTCAGAATAACAACAACAACCTAGAGAGAGCTACGTTGGCCTAGTGGACAGAAAGTTATGCTACCAAGCCCAAGGTGGGTGATTTTCATCTGCAGCCCTTAGGCCTGGTTCAAATGGGTTTTTGTCAAACACTGTTCTAGGTGGTATAGCATTGGTCTGTGCATTGCTGTACAGAGGGAACTCGCGGTTGCTGTGAAACTGAACACTGTGACACTGATGTGTCAAATGCAATAATGGTTACTTATGGTGGACAGTGTTTGGTGGAGCTCCCCGATTAAAACAAGCTTAGAAGCAGGAGTGGCATCCACTTCCAACATAACTTGCCTCCAGAAACCCTAAGAGCAGTGCTCAGGCCTTTCGTTCACAGGGTCTCTATGAGTCGTCTACAACTCAACGGCACCCAATAGCAACAACATTATTCAGAATAGTCATCTATTTTGAACCTCAGCTACGACAGCCCGACAGGTTGCGATGATGTGATCCATAACAAATCCCGGGGTGGTTCAGGATCAGGCAGGTATCCTTTCACTCTGTTGTGAATGGGGTCTCCATGATTCAAGACCTACAGGGCTTTTATGTTGTGTGCCGTGGAGTCAGAACTGATTTATACCTCACGCTCCAGCAGGCTGTCAAAGGCTGTAAAATCGCACAGCAGATTTCCTTCTTTCTCTCTCAGAGCAGCCTCCTGTGGATTTGAACTGCCTGTCTTTGGGCTGGCAACACAATTCATTACCCTCTAGGCTAATAACTACTAAAAACAAGATGTAAAATAGGGTTTGGAGGAATCAAAGGAGCTTCTTCCTGCTAAGTAGCAGTTGGATTGTGAACCTGCTATGTCTTTTACTTTTGCCTTTAATTTACTTGCAATGTAAAGGACATAGAGCTGCCAGCCGAAGGCCACATACATCCCTGGCAGCTGAAACCCACCAGTGAGTGGCTCCTTAGGAGAAAGATGAACAATTTCCTGTTGGATTTATAGCCTTGGAAACCCAATGGAAGGTCAGTTAATGGTGGGTTCTAATTTGGTAGCAGTAAGATCCATTTTAAATTGTCTTGTATTGATCCTGACCATACACCCACAAATTAGTTACAAAATGTTTCATTTATCTGTACACTAGGTATCATGAGTGGATTCCAGTTCCCAGTGACTTCATGCAAGTCAGAGCAGAACTGTGCTCCACAGGGTGTCCACTGGCCAATTGGGCTACAATAGACCATTTTCTTTGGAGAAGACCTTGGATGGACTCAAACCTCCAACCTTTCATTTAGCAGCTGAGAGTGTTAAGTGTCTGTACTAGCATATTCAACCATAAGGATAATGTTATTGTTGTTGTTATGTGTCGTCGAGTCGCTTGCGACTCATAGCAAACCTATAAGGATAATAGCAGATAAAAATGCAAATTCCCTGACACCAATACTGCACGGGACTTGATGAGACCATAGATTTTAGCATCAGAACTCGGGTGATGTTTTCATCCAGCTGAAGTTAGACTCTGCTATTTAACAGGCCAGTTGTTAAAGTTTTCAAAGTTTCCCGTTTCTTCCTTGAGTTGTTGTAAGGACTGTACAGGAAATACACAGAAAGAGATTAGGATAATGGTTTACACCCAGTAATGCTTCCAGTGGGGAAAAGAAAGATGAAAACATCAAGCATGAACATGTCAGGGACCATAGATCTTTAACTTTAAACTTTAATTTTAGCAAAATGTAAAGATTTTTAGCAGATGGCTCTAGTCTGAAGCAAGCAGCAAAACACCTGGTGGGGACCATTTGATACAATCTGCCAAAATAAAAGGCCTCATAAATTTTGGAAATGGGATAAATAACTTTCTACTTTCTGGATGTGTATCTATCTAAATGTCGACTCTTTAAATTTGCATTTCTTATTTATGTATACACTGTTTCCTACCCTTGCCAATATGTAACAAAGGGTAAGGACTTAATTATCAATATGTGATTTTTTAAAAAAGAAATGATAGAGTTGAATGTCCTTCAACCATTGCTTTGGGTTGTTGTTTTGGTGTTGGGAGGGGGAGGGGTTCCACTAAATTGTTCCCTAGAATTTCCTTTCCCTGGGAAAGTACATATTGTGATTTACCCTTTACCTCACTGCTATCAAGGAGCAGTCAACTTGGCAAGTTCTTCCTATCAACTCAACAAAAGTTTCCAAAAATGTTCCCAATTCCTGTAAAAGTCACTATTCTTCCAACAGCCTAAAGTTAATGCACTTTGACAATCATACTAGTTACAGAAAGCTTTTTGTCAATTGTGGTCCTTAGTCAGATGGTTCATAGAGTATGCTTTTATCTTCAACATAAAGAGGGCCTTTTTTGTAAATTATATAGTCAGAAGTAATTATAGAAAACTGGATACAAGGAAGAGTCTAGGATCTATCCTGAGAGGCAACTTAACACAAAACAGCTCCATGTTCCAGTCTAGTAAATGAGGTCACATGGAATTAGTGTTTTCCCTCAAATTTTAATGAACTATACAGTCTTTTACGACACATTTTTATAAAAGCAATTGCTACTTAGTGAAATCTATAAAATTCTAAACATTAACATTATACTCCATGTCCAAATGAATTTAAATCTTTAATTACTAAATACTTAAAATAAAAACCAGAAACCTACTCCTTTTAGATTTAAAAGATACTAACATTTTGTGATATTTCTTTAATGCACTCTTTCAAGAAAATACTGTCATTAAGTGCCACCGAGTCCACTATGACTCACAGCAACCCTAACGCACAGAGTTAAACCCTCCACTAAATGCGTCACCACCCTCTGTCTTTCCTTCACCCTCTCCTGTGCTGTCCTTCCACCCTTCCAGCCACAATGTCCTTTTCCAAGGACTGGTCCCTCCTGGCCACATGCCCAAAGTGTATGAGTCAGAGCTTCAAATTCCTAGGCTACAAGGAGACTTGGTTGCATCCTCTCCAATTTATTATCTCCTATTTATTTTCTTGGCAGTCCATGGTATGTTCCAGACTCTTCTCCAGTACCACAACTCAAAGCATTGATGCTTCTTCTGTCATCATTAGTAAAAATCCAGCTCTCTAAAGCATAGCAAGTAATTGTGAAGACTATGGTCTGGATTTTTTTTGAACCATGCAGTGTTTCCTTGCTCTGTTCTGATGATTGCTTGCTGATCCAAGTATAGGTTTCACATAAGCACAATCAAATGCTCTGGGATTCCTATTCTTCTCAGAGTTAACCACAGTTTGTTGTGATCCACACAAATGCCTTTGCATAGTTAATGAAGCTCAGATAGACATCCCTCTGGTACTTTCTGTTTTCAGCCAAAATGCACCTAACATTAGCTGTAATATCTCTAGTACTACCACGGCCTCTTCTAAACCCAGCCTGCATGTCCGGCAGTTCTCTGTTAATGGTCTGTTCCAGTAATTTTTGGATAATTTTCAGCAGAATCTTGCTTACATGTATATTAATGATATTGCTCAATAACTTCCACACTCTGTCAGGTCACCTTTCTTTAGAATGGGAACAAATACAGATCTCTTCAAGTCAGTTGGCCAGGTGGTTGTCCTCCAGATTTCTTGACACAACTTAGTGAGTGTATCCAGAGCAGTGCCTGTTTATTGAAATATGTCAATTTGTATACCGTCAATTCCTGGGGTCTTGTTTTTTGTCAGTTCTTTCAGAACAGCTTGAACTTCTTCTTTCATCACCACAGGCTCATGTGTTGTTTCATGAAGTTCTTCTGTGTCCACCAATATTTTTTTGGTACAGTGACTCTGTATACTTCTTCCATCTTCTTTTATGTTTCCTGGATCATTTAATACTCTGCCCAAAGTATCCTTAAGAATTACAACCCAAGGCTTGAATTTGTTCTTCAGTTTCTTCAGCTTAAGAAATGCTGAGTGAGTTTGGCCCTTTTAATTTTGTGACTCCAGCTCTTTGCACGTTTCATTACTATACTTTATCTTCCCACGCTGCCTTTGAAATCTTCTGGTTAGATCCTTAATTTCTTGATTTCTTCCCTTTGCTTTGGCTTTTTGGCACTCTAGTGCAATATTCAGTCTATTCTGAGATCTATCTTGGTTTTTCCTTACTCCTTGGTGTTTGTAATAAAGAGTGTATGCCAGGGATTTATCCTATGTCCACCTTCCCAATGTATATAAAGAACAGATAATATGGGAGGCTAGGCTCTATGAGGAGGAATATGGTATCAGGATTGGAGAAAGATTCATCAACAACTTGCATTATGCAAATGGCACAACCATGCTTGTTGAAACTAAGGAGGACCTGAAGTGCTTGCCGCAGAAAGTCAATGACTGTAACCTTCAATATTGATTGAAGCTCAACATCAAGAAAACAAAGATTCTCACCCCTGGGCTGATTGACGGCATCATGATAGATGGTGAAGAGACTGAGGTTGTTAACAGCTTTATTTTGCTTGGCTTCATAATCAACACGCTTGGTATCAACTTCCAGGAAATCAAAAGATGATTTGCATTGGGAATGTCTGCTCATAGAGACCTCTCCAGAGTGCTGAAGAGCAACAACATCAGTCTGAAGACGAAGGTGTGCCTGATAGAGGCCATGGTCTTCTCAATTACTTGCTATGTGTAAGAAAGCTCACAATGAGTAGGGATGATAAAAAGAGAATTGATGCCTTTGAGCTGCAGTGCTAGAGAAAAGGATTTAATATACCATGGGCTGCTAGGAGAACAGACAAGTTCATCCTGAAGAGAGTGAAGCCAAGCAGCTCCTTGGACACAAGGATTTTGAGGCTTTGTCTGACATACATTGGATATATCGCAAGAAAGGATCAGTCCTTGAAGAAGGATATCATGCTTGGAAGGGTGGAGGGACAGCACAAGAGAGGAAGACCCTCAATGAAATGGATTGATACAGTAATGAAAGTAGGTGTTTCAGAGACAATATGTTGGCAGAGGATAGAGCAGGTTTTAGGGCTATTATACATAGGATTGCCATGAGTGGCAAGAAGCTCAATGACACATAACAACAACAACAACAGCATGGCCTGGATCAGGTGCATCTTAGTCTCTAGACTAATATCGTTGCTTCTCAGTACTCTAGAGATGTTCCTGGCAGCAGATTTTTCCCAATGCAATTCATCTTTTGATTTCCTGACTATTGGTACCAGGAGCGTTGTTTGTGGAGCCGAGCAAGCAGTAATTGTTAACAACCTCAATCTTTTCTCCATCTATCATGGTCTTCTTGATGTTCAGCTTCAATCCATACTGAAGACAATCAAGTGTTCAGGGGTTCCCATTCTTCTCAAGGTTAGCCACAATTTGTTGTCATACACACAGTCAAATATCTTTCCACAGTCAATGAAACACAAATATACATTCCTCTTGTACTCTTTGCTTTCTGCCAAGATCCATCTGATATTGTCAATGATGTCTCTAGAGCCATGACCGCTTCTAAACCCAGCTTGTATTTCTGGTAGCTTTCTATCGATATACTGTTCCAGCTGTTTTTTTGATAACCTTCAGCAGGATTTTGCTTGCATGTGTTATTAGTGATATTATTTGATACTTTCAACACTCTCTCAGGTAACCTTTTTTTGGAATGGGAATAAATATGGATCTCTGTCAGGTGGCCAGGTAGTTGTCCTCCAGATTTCTTGGCACAACCTGGTGAACATGTTTAGGGAAGCATTCATTTATTGAAACTTGTTAATTTGAAGATATCTTTTTTATGAATACATACATGCCAAATCTCTCTATGGCAGATATTGGGATGCAAAAGTCTAACGTCATGCAAATATTGAAGTTTTCTAAGTATTGCCAGAATGTAATTGCGTTATTACACCCATTTACATTCTCAAGAGTTTCTATTTTTCCTTACCATTGGAAACACTATGCTATCACTTGTCTAAAGATTAGTCAATCTGATGAGTATTCTCTAGCATCTCATTGTGGGTTCAATTCCCTGGTTCTAAGGAAGTTATACCTAATTTCCTCTGCTTATTGACTTCTGGAAATTGCCTGTTCCTATTCTTTCCTGATTTTTAAATGGGTTAATTAGCCTTTTTTTTATCACTGTGATGTTGTTGTTGTATATCATCAAGTCAGAGCTAACTCATAAGCTGACCTTCAACAAGTAAAGGCAGTAAATCACATAGGAGGAGACTATCCTCACACGGGGCAGCAGCTTGTGAATTCAAACCATGTGTCTCTGGGATGGCACTGAAACTCATTACCACTAAGCCACCAGAACTTCCCAAAACATATGAGAGGAGATTGTCCACCTTTACTTCATGGAACAGCTAGTGGATTCAAACTGTCTTTGGGTTGGGTCTTTGGGTTGGCAGCACAACTCTTTACCCACTAGGCCATAAGGACCCCCTTACAAATGTGTGGTCACTAATATGTTGTTAACTAGTTTGGATGTAATCTCTTTGTAGTTATGTGCATTGCCTCAATCTGTGTTCTTAATTCCAATCTTCTCATCTTTTCTTTATACTTAGTGCTTTCTAGGGAGACTTGGTAATTTATTATTTATACAGAAGGTCATGAATTAAAACACATGGAACTCTGAGTTCCACAGCTCAGATTCAAATTTTGCCACTAACTCTAGATACCCGTGTATACAAGGTATTTGGAGTGATTTATTAATTCCTGCACACTAGACCAGCCTTCTGGTGGTACAATATATAGAGTTGTGCTGTTAACCCAAAGGCCATGCTTCTCTTACCCTTCAAATTCACCAGTGACTCTGAAGGAGAAGACTCCTCCCTTTATGATTTATAGGCTGAAAAACTCAATAGAGTTGCAATGAGTTGGAAGTGACTCATTGGTAGTGAATGAGTGAAAGACTAGTGTGAATAGTACTACATAGGTTTACAGCTTTCTTTTTGAATCCTGATTTCAATTCCTTTGGGTATACACATAGGATTGAGATTGCTGAATCTTATGGTAGCTCTATATTCAGTTTTCTAAAGAATCATCAAACTGTTTTCCATAGAAATTGTACCATTTTGAAATTCTGTGGCACCCGGGATATCAGGGATATCCTGGATGAAAGTAAAGAATACCAGAAGAACATCTATTTGTGCTTTATTGACTATGCAAAGGCATTTGAGTGTGTGTATCATAATAAGTTGTGGCTGAGACTGAGAAGAATGGGAGTCCCAGAGCACTTAACTGTGCTCATGTGGAACCTATGCCTGGACCAAGAGGCTGCTGTGAGAACAGAGCAGGGGAACACAGCATAGCTTAAAATTGAGAAGGGAGTGCATCAGAGTTGTATTCTCTCTCCACACCTATTCAGTCTGCATGCTGAGCAAATTATTTGAGAAGCTGGACTCTATAAAGAGAAGTGTGGCATCACGATTGGAGGGAGACTCATCAATAACCTTGCTTGCTGAAAATGAGGAGGACTTGAAGTACTTGTTGCAGAAGATCAAGGAAGCAGCCTTCAGTGTGGATTGTGTTTCAATGTCAAGGAAACAAAGATTCCCACCACTGGACCAATAGGCAGTATCATGATGGATGAAGAGGAAACTGCAACTGTCAACCACTTCATCTTGCTTGGATTCACAATTAACACCCTTGGTACTAGCAGTCACAAAATAAGGAGATACATTCTCCTTATATGCAGTTAGGGACCTCTCCAAATTATTGAGGAATAATGATGTCAGTTTGAGGACTATGGTAGGTCTGATTCAGACTATAGTCTTGCTGATCACTTGCTATGCATCTGAGAGCTCGACAATGAATAAGGAGGACAGAAAAAGAACTTATGTCTTTGAGTTGTGGTGCTGAAGAAGAGACCTGAACATCCCATGGGCAACCAAAAGAACAAATAGATATGTCTTGGAAAGTGTGCAGCTGGACTGCTCTTTAAAGGTAAGAATGATGAAGCTTTGCTTCACATACCTTGGACATGTTGCTAGAAGGGGCTTTTCTTTGGAGAGGAACATGATGCTGGAAAGGGCAGAGGGTTGACAAAGGAGAGGAAGACCCTCAGCCAGGTGGACTGACACAGTGACTGCCTCAATGAGCTCTGTGTGTCAGAAAGTGTGAGGATGTCCCAGAATTTGTTCATAGGGTCGCTATGAGTCGTACTTGACTTGCTGGTACCTAGCAACAACCGGCAAAGGGTGAGAGTTTTAATTTTACTACACACATTCTTGCCAATTCTTGCTTTCCACTAAAATCATAGCCATCCTATGAATGGCAAAATGGTACCTCACTGTGGTTTTGACTTACTTCTTTATAATGTCATGAAGCTGATTAGAATGCATGACTGCAAGTATCAATTAGTAATCAGAATGTAGTACACATAAAGAATGAATCTAAGAAAAAAGAAGTCATAAAAATGAAATGAAGGAATAAAGATTGATATTCTAGACACTAGCGTGTTGGAATAGATGAGTACTGGCCATTCTGAACTGAGCAGTAACAAGTTCCCCTATGCCAGGAATGATAAATTGGAGAGGAATGGCATTACGTTCATTGTTCTATTCTCATGTAGAATGCTGTCAGTGATAACATCTATACACTTACCTAAAAGGCAGAAGAGTTAATAAGACTATTATTTGCATTTATGTACTAACTACTAATGCCAATAATGATGGAATTAAAATGTTTTACCAATTTCATCAGTCTGAACTTGATCAAACATAAAATCAAGATGCACTGATAATTACTGGTGATTAGAATATGAAAGCTGGAAACGAAGAAGGACTCCTACTTAGAAATTTTGATCTTGGTGATAAAAATGATAATGAAGGCTGCATGATAGATTTTTGCAATACCAGTGACTTAAAATTGCAAGTAACAGGTTGTTTTTTTCCCCAACAACATAAATGGTGAGTGAATACATTGACCTCACCAGCAGAATATACAGCAATCGTTCCAACTATATTTAGGAACAGAGATAATGAAGAACTCAACATTATCCGTGAGAAGAAGGCCAGGGGCTATTACAGAACATACCATCAAATACTCCTGCACAAATTCACACTAACACTGAAGGAAATGAAAATGTCTATAATAGTAAAATTACGATCCTGAGTATATTATATCTAAAGACAGAGACTCTAAAAATAAGTCTGACCCACTGAACAATAATCATCCAAAACTAGACAAATTTGGGGATGATATCAAGGACATCATGCTTGAAAAAAGTAAAAGGCTGGAAAGAAGGGGGGAAAAAATCCCAAACAGGTATCAGAAGAGACTCTAACGCACATTCCTAAATACACAATGGCTAAAACACGGGGGAAATCATGCAGTAGAAGGGCTGAATGAAATACTGCAAAGAGCAGCTCTCAAAGACAAAGTATTACAGTGCTTAGAAAATTTTTAAAAAGAACACACTTGGAGTTTCTGAAGCTAAAAGATCTGGAGAAAAAGTTAAACTTCGAGTTGCAAATATACTGAAAAATTACATGGAAAAATTTGAACAACGTAGTAAGCATCAAAAGATAGAAGAATTAATTACTAATTCCTAGTTAATCACCAGCTATTATTTGTGCATCAAAACTCACAAAAAATCATCAAAAGAAGACAGAAGGAAAAAACGTTACTCAATGTTCAACCTTTTTATAATGCAGCAGCAGATGAGTAAGGACCAATGGTTCTGAAGGAACAAGTCCAACCTGCACTAAAGGCATTGACAAACAAGCCTCCAGAATTAATACCAATTGAGATGTTTCTCAAAATGGATTTAAAATCCAAAAAATTTGGAAGACAGATATCTGACCAATGAACTAAGATCCATATTTGTGCCCATTCAAAAAAAAAAAAAACGATGAAACAGAATGAGGAAATTATCAAACAATATCGTTAATATCACATGCAAAAATAATTGGCTGAAGGGAATTAAAAATACTGTTGCAACAATACATCAATAGGAAAGTTCCAGAAATTCAAGATGATTTCAGATGATTATGTAGAATGATGGATGCCATTGCTGGATTGGATCTTGACTGAAAACAGAATATCAGATGAATCTTGACTGAAAGCAGAGAACACCAGAAAAATGTTTATATCTGTATTTTATCAACTACTTAAAGGCATTCAAATGTGTAGATCATACAAATTACGTGTAACACTGATAAAATGGTAATTTCAGAAGACTTAATTCCACTCATATAGAAACTACATAGACCAAGAAGCAGTCATGTGAACAGAACAAGGGGATATTGCGTGATTTAAAATAGAAAAAGGGATATATAGGATTGTATCTTTCCCCTATAGTTATTTAATCTGTATTACAAGCAAATGATCTCAGATGTTGAACTACATGAAGAGTATGGCATTAGGCCTATCAGGATAAACATAAAACACACTGAAGTAGTCAAGGATTTTTGTTTTACTTGGATCCACAATTAACTCTCATGAAAGAAGCAATTTAAAAAAAAAATCAAAATTACTTGGCACTAGGCAAATCTGCTATAAAATACTTCTTTAAAATGTTAAAATTCAAAGTGTTGCTTTAAGAACTATGGTGCATCTGACCCAAGACATGCTATTTGTAATTGTCTTATGTGCACATAAAAGCTGTACAATGAGTAGAAGACAAGAAGAATTGATGCATCTGCTGGTGAAGAATATTAAATACGCCATGGACCATAGGAAGAGGAAAGAACTCCTTCAAAGAAGTACAGTAAAAATGCTCCGTAGAAGTGAGGGTGGCAAGACTTCATCTCACTTTTTTTTGACATGTTATCAAGAAGGACCAATCCTTGGCGTAGGACTTTATGCTTGGTAGAGGCTGAGCAAAACAAGAAAGAGACCAACCCTCAACAAGTCTGACTCACACAGCGGCTACAACAAATGGCTTAAACACGGTAGTGGTTTTGAGGATGGCAGAAGAGCATGAAATGTTTTGTTTTGTATATATGGTCACTATGAGTCAGAACCAATTCAACAGCACCTAACAATAACTATGGCTAATAATATTGGGCATTTTTTACATACTTTTAATAATTCTATATCTTCTCTTTCTAAAATGGCTACTCATGTCCTTTGCTCATTTTTACCGGCTTGTTTCCTTTAAAAAATTAGTTTCAGGCATTCTTTATGTATTCTGGATATCAAATCCTTAACAGATGGATGTATGGATCCCAGTAAACTTCTTCCAGTTTTTAGTTCCTTTCCTGACTTTATTGATAAAGCCTTTGATATGCGAACATTCTAAATTTTGGTGATTACTATTTTCTCTTTTACTACTTGTGCTTTGGTGTCATATCTGAAATTATTTGTTACAAACTAGGTCAGAAAGCATTAATCTGATGTTTTGTGGTTTTAGTATTCATACTGACCAATTTTGAGTTAACTCTCACACATAGTATGAAGTATGGTCCCAGCTTTCTTCTTTTGGATAAGGAAGCAATAAAATCTCCTTTTGTAAGATTAATAAGTCTAGTTCTGCACTTAACCTTATATAGTCTTTGTCCTTGAATCTGGAGACATAACCTTTGGAGTAACCGAGACAACTTGGTCTAAGACTACCAGAATCCAAAGATTCTGCTGTGAAGTGGGACCTAGTCAGAAAGGGCTAACCTGGAAGGCCAACATCAATCTCAAGAAGCACAAGTTAACTTATCGTGTAGGACTAACCTATAGAAGCCTGCAACACTAAGTCTCGGAAAGTGTCCAGGTTGATGACTGAAAGGATCATGTTCCTTCTGGCATGGCAGCTCAGCCTTGGTATCCTTCCCGGACCGTGTGTTTGTACTGAGTCCTAATATTGATCACAATTTAGACTCTAAATCCTTTTACTTTTAAGCATTTTTTACTTTAATAAAACCAGTAGTGATAATATCACCTGTGATAATCTGTGAGTTGTCGTAGTTAATTAATGAACCCAAAGATAGTGGCATCTTAAATGTTAATGTGTGATCTAGCCCTAGAAAGCTAGAGACATAGGGAGAGAGGCAGTGCTGCATGGGAAGGGGGAGAGGGGCTGTGCTAGAAATGATGAAAAAGTGGGAATATAGAGAGGACTAATCTTCACATTCCAGGAACGGGCTTTATACAGGTTCTCATCCACAAAGCTATTATCATAGCCCTCAAGTCTCCAGCAAAGAGCACTGCGTGGCTGATAGCCTTTATTTTAGCTCAATGAAACCTGCTGGACTTCCAAACTATGAAACTGTAAGATGAAAATAAAACAAACTTACTGCTATTGAATTAGAACTAGCCCATAGCTGGCTTTCCTCTGGGTTTTCGAGACTATAAATTACACCAGAAAACCTCAATCTTCTTTGTCCTCTGGAGCTGCTGGTGGATTCCAGTCATCAGCCAGCATGGCCTTTGGGTTAGTGGTGCAACTTTCTATAGTCAAACCATCAGCGTTCCCTGTCAGAGCTCCAATAGGAAATAAAGGCAGTAAAGATGCTTAGATTTAGGGTGAGAGGTTCATTTTTGCTTAAATAATATTCATTAGAAAGAGTTTTTTTAAAAAAGCTTTTGAACTAAGGGAGCTCTGGTGGCCTAGTGACAAGAAGCTGCACTGCAATCCCAAAGGCACACAGTTCAAATCCAACAGATGCTCTGCTGGAGAAGGAGGGGCAATCCTCTCCTGTACCAGGCAGATACGGTTTGACGGTACACACACACACACACACACACACACACACACATAATAAAATTTAATTTTCTTTTTAAAAAAAAGCTTTTGAACTGTTCAAGAAGAACAGACTTACTATGTTGGCACAGATGAGTAAAGTTCTACACTTCTCATTCAAATAGAAATCTTTGTTCAATCTCCTTGTTTTTTTGTTAGAAACCAGTGAAGAGAAAAGATACAAGGCATTCTACAGTTATTAATGAAAATAATATTTTTAAAAAATTTTACTAATCTATTTGCTCTGAAAGAAATATTCACAAGACAATAGGTGAATTAATTTTATCAGTAAAAGGAGTCATAGTTTAGTAGCTGTTAAGTGCCATCAATCAACTACAACTCACAGCGATCCTATAAACAACAGATTGAAACTTTGCCCCATCATGCACCATCCTCACGATATCCTTGATGTAGCAATCACTGTGTCAAACAAACCCTCTCACTGAAGGTCTTCCTCTCTTTCATTATTTCTCTACTCTTCCCAGGTTGATGGCTTTTTCTTTAAAAAAAGGACAAGGACAATGGAACAAGGGGATTGAATGAAGATTTCTTGTTGAATGAAGATTTCTTGTTGAATGAGAAGTCCAGAACTTTATTCATCTGTGCCATCATATTAAGCCTGTTCTTTTCTGAAAATGTCCAGAGTGCTTAAGATGAAATTTTATCATTCTTGCCTCCAACAGGCACCTGGCTGTACATCTTCCAAGATAGATTTGTTTGGAGTTTTGGCAGTCCATAGTACAGTCGGTCCTTGTTTCTAACACCAAAATGCCAAGCCATTGATTCTTTTTGGATCTTCCTTAGACCCTGCCCAACTTTCAAATATTTACAAAGCAACTGAAAAGTACCATGGCTTGGGTCAATTCTTTAATCTTCCTTATTCATTGTCCAATTTTCAGATGCACAGTAAGCTACTGAAATCAATAGGAACAGGAACACTTTGGTCTTTAAACAGACATCTTTGCTTTTTTAACACTTTAAAGAGGTCACGGACAGGAGATGTGCTCAGCGCAACACATCTTCTGATACTTTGACTGCTGCCACCTTTCTGCTATTGAACCTTAAAGTAAAATGCAGTATTCAATTATTCAATTCAGGCTTACTATTAGTATTTTTGGTGGATCAATTCTTTGATTTACAGGACCATCCAACAAACTACTAGACATTAGGGGCACCCTGGCCCCTACACAATAATATCCCCAACACCACAACCACATGCTCCTGTGACAATCAAACACATTTGACATGGATTTATAAATGTGTAAATTAGCAATGAATCTAATCTACCTACGGAAATTTGCCTGTTCTTTTCCACAAAATCCATTTAATGCTCATACATACTATTCCAGCACAATCATACGTAGTTAATAAGGCTATAAAGTTTACCAAAAAAATATAATAAGTTAATTGTTAGAATAGACCAAGAAAATAAGATATTGGTTTGTACATTGGACTGGAAAAGTATAAACAGCTATTGACACATTTATATAATAAACTGGAAGACATGAATCTATAAACCTGTTATTTGAATACCCCTCCAAAAACAATGTGCACATGTACACACACACACACACACACACTCACTCACACATCCACAGACATCAGAGCTCTACTATTTTAAGAGCTTCAGATTATTCCAATTATTTTCTTGAGCTGTAACTGGTCTGAGACATTCTTGTATTTACAGAAAGTCTTGCATTTCATTTCTCATTATATCAAGGATTAAGACACAACACAGAGTAGGGCATTTCTTATTGCCTCAAATTTATAATAAGCATTTCCTTAAAAAAAATCAATGCTTGAGAAACAATAAAACAAACAAAACCCATGAAAGCTATGAAAGGTTTTACGACATGTCATAATTTGATGGTATAAAATCACCCTGAAAAGCTAAGAATACAGAAATTATGTCTTATCAATCTTTCAGGATATGGTCTAAGAAAAAACTAAAATCATTCAAATACAACAAAAACGAACCAATAAATTATAGTACAGATGGCTTCCTCTGTTGGCTTATTTCAAGCCAGCACTGCTCAGCCAAATAGCATCTCAACTTAGATGTCTCTCCTCCCTCAAAAAGATTTCTTATAAACATTTTTCCATGAAAGGTGCCAAGTACACCTTGCTGAAAGCAAAGGAGTGAAAAAGTATTTAGCATTAGCGCAGGAGGAAAAGACCAAAAAAGGAAATAAGCTAAAAGCATGCCAATGAGTGAAACTTACTGGGCAGAAGTAGGTGTTCTCCACAATGTGATGGGCAACCATGCTGTTCTCGGCAGAGAGAGACATGATGAAAAGCAGAGCGTCCCGTGCCTGCTGGCCTACTGCCCCTTCCCGATGAATGAAGGGAATCAGAAGGGAGAAGATGAGGAAGTTGGCAGCCCCTTGGTCCTCACTGGTGTGGAAGAAGAGTTCCAGAATGGATGGATCTTTGGCAAGGATGGAACAGAGTTGATTGAGCAGGACAACCAGCTTCCCTTCCACAGCAGGGGTGGTGGTTCCTGAGCAGGAGCTCAGCAACATCATCAGGGGCTTCAGAATGGGTTTATGGTGAAGAAGAGGCTGGTGGGACTGGGTGACCAACATCTCATACATCTTTAGCTGTTCAATTTTCGTTTCATCAGTAAATTCTCGTCTCAAGCTCCAAAGGAAGAGTTTTTCCATGATGTTCTCACAGACTACAAATTCCAAAATTGGTCCCATTGCAGCATCCTTGGCTTGCTCTTCAATAAGCAAGAAGAGCATGTGTTCTACATAATTCTGCACAGCACTGGCCTCGTCTGGAGGGATAGATCCGTATTTTGCCTGTGTGTTCTTCAAAGGATCATGCTTCTCTAAGATTTTCACAACCTGTAACCAAATCAAACATATGTCATCCATCTGATATTTATCATAATTACAAAAATACCACACTTACTTTACCAAGTCTTCTTCCAAAATTAATGAGCCATGACCTACAACAAAATACATGTACCTTGCTTTTTCACAGAAAATGAATGAGGTAAAGTATAGAAAGATGCTTAAAGTTCATTTGTAATTTTTTATAAATTTTAACAATTTAAAAATCAAAGAAATTAGTATGACTATATTCATTAAGCCACTAACATATTATTTGAAGAATATTTAACAACATGAAAAACTATAAATAATAAATCAGCTAAAAAACTAAATTGTTTGTAGATATGCAGAGCTATAAATATGCATGAGAAGAACTGAAAAGAAGTATAAAAAAGAACAATGTTTGTGCTCAAGAGGATAAAAACTTTTTAATTTTGTCCTAAAATCTCAACAATATTGCTTTTAAAATTTTAAATTAATTGAATAAACAAAGGGAAACCCGACTGCTCTTACATCCTCCTACAAATAGAACTTGTGAGTTTATTTGGAGATTTCAATAAATGGGAAATGCTATTCATAAGCCCTTGACAGAACAATATTCCTGCCTCTTATGTTTGGATGGGAACTTTCTTCACACAAACAGCATTAGGAAGTTTGAAAGAACACTAATGGATAAGGGACAAATACTGAACAGAATTAGCTCTAGCACATAACACATATTGAAACTAATAAAGAGTTTGAACTTCTTTCAAAGGCAGGGGAAAATCTAAGAAAACTACTCACAAAATAAATCCCTAAGTAGGTCATGCCAGAATTCTGTTCTACTTTACTCTCTTAAGACTGCTGGCATTTGAATGCTCCCTTTACGTAGAATTCTACACTTCTACTCTGAGACCTAGAAATTAAGACAATTTTATATCTTAACTTTTATTTGTGAATTGGAATATTCACCATAACACCTATTCAAAGGAATCTCTAGAAAAATGTGTTTTAAATTGTCATCTTATCAATGACTTTATCTTTGTTCTCCTTTGCTTTCCTGAACTGCATGCTATGTGGGATACATTTGTTTTTCCACTACTCTTCCTAACCTAGTTTTATGATGTGCTGTTACATGTTCTATATTTAGGCTATACAATTTTTGCAAGTCACTGGGGAAGCTGGCAAATGTACAGTGCCATGTCAGCACGCATGAGCAATCAGAGAAATTTATTTCTCAGGAATAGGACTTTATTTCTCCCATCAGGAGGGCAAAGAAACCCTTACAGACCAGACAGGTACACTTTACAATACTTACAATCTCTACTGACTTCCATTATCAAATTGATAACGTCACCACAAAGAAAACTTTTGAATTGGCATTTTTAATGAGGAAGGCCTTTGGTTAGCATCTACTGAAGATGTACAAGGCTAGGGCTGCGGTGTTACAAGCCCAGCTTCATAGTGTCCCTTTCCCATACCTTCAACCCTCTAACAAGGCTTAAAAATTCCTCTTAGGCCTGGCAATTTCAGTGGCAGACACTGGAATTTGGCCTGCCTCCCTTCCCTTTGCTCTGATTCTTGGCAATATCTCTTAGACCAGGATCAGAGTACCACATTTGCCCAAAAGAGGCCCTACCACAACACAGCATGTTCTCTAACCAGATACATCTCTAACTTCAAGGCTCAACATTCTGAGAAATAAATCAGCTAAAGGATTTATCAGTTCTATAATTTCAAAGTCCACATATTGAGTTTACTTATGAGAGATTTCTTTATAGCTGGGCCTCAGGGTAAAAATATATTTCTCATGTGTACTTATACTGTGTAAACTGACCCAAACTGTGCCTGGGCCTTATTCAATGACAGAGACACAGTAAACTAGCTCAGTCTTTCTGGAAAGCAATCTGGAAATACATAACAAAAATTGTTCCTGTACTTTGACTTATTAATCTCACATTGGGGAAAATGCTGCAAAGAAACAGTCAAAATATAATTTGTTTTTAAAAAATATTCATACCAATAATATCTTTAAATAATGAAAAAGAAAAATCCTATTGTTGTTCAAGAATCAGAGAATTAAAATATTACCTTGTCATACAACAAAATTATTAAAATTATTCACTAAGTAAATCATATCATTATACATAAATATATATATGTATGTGTATATATATGAAATAATTTAAGTTTAAAGAAAATAATTTATTGACAAATGAAGGCATGATTAGAAAAGACTTTGGAGAGATATAAATAATAAGTGAAGATTAATTACTACTCCTTTCATATTCATATAAATTTATCTTCATTTCAAAATATAAGTGAATAAAAATGAAAGGAGCTAAAGTAACTTTGTACTAATGTCTTTAAAAAGGAATAGGACATTGAATTAAAAATAATACTAGAGGCGAGCTCTGGTGGCCTAGTGGTAGGAAACTGCACTGCAATCCCAGAGGTGCACGGTTCAAATCCACCAGATGCTCTGCTGAAGAAGGAGGAATGATTGCCTCCTGTACCAGTCAGATCCAATTTGATAGTACACACATACAAAGAATGAATGAATCAATCAATCAATAAATAAATATAATACTAGAAAAGAATACTAGAAATCTAATTCTCTGACATTGCTATACATAAATATTTAAAAACACTATGTATTCACATGGATGTCTATATACGTTGTTGTTTTGAGTACCATCAAGTCAGAACCAACTCATAGCTGAAATCTCCAGTGCGTTTTCAAAGGCAGTTATTTGCAGATTAATAAATTGCCTATCCTTTTCCTGAGAAGTGGCTGGTGGATTTGAATCGCATGCCTTTGGAATTACAGAGTAGTTTCTTACCACTAGGCCACCAGAGCTCCCTATGAATCATTATTACATATTTCATGTAGAGGCATACATTGGAGATAATGTGGATTTAGTTTTATACCTCCAAAAAAATTACAAACAGCATGTATTACAAAAAGTATGTCACATGAATTTTTTTCTCTGTCCAAGTAAGAATTAATGTTTATGGTATACTGTGATCTATTAAGTGTGAAATCACATTATGAAAAGTTTGAACTTTTCATATTGTAAGAATTACTAAAAAGTTACCCAGAAGTAAGAAGTGAGCACGTGCTACTTGGCAAAAATGGTGCCATGAGACTTGCTCAACATAGGGGTGCTCAACCTAAACCTTCAACCTGTAAAAGATGCAGTATCTGCGAAGCACAATAAAGCAGAGCGCAAACAAGGTATGTCTGTGTCTATCTATCACCTGTCTATCTATGTAGTATGTTGTGAAACTAACATAATCACCAATAATATTTTTCTCATGGGTTAATCTTCATTGATATCATTAATCTTAGTGAACTCTGAAACACAGAGACCATTTTTTACTATGCTGTTGTTGTGTACCATCAAGCTGGAACAGACCTATAGTTGATCCTTTACAAAGAATGCAAACTGCTTAGTTGCTTACTTAACTGAGGCATCTTTATTCTACCTAAAGTAGTTTTTTTAATGCTATTTTCTGGGTTAATGGGTAGGAAAAAAACCCAAAAAAATGGTGCTAAAATAACCCACAGAGATATAGGGTTTCCTGATTATTTGGAATGGAGCCGATATATTAAGAGCGCTTTATTCATTCCCAGTCCTGGCCTGGTGATTTTACTGCCTGGAACATGGGTGTATTAAACCATGCCTGTGAGTCATGGAGCACACAGTGATCAGCAAAGTGCTGATTAGCCATGTGTTGTCACAGGTCTTTAATCTCTCTTCTTAGGTGCCAGGATCTTCCCAGGCCACCACCCTTTCCTTCCCAGGCAGACACACCCATGACCTGCTTTTACAAGAGGGTAATGGGTACCCACACCCTGAAAGAATCTACTTAAATTTCTTGTCTAAGCATTTATACTGAAACATCTAAGAATTTCTCTTGTATCACAAGAGATTTTCTGTCTACATGCAAACCCACTCAAGCATCTCACAGAAGTATAAGAAATTAGTGCCTTAGCTTTCTATCTTCAGAAAATAACTTTCACTCTGCATTACTTTCTATTTCAAGTTTAAGGCAACTTATAAAAGTGGGAAGACTGTACACATTTTAAAATACCAACAAACATGGATTTCCTCAGAAAATTAACCAGAATTATACTTGTCATTTCTCAAAAGTTTGCTTTATTTCAAGTCTGAGCTATGGCAAGACAAAGACTTTATAAAAGTAAAGGTAAACAAAGCAAGAAAATGAGATTCACTGGAAATAGACTTAAGTATACGTCTCAAATCCATATTTATATATTCTATAATAAGGGAATTTTAGTGGCCTAGTTGGGAGTTCTGATGGTTTAGTGGTAAGGAGTTGTGCTACCAACCCAAAGGCTCGTGGTTCAAATTCACCAGCTATTCTGAAGAAGAAAAAATGGGTAATCTTCCTCCCATGCAATTTACTGCCTCTGAAACTAGCTGTAGGCTCACTTAGGAGTTGGTTCCAACTCAATGGCACATAACAACAGCAACCCACTCTAACAAGGGAGATCCAATGAGCAGTCCATAAGGAGTTCCACTCACCAAAGGCTGTGCTGCTCTAGGAATGTGAGTCCACCAGTGGCTTCAAGGGAGAAAGATGGACACTCCTCCCACGCAATTTACTCCCTAGAGAGTCAGCAATGAGACAGCTCTGACTCAATGGCAAGGAGAAGTAATACTTTAAAAACCTTGACAGAATGGCAGTTAAGTGCTTGGTCACTAACTGAAAGGTCATGAGTTCAAATCCACCATCCAGTCCAAGGGAGAAAGATGTGGCAGTGTGCTTCCATAAAACTTTACAGGAAATTGGAAATTCTATGGAGCAATTGTACTCTGTTCTACCTTGTCATTATGAGTCAGAATCAACTCCACAGCAACAGTTTTGATCTTGTAATTCTTTACCAGATTCAGCCTACTCAGAGCTGTAAATAAGATATTCAGACATTACTCATTTTTATTACTGTATTTTATTATTGTACAAATATCCTAACAAACCTTCTCCATTTTTCATTATTGTAGGATGGTATAGACAGAGCTCTGGTGACTTAATTTATCTAGATAATTCATTTTCCCCCTTAAATAACTGGGGTTACATGGAAACAGTTACTAAATCCACTCACGTAGCACAATTATCTGAGCACTGATGTTTTCTGAGCCAAAAATTATGTAAGTACTTATTTTTGGAGGCTGAGGCTGGGAGAAAGATGTTGTGGGCTATTAACTAAAACTACATGTAAGGACAGGAAAGTGCATTTCCAATTGATTTTTTTTAACCTACCACCTCTCTTTTCCTGCCTAAGAAGAGACAACATTTAGTATAATACTGATTCAATGCTTGAAAGGAGAGGTTAAAGAATGAACAGAGCAAAGTCCATGAAGCTTCACAAAGTACAACTGTGCCATTAGGAATAACTATGTAGGGTGTTTAATTCACTTGGCAGGTTAGGTGAACAGTTTATTATCTGGTGGATCAATGTTTCTTACCATTCTTACTCACTCTTCCACTCAGAAAACAAAGCAGCAAAGGCAAAAGGTAAAAGTAAGTCTGTTAGGCTGTAAACTGTTCTTACAGAGAAATGTAAAAATCAAGCGGACACGCACACACACACACACACACACACACACACACACACACACTCTTCTCCAGATCATTACATGCGAGTCCAAAGTTCTTACTGGTGGCAAATTATACTATGTGTTATAAATTCGTTTATGTTCGAAACTTTTTCTTTTCTAAGTTGCTTACCTCTACCAAAGTTTATTTAACAGTTTCTGCTCTTCAGTTCAATAGCACATTAAGCACCTACAATATGGCATGCTCTCTTATGGGCAAGGGGGACATAATAAATTACAAATAGTCTCTAATCTTGAAGAGTATGTAGTATGGGAAAACCAAACTGATATACGATTTTAATAACACTTTGGATGACACTCAGTTACAGAACCAGCTACTAGCACCAAAGTGCAGGTGGATATAGCACATGCCTTCTTCCACCAAAGTCTGCTTTTATTTTATTCAAACTTTGGAATGTTGCTGGTGTTGCTGGATGCCATGAAATTGATTCTGATCACAGGTCTACAGAGTAAATCTGTCCTGTAGGGTTGGTTTTCAAGGCTATTATCTTTTTATCTTGCTTTTTTTTCTTCTTCTTCTTTCCTTCTTGTGTACTGTCAAGTCATATCTGACTGGCACAGGAGGAGATTGCCCTCCTTCTCCAGTGAAGCATCTGGTGGATTTGAACCACCTGCCTTCGAGATTGCACCACAGTTTCTTGCCACTAGGCTACCAGAGCTCCCTAAAAAGACCTTCTGAAAGCACATCAGATACTTCAAGGAGTCTCTTGAGTCAATACAAGCCATCAACCTTTCCTGTAGTCTAGCACTTACATGCTCAGCCACCTAGACACTACAAGCTCTGGCATGGAAGCAACCAAAAACAGTGGAAGACAATCAATCAAATATACGTTAATTATGCTCAGTGTGTACATTAATATCCTCATTGAGATAAACTCCAGATACAGACTTGCTTGCCTTCATTTTTTCTAATTTAATTTTAAAAAAACATCATTTCATGTGTTAAAAGGTGACCATCTAATTTAATATACTGGGCAACTAATGGATCAGCTCACTAAAGAAAATGTTGTCACCCATTTTTATCGACACCACATATTTTAGCAGGCTTACAGATTTTCCTGGGATGCCCCGGGGGTACCCAGAGGCTGCAGACATAGTAGTCATAGGAATTTATGCCAGGTTTTAGTTCATTTTTCCAATCCTCTGCAACTGTTCTTCATTCAACATCCAACTACAGCTTGAATACTTTACAGCAAAATATTAATGTATCAAACACCAAAACAAACAAACAAGAAAACAGTGTTCATCCCTATCACACTCATGGTCTCATTCCTTGATAAAATATTCTTTCCACATCCAGTGGACTACTGGACACTCCTTTGGAGATCACTACCCCACTCTGTGACCACTGCTTTAAAATACTTACAAAAATACATAAACAATACAAAACTAAGGGTAATTACTTCAGTTACCTGGAAAACTTAATAACTTTCCAGCTAAATCAGATGCACCTTGTGTGTCCGGGACAAACTAATTAGAATATAACAGAAAATATAGAGAAGGGGAATTGCACACACCAAAAATCTTGGAAGTTTTATGTTGGATAATAAAAAGAAGTTACAAAGTATAAATCCCAGGAACAAAACTGATTTTGATCTAAATGGATTGCTGTGATTACTCTATGTGCTGTTACCGGCCACAAAAGGAAGTACGTACTCATCAAAAAAACCTGTCACATAAAACAGCCACTTACCAGCTCATCTGGGGAGTGCAACAGTTGATAAGGAATAAAGAACACCAATTTTATTTATTTTACTACTTGTAAACTCTCTAAAGAAAGGGATGGCCTGGTAAAATTGTCCAAACACTCAACCTTTAATTAGCTACACAAGCAGTCACATAAAGAAATAAAAATACAAACAAAAAATATTTCTATCTTTATATGGAGAAAACATATTCAGATAGAAGTAGTCCTCTTCATTCTTTAAAATCATACTGGGAGTACAAAGTAAAAAATGGTAGAACACAGAGTATGAATGGGTTTGTGGTCCAGGGAGCAAGGTTTAAGAAGTGACTTGACAACTCACTAGCTGTATAACCTAAAGTAAATTATTTAACCTCTGTAATGTTCTATCCTCTCATCTGTAAAATTATTATGCTAATACTGACTACCTTAAGGGTCTATAGAGAAGATGAAATTATATAAGGCATTTGAAGTATTCAGCACAGTACTTGATAAAACGCTTTATGTTTATTTTAGTATACTGGAGTCTAATAGCTAGCATGGAACTCAGCAGTGAAGAGAAAAGTGAGACGACATGGTTATGGTAAAATATATCACACAGTGATAGAAAGGTCATGTTAAGGCCAATAACTAACTGTTCTTTTAAGTGTATCTGTTATTGTTATTGTTGTTGTTGTTGTTAAGTGCCATTGGGCCAATTACAATTCTCAGTGACCTTAGGAACAACAGATCTGAACCTTGCCCCATTGTGCACCATCCTTACGATTTGTATCATCCTCAAATTCATTGTAGTCGCTGTGTCAATACAACTAGCTGAGAGTCTTCATCTCTTTCACTAACCCTCTGTTCTTCTCAGCATGATGTTCTTTTGCAAGGACAACATGCTCGAAGTATGTGAGGCGAAGTTTCACAATCCTTGCCTCTAAGGAGCAGCACTCTGGTTACACTGCCACAAGACACATTTTCTTGTTGTTTTGGTAGTCTGTAGGAATTTCAATATTCTTCTCCAACATCACAATTCAAAGGTATTGTTTTGTGAGGGTTGTGTTGTGGTTTTTTTTTCAGTCTTCCTTATTTATATTCCAAATTTCAGATGCAGTGGAAGCAAATGAAAATACCATGGCTTGCATCAGGTACACCTTAGTTTTTAAGCTGCCATCCTTATACATTAGCCCTTTACAGAAGTCCTTGACAGCAAGTACATTTTTCCACTGCAGCTTATCTTTTGATTATTTGACTGCTGCTAACATAGGTGCTGGTGGTGGATATGTATATCCTCTGTTTATGTGAAAGCAATGGGACTTCCTTGTACCCATAGTCTAGATACCTATTCTAGGAAATGGAGAAGAGAAAACTGCTTCTTTCCCCACCAGAAGGTGTTTTCCCTTCTGCGACTTTGGATAGCTAGTTACCTGTCACTGAGGTAGGAAACCTTGGGTCACTGTGATGAAGGTCCCAGTGCTACTGAGACCAGAAGAGAGGACAGGAGGACAGAACTGAAACCTTACCTGAGCCCAGTGGTTTTTAAATACAATCATGCATGTTTCTGGGTCAACTCCCTGCAGGCTCACAGCCTGCTGGAGTTTGTTTTCCGCGCCAGTTGATGACATCATAAACCTTCATAAATTAAGGCTTCTAAGTCATATTTAATTTTCATAAAAATTAGGTAAGCAGTTGCTAACATTCAAGTTCACGTTAGAAATATAGCTTCTTCACATTTCACTGCTGCTTTCAGAAACCTGTAATGACAACAAAAAAAAACCCCCATGTAATTCATTATGTTCCTATAGTTAGCAGTTAATTATTAAATTTAAATCAAAACATTTATTCTCATCTAAAAAACCCAACAAAAAAGAAAAATATCTGTAAACATTTTATTTAAAATAACTTTAAAAGTGATATATGATAGGGTATTATGGTTATCACAAGAGTCCAGAATTAAGGTTCCATAGTGGAGTGTACTCGGGGCGGTGGGAGTGGTGGTGGTGGATTGTATACCAAACAAAGAATTTTTCTTTTACTTTTCAAAGAGAGATGCAAACTGCAGGGGAAAGGGCTGGACAGGGAGAAAAGTGCAACAATGAATGAATGGAAATCCAAAATCTCTGTAAATGTTCATTAAAATTAATAAAATAAAATAACAAAATAAAAGAACATATATTTTTACTCCATCTAATAACATTTCTGTTTTCTCTTATTCTGTTACCCTTATTAGAAATTACATTACAAAGCCTATAAATAAGTGAAGTCATCAATTTTACTCTCAAGTATCAACTATTCTCTCCTTAGATTGTTACTCTAAACCATTCAAGTCTAATTTCTACAGGAAAAATGCTAACATAAGTTCAAATTATGCAAAAGAGTTTCATCAGTAATCAAACAAGAAATTATTATACCAATGATAATGGAATTGTAAAAATAATAAGTAACAAGCAAACCATTAGCTAACAATGACAGAAAGAAATTACTTCAAGTTGGAGAAGTTATATAACAGCACCTACACTATTATGTCCAATATTATTCACTGTTTTAAAAAAAATCAATGACCATGATCATAGAATTGAAGCCTTTTTGATCAATTTACAAACTAAGTTAAGGTTTCTAGTAGTGCCAAAAAATAATAGAATTTCAAGTGACCTGTGACCCTGACAAATAAGAAACAGTAATTATACATCAAAAATAAGATAACACTTATTTCATATGTATGCAAGATAAAACACAAATTTTAAAAATGTGTATAAAATATGAAGAAAGCCTAGTTACAGAACGAACAGGAAAAAAAATACATCATGTGCATATGAACTTTGTAAGCAAACCAATATAAAATAATTTTTTTTAGTTTTTTAATTATTATTATTTTGTGTGTGTGTACCATCAAATCAGATCAGACTTGTACAGGAGGAGATTTTTCCCTTCTCCAGCAGAGCATCTGGTAGAGTCTAACTGCTCACCTCTGTGATTGCAGTGCAGCTTCTTGCCACTAGGTCACCAGAGCTTGCCAAAACAAAATTTTTAAAAATATCTGTTATGGTTTGAATATTGCCCCTAAAAACTTGGTTGGGCCATGATTCTCTGGGGTGTAGCAGTTAGCACACACCATAATGTTATCTGTCAAGAAACGTCAGTAATACATGTGGGAAATAATGCCCTTACTTGGGTCACAACTCTAATCTGATATAGGAAGTTTTCTTGGAGTGTAGCCTGCATCATTTTCAACTTACAACAGATAAAAGGAGAAAGAAGAATGCAGAGAGGTAGGGCCCTCATTATCACTAAGGAAAAATTGCTGGGAGCAAAGCATGCTCTTCAGAGTCAAGGTCCCTTTGCCAAGAGCCTCGTAGTCCCTGGGAAAAAGTGACGCCAAAGAGATCTCCAGGGATTTCCAGGCCAAGAGATGCTGAAAGGAGACATGGATATTGTTCCACAGCCAACAGAGAAAGAAAGCCTTCTCCTACAGACAACACCCTGAAATCAGACTTCCAGACTCCTAAACTAAGGAAGTAAATTTCTGTCTGTTAAAGCCGTATTTCTATCACAGCAGCACTAGATAACTAAGAAAAGGTAATAGAGTGCCTAGTAAATATAATTACACACTGTGGTGCTGACTCCAGCAAAAGCAATACAACAGTTGCACTATCTCACCAATTGGATCAGTCCACAGAAAACTAGCCACAGTTTAAAACTATTTTTCAGTGTATAGATTAGAAGTCACTAGGAGAAAATTATGCCATAATGATCAAATGATCATAACACAGAAAAAGAACTTCATGATCAAGGCTTCCCCAAAATACTGTGGCAAAAAAGGACAGGGAGAATAGACTATGTTTAATTGAGTACATGAAAGATACTACAAGGAAAATAATGATTTTTTGTTCTTGCTACCAACAATAAAATGTGAGGAAGGGGGCTTAAGATGATGACTTAGATTAAACTTATGACATAAAATTCTTTGTTGACAGTAAAATGAAACACTCAGGAAAAGTTAAGGAATACTCAAAACAATTACTTCTGGCAGACAGGACCCGCACTATTTAATACCAAAAGATATTGTTTTTAAATGTAGGGTTTAAGAGCAGAAAACACATAAGAATTAATATAACTAAAAAAACACTTTTTAAGGAGAATAAAATAAAGGCATATACAAAATTAAAAGACCATTATAAAAGGACTACATAAATAATATACTGAAGGATGTGTTTTTATTATTGTTAGGTGCCACTGAGTTGACTATTATTCACAGCGACCCCATTCACAATGCATCTGAACCCTTCCCTATCTTGTGCTATCCTCATCATCTCTAACATACTTGATCTCATTATTACAGTCAGCATGTCTTCCTCTCTTTTGCTAACCCTTCTTCCCCCTTCTGTACAAGATGTACTTTTCGAAGGACCAACTCCTTCCTAACAATACACCCAAAATATGTGAGACAAAGCTTCACCATCCTTGCCTAAAACCGAAAAGACAGACATCAAACTCTCCAAAATCAAAGGTAAGGTAGAATACTAAAAGCAGCATGAGAAAAAGTAAGAATAAAAAAAAAATATAAAAACTAAGAGTCACTTACAAAGGAGAACCAATTAGATTAAGCTCAGACTTCTCAGCAGAAACTATGCAAGAAAGAAGACAATGGGATGGTATATACAGAAGGCTATAAGAAAACAACTACGAACAAAGCTGTCCATTAGATATGAAGGAGAAAATAGACAGTAATTAGAAATTAGCAGACAAGAAGGAAGAGAACTCAAGGAATTCATTAAAACAAGACCAACTCAACAAGAAATAATAAAGGGAAGTCCTTCACACAGAGACAGCAGAGAAAAGCAGATGGACCAAAGTAACCAGCAACAACAGGAATAAGAACACAGCAAAATGACAATGATAAAAATGAGCCTATCTCTAATCGCACTAAATGTGAATTGGCTTAAATGCACTGATGAAGAGAGAAAGAGCAGCAGGATGGATTTTTTAAAACAAACAAAAAAAAAAAAACAAACCAAAAACCTATCAACAAATGTGTTACCTACAAAAGAAACATTTAAGAAACAAGGAGAAAGATGCACTAAAACTCAAAGGGTGGAAATAAATGTTCCAAGCAAAAGAAATAAACAATCCATAAGAAAGCTGGAGTGGCAATACTCTTCCAATAAAATAGACTTCAGGACGAAACTGCCATAAGAAATTAGGTAGAACACTATATTATTATTAAAGGCACAATATATCAATATCCTTAGTTAACATCTACACACCCAATGACAGACTAGCAAGTACATAAAACAATGGTTCATAGACTTGAAGAAAGAAATAGACAACATCACAACAGTAATAGAAGACTTTAACACACCACTCTCAGCAAAAGACAGGTCAACTCAAAAGAAACTCAACAAAGATATGAAAGAACTACACTATACAATCGGCCAACTCAACCTCATAGACACATTCAAAGTACTCCACCCAACAAAAATTCCGTTTATTTCTTCTCAAGTGCATAGGGTACATTCTCCAGAACTGACCACATTGTACAACATAAACCAAGCCTCAACAAATTAAAAAACACTGAAATAATACAGAGTATCTTCTCAGACCACAATGCCATAAAGACAGACATTGATAAGAGGATAAAGGAAAACAGAACACCAGTGTGGAAGCTAAATAACATCCGGCTTGAGCATCACTGGGTTATAGAAGAAATAAGAACTTTAAAAATTTATTAAAAAGTTCAACAAAATGAATAAAAGAGAAAAACATCATGTCAAAATCTCTGGGATACACCTCGGGCTGTCTTAAGGAGTCATTTTATAGCACTAACTTAACACATAAAAAAAGAAGAAAGAAGCAAAATAAACTACCTAACACCTCCAACAAATGGAAGAAGGACAGGCTAATTCCACAGGCTTCAGAAGAAAGACAACCAGTAAGGATAAATGCTGAAATCAATGGGAGGGAAAACAGAAAAATTATTGAAACCATCAACAAAATTAGAAGCTGGTTCTTCAAAAGGCTTAATAAACAAAAATAAATAATATAAAATAGAATGTAAATGAACGATTGTATGAAACATAATGTAAATGAAAGATTGTAAAAAAAAAAAAAGAATTCAGACAAGAAAATCACTGCCTCCACAAAGAAAATATCAGGGTTAATAAAATAGGCAAATTTAACAAAAGATGAGACATAAGTAACTGGAATAAGAAATGGAACAGGTGAAATCACAACAAAACCAGCCAAAATAAAATCAATAATATCAGAATATTATAAAAAGCTTTGTTGTTGTTGTTTTTGTTATGTGTTGTCGAGTAGCTTGCGACTCATATTGACCGTATGTACAACAGCCCTAAACTCTGCTCTGTCCTGTGCCAATTGTACTGTCTCTGACACTCCCATCCCGATTATCCCAGTCACTGAATCAATCCACCTCATAGAGGGCCTTCCCCTTCTGCGCTGTCCCTCCACGCTACCAAGCATGATGTCCCTCTCCAAGGACCTGTTCCTCCTGGCAACATGTCCAAAGTATGTTAGACGGAGCCACAGAATCCTTGCCTCCAAGGAGTCACCCGGTTTAACCCTTTCCAGGATGAATCTGTTTGTTTTCCTAGCAGTTCATGGTACCTTCAATACTCTTCTTCAGCACCACAGCTTAAAGGCATCAATTCTCCTTCTATCCTCCTTAGTCTCTGATGCATAACAAGTGATAGCAAAGACCATGGCATGTATCAGACGCACCTTATTCTCCAAAGAGACACCATTGCTCTTCAGTACTTTGGAGAGGTCCCTAACAGCAGACTCAGATAAATTTGAAAACCTAGAGGAAATGGAAAAATGCCTAGAAACCAAATTGATACAGACAAGTGTCAAACACTTGAACAGATCTAATACAAAAGAAAAAAATTGAGCAGATCATAAAAAAGACTTCCCCCCAAAAAAGCCCTGGCCTAGATGGCTTCACAGGTGAATTCTACTATTTAAAGACAAACTATTACCAGAATTTTATAATTCTCTTTAAATTATCCCCAAAAAGAGAATAAGAAAAAATAGTCTCTGAGTCATTCTATAAAGCAAGCATAACTCTAATGTCAAAACCAGACAAAGACATTAAAAAAAATTATAGACCAGTGACTCATGAACACAGATGCAAAAATTCTTAACAAAATTCTGGCCAATAGAATCCAAGGGTATATAAGAAAAAAATAATACATCACAACCCTAACAGGAATGCAGGGATTATTCAACATAAGAAACATAATTAATGTAATTTGTCACACTAACAAAACAAACACATAATCTTACTAATTGGTGCAAAAAAAAGGCCTTTGGCAAAATTCAACACCCCTTCTTGATTAAAACATTCAGTAGAACAGGAATAAAGGGGAATCTCCTCTACATAGTAAAAAGTATATACACAAAACCAAGAGCCAACATCATTCTCAGCAAAGATAGACTAAAGACATTCCCCTTGTGAAAAAGCACCAGGCAAGGCTGTCCATTATCACAACTCCTATGTAAAATGTATTAAAAGAAGATGGAGGCACTACACCAAAAGAACTGTACCAAATTGTACTATAAAAGAACTGGTTGACACTGAAAAATTTCAGGATGCACCATTTGAGCAAGAGCAAATGGTAACAAAGGAAGAAGTTTAAGCTGCTCCGAAGACACTGGCAAAAAATAAGACCCAGGAACAGATGGGATATCAATTAACATTTTTCAGGTAACAGATGCAAACCTGCATGTGCTTACCAGGCTATGCCAGGGAATTTGGAGGACAGCTGACTGGCTGACTGACTGAAAAATATCCTTGTTTGTTCCTATTCCCAAGAAAGGTGATCCAATAGGATGTAGAAATTATCAAACAATATCATTAATATCACATGCAAGCAAAATACAGCTGAAGATTATCCAAAAATGGCTGGAATAGTACATTGAGAGGGAACTTCCAGAAGTTCAAGTTGGGTTTAGCTGCCACGGCACCAGGAATATCACTACTAACATCAGATGGACCCTGGCTGAAAGGAGAAAGAATCAGAAGCATTCTTGGTCTTGTTAACTATGCAAAGGCATTTGATTATATGGATCACAACAAACTATGGCTAACCTTGAGAAGAATGGGAATCCAGAATATGTTCATATGAGGTGGATTGGTACAGTGACTGGGGTAATGAGGGTAGGTATGTGAGAGACAGCAAAGTTAGAACAGGATAGAGCAGGTTTCAGGGCTGTTGTACAAAGGATTGCTATGAGTCCCAAAAGCGACTCGATGGCACATAGCAATAGCAACAACAACAACAACATGAAGACCAAGAAGTTGTTATCTAAAAAGAACAAGGGAACACTGTATGGCTGAAAATCAGAAAGAGTATGTATGAAGGATGTATCCTTTCTCTATACCTATTTAATCTGCATGCTGAGCAAATTACTTGTGAAACTGGACTCTGTGAGCAAGAATATAACATCAGGATTGAAGGAAAACTCATTAACAACCTGCATTATGCCGAGGACCCAACCTTGCTTGCTAAAAGTGAGGAGGACCTGAGGAGCTTATTGCAGAAGATCAAACCAAAGACCACAGCCTTCAATATGGATTGTCTCTTAAAATGAAGAAGGCAAAGGTCCTACCCAATGGGCCACGAGAGAGTCAAGCAATATTTTCAATAATGAAAAAGCTGTATTTTCCAGCCTCATGGGAAGGAACCAATGAACATGAAGAATTAGAAAATTTAACACAAAGAATTTTGATGAAGCAATAGAAGATGAAAAGTAAAATCAAGAAAACTGGTAGGGAGACCTAGAGATAAAAGAAAAGTGAAGCTGGGTCTTTCCATTAAGATACCAACCCAGAAGAAATAGCTTACGTTGATTAAAAGCCATAACATATTTCCCTTCGACCTTTCCCTCCTGATATGTATTTTAGTCAGTTTGTGGTAAAAGCAAGAGAATGCAGGAATTTAAACTGGAGAATAAAAGGTACAGGGAAACCAAATGTTTTAGTACAGTTTAGTACTAAATGTTTAGTACTTAAAACTCAAAGTTTGAAAACTAACGTTCTATTTTGGAGCTTCAAACTGTTAACTAGACAAGAGTGCCCCAAGACTCTACTGTAGTTCTAACCTTTATCAAAGCTATGGGCCCTTGATTTGAAACTCTCAGAAATTAAGTACTTGGGACTAAAATGATGTTTTCTGGGGTTTATTTCAGTTCAAGAGTCATTACGTCACATATTTGTTTAGAGAAATTATTACATGACTAGAAACCAACAATCACAAGTGAGACACTAATCAGGAAGAGAGGAGTCAAATCCAAAAAAGTCAAACTCACTGCCGTTGCATCAATTCCAAGTCATAGCATGAGGTTTCCAAAGATATAAACCTTAGCAGGAAGAGACTCTATCTTTCTGCCACAGAGCAGCTGGTGGGTTTGTGCTCTTGGAAACGTGCAGCCTTTTACTTAATGTAACACATGACACATTACATCACCAGAGCTCCTTTCAATTGGGGTGGGTGCGGGTAGCAGCTATTTAATGACTAAAAAAAGAATCATCTATGTGTGAACATTTATAAGAATTCCAACCATAAGTGGAATTGTATTTGTACTCCATTATTAAAATTGCATTTGTATTCCATTATTAAAATTTTGTTTGTATTCCATTATTAAAATTCATTCCACTTTGGAAAGCCACAGTACAAGAAATATCTAACTCAATTTTTATTCTTTATTCATTTTTTCCTTCTTTTTATTTCCTCTGAACAAATGCAGTTTGAGAGGAAGAAAAAAAAACAACAAACCCCTCATTGTTTTCTAACATACTTCAGAACACCTTGAATTGGTTGCTACTGAAAAGACCGTAACTGTAAATGTGTTTACCATGTAGAATTCCACCCTAGGATAAAGACTCTTCAAATATAGGGAGCAACTAAAGAGAAGGGAATCTTGTATTCTCAGTAATAACTAATAGTAGTGGGGAGAGTTCATTTTGGGTCAAATTACCTCAGGAAACCTCTGCTTAGAACCTAATGAAATCTTATTAAACCTAAATCCTTCTTGTACTCTAATCTTCTGGCCAGTCTGTATGCCTGCCTCTTTCCCTCTCTCTCTCTTTCTCTTCTCCCCACACCACTTCAAATCACATCACATGACATTGCTCAGCTGTGAAAAATAAAGAAGGCATCTAACTCTTGATGACTCTCCTGGACCTTTTCCTAAACCTCCTTCAATTTGTCCTAGTCTTCATTCTGGCCCATTCATGTTAAACACCCATCACTACACCAAAGCAGCATCTTCTTTTGTTCTACCAACTTGTAGGTCATTGCTTAACACATATAGAGCACAAAGAAAGGTCTCTCAATACATATTCAAATTGGCTTCAAGCTTTGATAAATTCATGCTTTTAATAACAAAATTGCCAAAAGTTGCTAATAATACCATGAAATGATCCTACCATGATTTACTCCATAATTTTACAAGAATAAATTGCCACCTAGGTCATACTTAAATGTCATGCAACTGACTGAGAAGCAGGATAAATGCAAAAATAAAATAAAATTTTAAGGTAGTATTAAAACTCATGCATGAAATTTGTTTTAGGACTTAAATGAAAAGTGTTTCTTAGGAAACTAAATACCTACTGGCAAAACTTTGAAATGAAAAACTTAAGCTTTTGAAAAATTGTAATATGTGTTGTGATATTAGCCCATGGGTGACTGAACAGAAAGGTTTCTACACAAATCAAGTGATGTGTTGAAACATAAAAACTGGATCATACTTGTAGCAATACTGCCCAATAACACAATTAATAATGATAAACTTGTTAACATCAACAACCTGCATTATGCAGCTGACACTATCTTGTTTGCTGAAACTGAAGAGGACATAAAGTGTTTACTGCCGAAGGTCAAAGACTGTATGTAGTCTTCAATAAGGATTGAAGCTCAACATTAAGAAAACAAAGATTCTCTGACACCCAAGCAGATATATGCACACCCATGTTTATAGCGGCTTTGTTCACTATAGCAAGGAGTTGGAAAGAACCTAAGTGCCCATCAACAAACAAATGGATAGAGAAGTTGTGGTATATTCACACAATGGAATACTATACTGCATTGAAAAACAAGGAACTCATGCAATATTATTCAAAATGGGTGACCCTGGAGGACATTATACTGAGTAAAGTATCTCAGTCACAAAAGGACAAATACTGCACGGTGCCACTGTTGTAAAACAGGACTGACATTAGGGATGGGGTAGGGGGGAGACTGAGAAAGACAGGTTAAATAATGTACACTGCATTGAAACAGCTGAGGGAGATATGGAGATTAGGTATTTTGTCGTGACAGGAGTCCAGAACAAAGGATGGATAGTGGAGTGAACCTGGAGGAGGGACTGTAAAACAATGGAAGAATTTTTCTTTTACTTTTCCAAGAGGGTAGTGTACTAGGGGGGGGAGGGTTGGGTGGGGAGAAAAGTGCAACAATGAATGAATAGAAATCCAAAGTCTCTGTAAATTTTCATTGAAATTAAGAATTAAAAAACAAAACAAAACAGAAAACAAAGATTCTCACCATTAGGCCAATCAGCAGCTTCATGATGGACAGAGATAATTTCAGCTTGCTTGGTTCTACAATCAACACTCCTGGCACCAGCAGTCAGGAAATCAAAAGATGAATTGCACTGGGAAATTCTGTTGAGGGACTGGAGAGCAAAGGTGTCAACCTAGAGACTAAGGTGTGCCTGATCCAGGCTATGGTTTTCTCAACTACTTGCTGTACATCCAAGAGCCAGACAATAACTATGAATAACAGAAGAAGGATTAATGTCTTTGAATTGCAGTGCTGGAGAAGAGTGTGGAACATATCATGAACTGTCAGGAGAACAAACAGGTCTGTCCTAGAGAGGGTGAATCCAGGCTGCTCTCTGGAGGCAAAGATTCTGAGGCTCCATCTCACATATTTTGGTCACATGGCCAGGAGGGACCAGTCCTTGGAGTGGGACATTATGCTTAGAAGGGTGGAGGGACATTGCAGAAGAGGGAGATTCAGGAGGAAATGGATTGACTCAGTGACTGGAGAAATGGGATTAGGTCTGTCGGAGACAATGATATTGGCTCACAATAGGGCAGGTTTCAGAGCTAGTGTACATAGGGTTGCTAAGAGTCACAAGCAAATCAATGGCACAGAACAACAACATGCACAATCTCATCACTATTTTGTGAAAGTTATAAAAGAATAAAAAGATTTCTGCAACAATACTTTAAATATTGTTGTTGGTGTTATGTATTGTTGAGTAGCTTGCGACTCATAGCGACCCTATGTACAACAGCCCTAAACCCTGCTCTAAACTGTACCAATTGCACTGCCTCTGACACCCCCCCATCCCGATTACCCCAGTCACTGAATCAATCCACCTCATAGAGGGACTTCCCCTCCTGTGCCTGCCCTCTACCCTCCCAAGCATGATATCTCTCTCATAGGACCAGTCCCTTCTTACAATATGTCCAAAGTATGTCAGACAAAGCCCCAGAATCCTTGCCTCCAAGAAGCAGCCTGGTTTAACCCTCTCCAGGATGAATCTGTTTTTCTTGGCAGTCCATGGTACATTCAATACTCTTCTGCAGCAGCACAGCTCAAAGGCATCAATTCTCCTTCTATCCTCCTTAGTCACTGTCCAACTCTCTGATGCAGAACAAGTGATTGCAAAGACCATAGCCTGTATCAGATGCACCTTACTCTCCAGAGTGACACCATTACTCTTCAGTACCCTGGTGAGGTATATAAGAGCAGACTTTCCCATCACAATACATTTTTTTAAATTCCTGGCTACTGGTGTCAAGAGTGTTGACCATGGAGCCAAGCAAACTAAAGTTGTTACAAATCTCAATCTCTTCACCATCCATCCTGATGTTGCCAATTGGTCCAGTGGTGAGAATCTTTGTCTTCTTAACACTGAGCCTCAATCCATATTGAAGGCTGCAGTCCTTGACCCTCAGCAGCAAGCGCTTCAGGTCCTCCTCAGTTTCAGCAAGCAGGGTTGTGTCATCTGCATAACGTAGATTGTTAATAGATCTTCCACCAATCCTGACGCCACAATTCTCCTCATAGAGCCCAGCCTCTTGGATAATCTGTTGTGCATACAGATTGAAAATGTATGGAAATAGGACACATCCCTGGCGTACACCTTTCCCAATTTTAAACCAAGCTGTGTTTTCCTGCTCTGTTCTAACGACTGCCTCTTGGTCCAAGTATAGGTTTCACATTAGTACAATCAAGTGTTCTGGGATTCCCATTCTTCTCAGAGTCAGCTACAGTTGTTATGATCCACAGTCAAATGCCTTTGCACAAAATGTAGTATGTACACCACATATATAAGCGCAGCCAGCTCGATACTTACAGGCAAGAATAATGAAACTTCATCTCACATACTTAGTGCATGTTGTCAGGAGACAATAGGCCTTGGAAAACAACTTGTGTTGTTGACTGTCTTGGAGTTGAGCACAACTCATAGCAACCCTATGATCAAAAAGCCTGAAGCCCCACTAAAACCATCGACATTTATCAGAGTTCATAGAATTTCCAGAGTCATGTTGTTTAGGAAGAGGATGCTACTCGTGTGTGTGTGTGGTGGTGGTGGTGGTGATGGTGGTGGTGGTGGTGGTGGTGTGTGCCGTTGAGCCGCCTGCGACTCATGTACAACAGCCCTAAACTCTGTTCTGTCCTGTGCCAATCTCACTGTCTCTGACAACCCCCCCACCCTGATTACCCCAGTCACTGAATCAATCCACTTCATAGAGGGCCTTCCTCTCCTGCACTGTCCCTTCACCCTCCCAAGCGTGACGTCCTTCTCCAAGGACTAGTCCCTCCTTGCAACATGTCTAAAGTATGTCAGACGAACCTTCTGAATCCTTGCCTCCAAGAAGCAACCTGGTTTAACCCTCTCTAGGGTGAACCTGTTTCTTAGCAGTCCATGGTATATTCAATACTCCAACACCACAGCTCAAAGGCATCAATTCTCCTTTCATCCTCCCTAGTCATTGTCCAGCTCTCTGATGCATAGCAAGTGATTGCAAAGACCATGGCCTGTATCAGGCATACCTTAGTCTCCAGAGTGACACCGTTGCTCTTCAGTACTTTGGAGAGGTCCAACACACACACACACACACACACACACACACACACACACACACACACACACACACACACACACACATAAAATTAAAAAAAAAAACACACACACACACACACACACACGTACATGCACACACACAATGTTTTAGTGGCAAGAAATTCACTGCAATCCAGAAGTCAAGTGGCTTGAATCCACCAAGTGCTCTAGAAGAGAAGGATGGGAAATCACCTGTGAGATTAATAGCCTCTCAAAACCTGCAGGAGAGTCAGATCTTGCAGCCACCCTCCACCTTTCCAAGCATGACGTCAAAAAAGTAAATAGTAAGGAGGATCTGAAGCACTTGCTGAAGAAGGTCAAGGACTGTAGTCTTCAATATAGATTGAAGCTCAATGTCAAGAAAACAAAAATTCTTACTCCTGATGGACAGAGAAGAGATTGAGGTTGTTAACAGTTACCGCTTGTTTGGCTCCACAATAAGCACTCTTGGAACCAGCAGTCAAGAAATCAAAAGACAAATTGTACTGGGTAGATCTTACTGAGTAGATTGTTACTGAGAAGTAACAATGTAAGTTTAGAGACTAAGGTGCACCTGATCCAGGCCATGATCTTCGCAATTACTTACTATGCATCAGAGAGCTGGACAATGACTAGGGATGACAAAAGAGGAATCGATACCTTTGAGTTGTGGTACTGGAGAAGAGTCTTGAGCATACCATGAACCACCAAGAAAACAAATTGGTCTGTCTTGGATAGGGTGAAACTAAGTTTCTCCTTGGAGGCTAGGATTTTGAAGCCCTGTCTCACATACTTTGGGCACGTAGCTAAGACGGACCAATCCTAGGAGAAGGACATCATGCTCGGAAGAGTGGAGGAACAGTTCAGGAGAGGAAGACCCTGGATGAAATGGATTGATACAGCAACTAGGACAATGGGGATAGGTGAGTTGGAGCAAGTGAAACTGGCTCAGGACAGGGCAGGCTTCAGAGCTATTGTCCATAGGGTTGCTATGAGCTGCAGGTGACTTGACCATATATAAGAACATCAAAATATTCCTTTTAATGTATTTCTAAATGTATACTTATATACATAGGTTACATATGGTTTTTGGAGGCCTGCTATTTCAGAAGTGGATGGCCAATCCTTCTTCCGAGTCTGCCTTGATCTGAATATTCAGATTGAGAGAAGTATCAGACAGACCAGCGTTTTACAGAAAAGTGAAAGATATATCCCTTATTGTGGAGTTAACCATTTTTATCAGTGTTGTCCCTGCCCTTAGCATATGTGTCTTTACCCACTTATTTCCCTGCTCCACCATCCACCAGGATACCCATCCACTTCTCCCCACTCCCTTCAACATCCAACTCCCATTGTCCCACCCTTGATCAGACAGCTTATATCTGAAGCTTCCTTGGCTTCTGTGATTCCAAATACGTCTGCTTCTGATAATTTCTTATTCTGTGACCAGTGTCTCTTAAGTTCAGTGGCAATGCTTTCCGAACAGAGGTGATGTGTCCTGTAGAACATACATTGAACATGTTGAAAGGAGGGGCCGGTCCTTGGAGACGGATATCATGCTTGGTAGGGTGGAGGGACAGTGCAGGAGAGGAAGGCCCTCTATGAGGTGGATTGATTCAGTGACTGGGGTAATCGGGATGGGTGTATCGGAGACGGTCCGATTGGCACAGGACAGAGCAGAGTTTAGGGCTGCTGTACATAGGGTCGCTATGAGTCGTCGCAAGCAACTCAACGGCAGATAACAACATCGTGTGTGTGTGTGTGTGTGTGTGTGTGTATATATATATATATATATATATCATACATTGTTGTTGTTACATGCCATCAAGTCAACTATGACTCATAGCGGATACTATGAGCAATGCCTCTAAACCTGCTCTATCCTGAGCCAACCTGTCTCTGACACACCAGTCACATTGCTATAATTACTGTGTCAACCCATCTCGTCCAGCATCACCTTCTCCTGTACTAACCATCTACCTTTTCTAGCACAATGTACTTCAAGGACTGGTCCCTCTTGGCAATATGCCCAAATATGTGGGGGAAAAATATATATATAAAGTGAATATACTGGAGTCAAGAATGATGAGGCTTCCCCTCACATACTTTGGGCATGTTACTAGGAGGGGCTATTCCTTGGACAGGGACATGATGGTGGGAAGGGTGGAGAGTCGGCAAAGGAAAAGAAGGCCCTGAACCAGGTGGAGTGACACGGTGACTATTGCAATGGGCTCTTCTTAGGAAGTGTGAGGATGGCACAGGATAGAACAGGTTCAGATCTTTTGTTCATAGGGTAGCTTATGAGTCATGCTTGACTTCACAACACCTAACAACAACAACTACATAGATAGAGATGAGAGAGAGAGATTGAGATTGAAATTGGGTTAATACTGGTTAAATATTTTAATTAATACATTTCAGTGGTTTTCTAAATGTAGTCTTAGTATCCTTAAAGGTTCCCTAAAATACTTTCCAGGGACTTCCAAGAAAGGTTCACAAGGTTTAGGATCTCTTTGTAAAACACCATAAATAAGTTCAATATGGTTCATGATGAAGATTTCTAATACTGTAGATATATATATATTTGAGTGGGAAGCTCTGCTGGCAGATGTACCTGTCAAGTGCATCTGATAGTTCACTGATAACACAAAGGTAGAGCCTCTCTGATAGCTCAAATCTCCCAGATTTGGGTCTAAGACAGCCATGCCAACTCTTCAACTGCAATTTACATCCCTGGAAAGCCCAATGTGGGGGCGGGGAAGAAGTGAGCAATAAATTAGATCTGATTTAACCACAATGAATTTGAAGGTTTTTTTAGTATACTTTTTAGTAAATTTTGTTTTTTCATATACTTGAGCAATGGAGTCCTGACATCGCAGGGACTAAATGCTCAGTTGTTAACCAAAAGGTCAATTGTGCACATCCACTAGCTATCCACGGAAGTAAGAAAGATGTTGTAAAGAGAAAAGAAAAGAATAATTTCTGTTCTTCCAAGGAAGATGTTGTCTGCTTCTGTCAGATTTGGAACCTGTGGACAGCAATGAGCTCTTTAACACGTATTGTCTTAGTGCACTTCTGTCTGATTACGTCTTACTCCAATTTTTGGCACGCCTTTGAAAAACGCTTTCCTTTCAGCATGGTTTCAATCTGCTACCTGCTTCTATTTTTCAATTAAATAAAGAATCCTACTGAATGACTCTCTATGTTAGCATATTTGAGTACGTGGCTCTGTTTTACTAAAGTCACAGCCTTGGAAACTCTAAAGGGCAGACTCATAAGGTTTTTAAGAATTGGACACAACTTGACAGCAATTTCACCACTACATGTGTAGTGCTTTTTTAAAAAAAAAAAATGTAGTCATAAGATTCACCTGGGGATCTTTTTAAATATAACTTTGATACTGTATAGCTGGAGTAGAAATGCAAATTATTACCAGATGCTCTGCTGGAGAAGGAGGGACAATCTCCTTCTGTACCAGTCAGATCTGATTTGATGGTAC
>NW_006399784.1:21008662-21018532 GCF_000299155.1 Elephantulus edwardii
AAGAAAAAATTTTAAAAAAAGAAATGCAAATTATTAGCAGGGCATCAAACTGAAATGAACCTATTAGAAGCCCTACTTTAACAATCTCCCACAACAACAACAAAAAAGCACTGTGTAATTTTCCATTAGCAAAGGGTTATGGAAGCTTTAATTTCTGCTATTGAAAACAAAAACAAAAAGGCATTGCCTTCAACTCAGTATTAACTTAAAATAACACAATATAACAGAACAGAACTGCCCCATAAGGTTAGCAGCTGTGCATTTTAAGCCCTGTGTTACCCAAGTCCTCTGGTTGGTGGACTGGAACCACCAGCAAGGTCTGGCCTCAGTGTTAGCAGTGCACCACCCTGTTGTTGCTGATTGCCTTCGAGTCGAGCACGACTCACAGTGACCCCATGAACAAAAGGCTTGAAGGCCCTCTACAATTATTGGCATTTATTGAAGTTCATAGGGTTTCTGGAGGCATGTTATTTAGGAAGTGGATGAGACTCCTGCTTCCAAACCTGTCATTGTATGTTACTGTTTGTATGTGCCACTGAGTCACTTGCAGATGATAGTGACCCGATGTACAGCAGCTCTGAACCCTTCCCAGTCCTGAGCTAGTCTCACTAACTCCTACACACCAACCCCCATCGCCCCAGTTACTGTATCAATCCATCTCATACAGGGTCTCCCTCTCCTGTGCTGTCTGTCCGCCCTTCCGAGCATGTCCTCCAATGACCAATCTCTCCTGGCCATGTGCCCAAAGTAAGTGAAGCAGAGCTTCAAAATACTAGCCTCTAGGGAGGGACTTGGCTTCACCCTCTCCAAGGCAGACCTATTTGTTTTCTTGGTATGTTCAAGACTCTTCTCCAGCACAACTGGAAGGTAGCTATTCTTCTTCTGTCATCCTTACTTACTTTCTAACTCTCTGAAGCATGACAAGTAATTGAGAAGACCATGGCCTGGATTAGGTGCACCTTTGTATATAGGCTGACGTCACTGCTCTTCAGCACTCTGGAGAAGTCCGTAACAGCAGATTTTCCCAATGCAGGCAAATTATTCCTATAATATCTGCTTGGAGGTTAGACGTAAGTTTAGAGGGCTCTGGTAGCCTGGTGGTTAAGAAGCTGCACTGCCACCCCAAAGGTTCAAATTCTCCACATGCTCCATGACAGAAAGAAGGCCAATCTCCTCCCATTTGATCAAACTGCTTCGAAAACCTGCCGCAAGGTCAGCTATGAGTTGATTCCAATTTACAAGTAAATTTAGATCTACTGGTTGTCTTAACAACAAATGATGTTGTTGTTGCTGCTCTTGTTGTTGTGTGGTGTGGAATCAAAACCGACCCATTATCTGACGCAGTTAATTACAAGGGAGGAGACGGCCCGTCCTTCTCCCACAGAGCAGCTGGTGACCTTGAATAGCATGCCTCTAGAATTGCAGCTCAGCACAACAAATAAATGTTGTTATAAATAAAACAACAATGAAAACAACAAATAAATGCTCTTATAAATCATTTTTTAAAAACTGAAACAGGTACATTAAGCTGTTCCATTGTCACTAAAAGTATGGCTTCCTGCCTGAATATGTGCCCGCCTCCCAACCTCCTGCCCAAAGCAGACCTGCAGTCCTGCAGAGCCGCAGTCCTCATGCGCAGGCAGGCATTCATTTATCTATACAGAAACAAGTGGGTAGATCAGATCACAGCTTCCCTTACTCAACTTCAATTCAACTATACTTGCCTCTCGTGACTGGCATAGACTAGAGAGGTTTAGGCTATCTGTGTTGCTTTAATTAAAACTCTTCTCCACTGAATTAACATATGTGTAGCAATGTCTTTTGTACAAAAGGGAAAGAAAGAAAAAGTGGTGAGGGGAGATCAAAGGCAGTGTTCTAAATTAAGTTTGCTTCAGATAAATTTTACATTTGGCACTCTCCCTTCCCAGACTTGGTGCTTCAGGTAGAAAACAATGAGCAAGAGTAGACAAAGAGTGCCTTCTCTCCCTTCAGACATATCCTGCACTTTAACATTAATTAGCTTCAAAAACAAAAGGCATTGTGAAAAGTGTATGTAGGCAAATGATAGTTAATTTTTCACAAAAATTAATTTTATGTAAATTATATATAATATACATAACAATTCATTACCATTCTATGTCCTAGATAATTACCAAAAAAAATTGATGATCTGATCAAACACTGTTATAATGAAATTGCCACTTTACTGGGAATCAGATTCCAGGGTCAGCACATAAGCCAAAAAAATTGAATACAGTCAAAACATCCATTACCAACACACTTGTGGAAAACCAACATACTTTTTCAGAGTTAAGGAGAAACAGTTGAGATCCTAACAAAGGTGGTAGATATTTGAAGTCAGACTGTAAAAAAGGCATGTTTTCAAAATGCAGTAATTATTTAAAGCACAATGAGGTACACTCAGACAAGTCAAGAAACGCAGGAATGCATCTACCACTCTTCAAGAATGAACTCAAAATTATCAGAACCCAATGAACAACAACTCTTTTCTGAATTATTATTATTCAAAGACATAAAGAAGAGATGACGTAAGTAGCTATGTAACCGAGGAGCTTTCTACAGGATAACTACCTTGCATGAGCTTCATAAACACTAAATGCATGTGAAAATTTCCATGAAGTTCCACAAAAATTAAAATCTAACTTTTTTAACAAAGAATTCCTTTGCAATTCATGCAAAACTTAAGATTCTTTTATTAAAGAGATAAGTCTCTGCTTTTAAAATATTTAATATTTGCATGTATAGTTCCACCAATTAGAAATTCAATAATAAACATGGTATTCTATAGAAAGATTTTTTAACATTGAGAAAAAGGATGATCATGATTATGTACAGAAACTTAAAAATGTATGAGTGTCTCTGGATTTTAGTAAAGTGCAAATTATAAGAGCATGTTTGAGTTTAGATTGAAGGATTGTCTCCTTACTGTTTCCAACCTGAATTGTAATCTATTACTTCGCTAATAATCCCATAATTGTAAATATAATCTGTGAGCGCTGTGTGGTCATTCCAACAGATTACCAGGTTTAGCAGTAGAGTAGCAAGAGTGACAGGAGAAACAGTAGGTATTAGAACTGACAGAGGAGGTGGAGGTGGGGTGGGTCACGGCTGACCTCACTGAGAGGTGGATTGTTTGGCCTTATGGAGTTAGTGTCAGCTGCACTGTTTCTACAAGGTAGATCTACAAAGTAGTTATTTACTAATACCAATATTGTTACTCTGTGTTCCTTCAAGTTGGAATAGACCCATAGTTGACCTTCCAGTATGTTTTCAGAACCAGTTAATCAACATGGAGGAGATTTCCCATCTTTCTCCCACAGAGCAGCTAATGGAGTCAAACCACATGCCTTTGGATTGACACCCCAACTCCTTACCACTAAGCCATTTAATGGATAGATCCTTGAATGGTATAAACCGTTGATGTGCTCTGCTATCAACCAAAAGGCTGGATGTTTGAATCCCCCCAGATGTGTCTTGGAAAACAGGACTGGAGGTCTACTTCAGAAAAATCAATCTCTGGAGAGCCTATGAAGCACAGTTCTAATCTGACACATATGGAGCCACCATCAGAGGGAAGAGACTGCACAACCAGTATGGCTGTATTAAGAAATACTTAGGAAAACTGACAGCAATCACTTATTACTTTACCAAGCAAAATGTTGGTATCTAGGTTTCTTATGGGAAATTTGCAGAGAATTCTGAGTTTGAAAGGGTGGGTACTTCATTTCATAAGTTTAAAAAAAATGTGATTAAGAAAGCATTGATAAAATAAAAAAATTTTAAAAAGACCAAATTTACTGTCTGATAGATACTAGTAGAGCCCTTGAAACTATGGCCCTTAGAAACCCTTAAAGTCTGGAATTGAGCCTATCCCCCATGATGACCTTTAAGCAGAAGGCAGGGAATAATAACACGCAGGAACATATTTCTCAGTACAATCAAGCGTACAAGACTAAAATGACAGCATTCTGGCCAAAAGTAAAGCTCAAAAGGCAGGAAGGAGCAGGAATGAAGGCTGAATGGAAACAAGGAACTCAGAGAAGTGGGAAATGTACTGTTACATTGAGGGAACTGAAACCAATGTCATGAAATGTGCATTAACAGAAAACTAATTTGCTCTGTAAATTTTCACCCAAACTGTAAGTTAAAATAAACAAAAGGAAATTACAGGCAAAAAAAAAAAAAGTACTCATTATATAGGGAGCTCTCATGGAATTGGGCTCTATATGTCCCTCAGTTAACTGAAAGGTTGTCAGTTCAAATTCACCAGCTGCCCCTCAGGCGAAGGGGGGGCAGTCTCCTCTCATTAAAATTTACGGCCTCAGAAACATGAAGGAAAGTCACTAGGAATTGGAATTGACTTAATGGCAGTAGATCTGGGTATAGGATTTTATTATAACTAAACACATTTAAAATATAAGCAAATTAAACTTAACACCAGAAAATGTTTCAAATAACATATATGATTTTGGAACTCTGGTGGTCTAGAGGTGACGAGTTGTACAGCCAATGCAGTGGCGTACAGCTTGACTCCATCAGTTGTTCTTCAGGAAACAGACGGGCCAATCTCCTCTCCTGCAATTTACAGCCTCTGAAAACCTGCTGAAGGGTCAGCTACAAGCTGATTCTGATTTGACAGCATACAACAATGACAGTAACAATAATATCTAGTTTATTGAGAAATAATATTATTCTCTCCAAAAATCTGCCACGACTTTTTGAACTGTATCAATTCTGAGAATTTACATTTTCAGTAAGAAAAGGATAAAGTTCTGCTGTATGCTGGATTTAAATATTTTATATGATTATATCACAATAATATCTTCTTTAGCATAATTAGATTTCTTTATTTGTTACTTGTACAACACTGTAATTGCTTGTTGATTTGATCAAAATTGCTAGTTGACTTAAGCAATTCACTCTGCCAACCAGCCTTCAAGCTAATTAGCCAAATCAACAGTCTATCAAAATGACTAATCTGCTCGTGAATCATGGATTAGACTATCTACAACATTACAGCAATTCTTCGATTCAGTTCTAAAACCTCAGCTCAGCTTCTTTAACTCAGTGGACTATTTCCTTTATAATTTAATTTACTCAGTAAACAGCTGAGAGTTTGTCCTTCACTTCAAGGAAAAAAGAAGTGACAATAAAAGTCAAAGTAGAAAATTCAATGAAATAAAATACTCTTGTTTCAAATAAGAAGAGGAGGAGGAGATGTTTCTTTTACTCTGTGAGAGGCTTAGTGTAAAGGACAAAGAAACAAAAATGGATTCTTACCAATCAAGCCCCCTCTCCATGATTCAGGCTCTATCAAAGGCCACAATTCTGTTGATTTGATGCCAAATGTCTCTAAAATGTTCTTACTCAAGAAAAGGGTGTTTTTGAAAGAACAAGGAAAGCAATACATTTAAAGGCTGGAGAAAATTTTCTTCCATTTACTTGGGTCAGTGAAACATCCATCATACACAGACACAAACACCTTACAGAATAAAAGATCAGAAGAGCTACATGAGTAGAAGATCAAAGAGCCAGCACCTCTAGGGGAATCAAACAAGTTACTGTCTGAACAGATCCCACTGTGATTTCTCTCCTAAATTTAGTTGAGATGATTGGAAGGGAGAACCACCGAGCCGAGAACTGTACTTCAATACTATGACTGAAAAATAATTAATTCTACCTAGTTTCTGTCTCTGAAGAAGTGATATTATCAAAGTTATTAAGTAGAACTACATAAGGAATTTTTTTAAAGCATAAATGGCCAAGTTATCTATACATACTAACTACAACCAGGCATATGAAATTATCAAATGCTCAGTGTAACAGCATGGCATGTACAAATGATGATACATTCAGTAAATGGTTACAGACATATCCAAAGGAACTAGATACAGTTAACTGATACCCTCATAACTAATTCTACCTATTTCAATTAAGGAGGAAATCCCTGGATGAGACAGTTTGTATTCATCTACTAACCTAAAAGTTGGCAACTGGAATTCACCCAACAGCTGTTAAGATTACAGCCAAGACAGTTCAGTGGACTAGCTCCGCCAAGTAACATACGAAGTAGACAAGAGTTGCATTGATGGCAGTATGTGGCAATGGTGTCTCCCTACCAGTAAGATGTATAGCTGAAAAATGTAGTTACCATTTAAAACTAAAAGAAGTGGTGTAGAACTCAGAGTAGAAATATAACATTTCCAGATTAATTTAGGAAAAACATTACATTATCTCAAAACTTTTAGTTGCCAAGATCAAAACACCATGATGCATAACTGTAAAGTACCTGCCTTAAACCTGTCCTATGAATATCGTTGTTTATGAAACCCTTTAATATAACTATGTCCTCTTGGGGTATTTGACACTTTCTGCTTTCCATTGCTGTCATTTGAAAATCAAACTCTGATCTCCTTGAGGACAGAGACCATGTTATTCATTAGCTGATTCAGCAAGGATGTATCAAGTGCCCAACATGCACAGTGTGAGCTACATGAATACAATCCAATTCCAGGGCTCAGAAAATAAGCAGCACCCTGGGGTAGATATTTTATCTGGGTGAAAACAACAACAGCCACTAATGAGGAGGGTTGCCATTTATTGAGCACTTACTCTGTGCCAGGTGTCACACTGAATTTCACTAGGGAGTTCTGGTGGCCGACTATAAGGATCTAATCTGTCATCTCAAAGGCACAGTGTCCAAATCTATGAGTTGCTCCATGGGAGGAACATGGCTGATCTCCTCCCATACTATTTACTGCCTCTGAAAAGCCACTGCAGGGCCAGCTATGGATCAGTTCCCACTCAATGGCACACAACAACAACAGAAACAACCATCCTATGTGGTAGGTGCAATTACTCCCACTTTACAAAGTAAATGAACCCTCGAGAAAAGTGACTGGTCATATGGTAATTGAGCAGAGACGGAAGGAGTGGGAAACCAGATGAAATGGAGGAGGGCTCAATGTGAGATTCCCATGATGAGGAATAGCTTCACGAAGAAGGGGCTCCTTCATCGACACCATGTATGCACAGGAACATATCTGGGACAGCACAAAAGTAACCATTCACCTAAGCAGATGGAGATATATATAAGCGATTCCATACATTGCAGCCCCTAAAGTTGTCAAACGTGTATATACAACAAAGCAAACTTTTAGAGAGATTAAAGGTGTAACGAATGGATAGAGAAGCTGTGGTATAGTCACACAATGGAATACTACACTGCAATGAAAAACAACCAACTCATGAAATATTATTCAAAATGGGTGACCATGAAGGACATTATGTTGAGTGAAATATCTCAGTCACAAAAGGACAAATACTGCATGGTGCCACTGTTGTAAAACAGGACTGACATCGGGGTTGGGGGGAGACTAAGAAAGATGGGATAAATTATGTATACTGCATTGAAACAGATGAGGGAGAAAACTGTTTAAAGCAATATATGATTAGGTATTATTGTCATGACAGGAGTCCAGAATGGATGCTGCATAGTGGAGTGGATTTGGGGGAGAAGGATTGCATAACAATTAAGAGAATTTTTCTTTTACTTTTCAAAGAGAAGAGCAAATTTGGTGGGAGGTTGGGCAGGGAGAAAAGTGCAACAATGAATGAATGGAAATCCAGAGTCTTTGTAAACTTTCATTAAAATTAATAACAATAAAAAATAAAGAAAAAAACCAAAAATATGGAAAGTAACAGCTTGAAGGAAGTCTTGTAAATAGTACTCTTATTTAAATAAGTCTGTTACAGACCAACCATTAAAGTAAATGATGAAGAACTTTCTACTAACTACTGCAATCTAAAAATGATCAAACATGCAAACAAGATGTACTAATGTTAACTGGTGACTGGACCAGAAAGAAGTGCTGATTATTGGAAAGCATGGCTTTGGTGAACAGAAAAAAGACTGGAGATTAAATGACAGAATTCTATGCAATGAATGAATTAGTCATTGCAAATATTTTAAACACAAAAATAAAACCATAACCAGCAATTATACACTTAGACTTCACCAGATAGACTAACCAAGAATCAGACATCTGTGGATGTAGTCAACAGCATGTTGAAATTGTCAAACAGTATAAATAATATTACAAGCAAGCAAATATTGCTGAAGACCATCCAAATATAGCTAGAACAGTAACAGAGTTACAGATGTTCAATCTGGGTTTAGAAGAGGCCATGACACCAGGAATATCATTGCTGATGTCAGATGGATCCTGGTTTAAAGCAGAGAATACCAGAAGAATGCCTATTTATTTGTCTTTTATTTATTATGCAAAGGCATTTGACTGAGTGGATTAGAGCAAATTATGACTAACATTGAGAAGAATGGGAATCTCAGAACACTGATGGAGCAAGGAAACACTGCATAGTTCAAAAATCAGAAAAGGTGCACTTCAAGGTTCTGAGAAAATAATGCAAGAAGCTGGACTCTGAAGAACGAGGCATCAAGATTGGAGGAAGACTCGTCAACCTGCACTGCATATGACACAGCATTGCTTGCTGAAAGTGAGGAGGGCTTCAAAAACTGTAGAGGATCAAATATAGATTACATCTCACCATCAAGAAAACAAAAATCCTCACCACTGGACCAACAGGCAACATCATGATAGATGGAGAAAAGGTTGAAATAGTCAATGATTTCATCTTACTTGGCTCTACAATCAACACCCTTGGTTCCAGCAGTCAAGAGATGAGAAGACCTATTGCACTGGGAAAGTCCACTGTCCAGGACCACTCCAAATTACTGAGAAGCAATGATGGAAGTCTGAACATTAAAATATGCCTGGCTGAGGCCATAGTCCTTCCAATCACTTGCTATACATCTTAGAGATTGACAATGAATAAAAATAACAGAAAAATAACCAATACCTTTAAGCTATGGTACTGAAAAACAGCGTGGAATATCACACGGACTTCCAAAAAAACAAAAAAAAACTGCGTCTCAGGAAAAGTGCAGCCAGAATGCTCCTTGGAGGCAAGTATTCTGAAATTTCATATTATATATTTTGAACATTTAGGAGGAAAGACTATTGCTTGGAAAGTGACATCATGCTTCAAAAGGTAGAGGTCAGCTAACGAGAGGAAGCCCTTCAATGAGATGGACTGACATAGTGATGCAGCACTGAGCTCACGTGTGTCACAGATAATGAGAATAGGACATTGACTTGATGTCTCCCCATCAACAACAACAACAAGAACAAATATCTGTGGAAAGAGATAATGAAGGAATTCTGTATTAGCAGTCAAAACTAGGTAAGGGGCTGACTGTGGAACAGACCATCAACTACTCATAGCCAAGCTGAAGTTGAAGAAAATGGGGGGGGGGGAGTCCAAAAGAACCAAAATGTGACCTTGAGTATATGCCAAATAAATTAAAAAACCATCTTGATGCATTGAATATCAATGTCCAAAGACCACAAAAATGGTGAAATAACATCAAGAACAACATGAAGGGAGGGAGGGAGGCAAGGAGGAAGGGAGGGAGGGAGGGAAGGAAGAAGGAAGGAGACAAAATGGATGTCAGAACCAACTCTGACACTGGTATTATAACAAAAAGAAGCCAAAACAAAGTAAGGAATCAAGAACATAGTGAAAAGCATTTTAATGAAATGTACAAGGAACTTGATGTTGAAAACAAAACAAACAAAAAAATGGGGGAAAACAGCATTTCTCAAAAAGAAAGAATTGAAAAACAAACTCAAGCCTTGAATTACAATACTGAAGGTTTTCATAGGCAAAATCTTGAATGATGCATGAAGCATCAAAAGAAGAGGGAAAGAATACACAGAGTCACTGTACCAAAAAGAGTTGTTGGTTGTTGTTGTTGTTGTTGTTGTT
>NW_006399784.1:21019085-21021094 GCF_000299155.1 Elephantulus edwardii
TGTTGACTATGGAGAAAAGCCAACTAAAGCTGTGAACAATCTCAATCTCTTCACCATCCATCCTGATGCTGCCAATTGGTTAAACTAACATATGATCAGAAAGTAGCATATGATCAAGAACCAATAGTAGTGAAGGAAGACGTCCAAATTGTACTGAATGCAAGCACAAAACAAGGCCCCAGGAACTGACAGAATATTCACTGTGGTTTTCAAGAAGCAATACAACCTTGGATGTGCTCACCAGTGTCTGCAAAGAATCTGAAAGACAGCTACCTGGCCAATTAACAGGAAGAGATCTATATCTGTCCCCATTCCAAAGAATATTGATCCAAAAGAATGTGGAAATTATCAAACAACATCATTACTATCACATGCACATAAAACAGTGCTGAAGGTTATTTAAAAATATACATTGAGAATAATACATTGAGAGGGAACTGCTAAGTGGATTTTGAGAAGACCATGGCACAAGGGATATTATTGCTAATGTCAGATGGGTTTGGGCTGACAGCAGAAAATACAAGAAAGATGTTTACTTGTCCTTTCTTTATTGATAATTCAAAGACATTTGACTGTATGGATAACTAACTATAGCTAATATTGAAAAGAAAGGGAGTACTCTGAACACTTAATTGTGCTCATGTGAAATCTATACATATACTAAGGAGTAGTTCTCCAAACAGAACAAAAAAACTCCATAGTTTTAAATTACAAAGGTGTCAGGATTATATTAAATAAAATCATATTTATTCAATCTGAATGCTGAGGAAACCATTCAAGAAACTGGACTATATGAAGAAGAATGTGGCATCAAGAATGGAGGAAGACTCATTAACAACTTGTATAATACAGATGACACAACCTTGCTTTTAGAAAGCAAAGACGACTTGTAGTATTTATAGCAGAAGATCAAAACTACAGCCTTGGATTAAATCTCAACATCAAGAAAACAACAACCTTCACAGCTAGACCAATAGATAACATCATGACAGAAGGAGAAAAGAATGAAGTTACCAATGATTTAATTTTACTCAGATCCATAACCAACACCCTTAGAAACCAAAGTCAAGAACTCAAAAGACATGTTGCATTGGAGAAATCTGCTGTCAAGGAATGCTCCAAAGAGCTAAAGGGCCTTGATCCATTTTGAGTTGGTTTTTGTGTATCAGGGAAGGAGTGAGTCTTGCTTGAGTTTTAAACTTCAGCAGAGAAAAGCTTGGAAGAACTCTAAAAGCCCTAATCCACAATAAGTCCACAATATTAATAGTCTTCCAAGCATCTTGAAAAAACTACAACCAGGACAGAATAAAATAGATGAACAGAACTTTCTAAGAATCAAATACCTATGCATATCAAAAAACTTCTCCAACAGGGTCAGAAGGAAAGCCACAGACTAGGAAAGAAACCAGAACTACTATCCAAACACATATGTGCACATCCACGTTTATTGCTGCATTATTCAAAATAGCAAAGAGATAAAAGCAACCCAAGTGCCTATAAACAAATGAATGGATAGTAACAACTATGCTATAGTTACACAACGGAATAATACTACTCCGCACGGAAAAATAAAGAAATCATAAAATATTACATAATATGGGTAACCCTTGAGGACATTATGCTCAGTGAAATATCTCAGACACAAAAGGACAAATACTGCATAACGCCACTGTTATAAAACAGGACAGACTGAGGAGTTGGACAGAAATTAAGAATACAAGGGATAAATAATGAATACTGCATTGGAAGAAATGAAGGAAAGAACCATTTAAAAAGATTATATGATTTGGAATTATACAAATGACAACAGGTTAATATAAGAGGTGCATTGCAAAAAGGACTGGGGGAACGGAGGGTGGGGAGGGAGGTAACTGTGCAACAGTGAATGAATTTTTTTTTTAAATAGCTAACTTGGGTAGGGGGAGGAGGCAAAATATGCAACAAGGAAGTACTGAAAATGTAACTTTTCTGTACTGTTGTTGTTGTTGTTATGTGCCGTAGAGTCACTT
>NW_006399784.1:21022424-21024025 GCF_000299155.1 Elephantulus edwardii
TGCTCACCAAGTTGTGCCAAGAAATCTGGAGAACAACCACTTGGCCAACTGACTGGAACAGATCTATATTTGTTCCTATCCCAAAGAAGGGTGACCCAACAGAGTGTGGAAACTATAGAGTGCGGAAACTATAGAACTTTTCTGTATACATTCATTAAAATAATAATTAAAATTAAAATTCTTTAACAAAAACAAGGTGCTAAAGAGCAACAAAGCCAGTTTTAAGACTAAAGTGTGCCTAATCGAAGTCTTGATATTTTTTCCCCTTCAACATATTGCATTTTCCCTTTCTTCTCCCCAATTCCATTTTCAACTCGTTTTTTGTTTCAGTGCTAATTTTAATCACATGCATGACAATTTTCTCTCATCCAATATCTTTTCCCATTCACCTTCCACAAATCTGATTAAAATTCTACAGCGGTTTATCTGGTTTTTCTAAGAGAAACTTCAAATTCTGTAAGTGGTCTCTCAAGGGTTCTCTCTACCTCTGTAAGTCTTATCTCCTGTCATACATACCCTCCCTTGTTCTCCCCACTACCTTCTACCTTGTGAGTTACTTAATAGTAAAAATTATTTCTTTTCCTTCTGTGCCTTGCTGAGTGCTTCTGTCTGCTCAGATTCTTAGTAACAATGTTATCCAATAGAACTTGGAATTTTCAATTACTTCCCATGCATCTGAAAGTTGCACAATGCATAAAGAAGACTGAAGAAGAATCAATGCTTTTCAGTTGTGGTGTTAGCAAAAAATATTGAATCTCTCATGGATTGCCAAAAGAACAAACCAATCTTTCTTGAAGGAAGTGTAGTGAGAGTGCTCCTTAGAGGCAGTGATAGAGAAACTTTGTCTCACTTTCCTTGGGCACATTTTCAAGAGGAACCAGTTCATATAGAGAGATCTTACACTGGGAAGGGTAGAAAGTGGGCAAAAGAGAGAAAGCCTCTCTAGAAAATGGACTGTCAGCCTTCCACAATGGGCTTGAGCATGACCGAGATGGTTAGCGTGGGGCAGGTGAGGGCAAGATTCATAGCTGTGGATCACAGGGATGCTATGAGTTATAGTAGACTCTATGGCACCTAACAACAGGAAAGGCTTAAAGATGCTATGACTGCTGGTCAATTGATTATTGTCAACACCACAATGTGTCACTAAAACAGTTTAAAACTTTGAAGTCCCAGTTCCATCACCAGTAGCTTTGTGCTCTTGGATGGGTCATTAAAGCTCCTTAAGCCTTGGGTTTTATTTGTAATATGGGGATAATCATATTTTATCTATTCCTCCTGAGACTTCCAAGAAGATAACATCACATTGGGAAAATGCTGACCATGGTGTCTTTCTCATTACAAGTGAGACAGGAGGAGCTGGGGAAGCGGAGAACGTGCTCCTGGGCGGAGGGGAAGCCTGGAAGCTGCGCACTGGGGGAAGTCATCTCAGATAATAGCGAAGAGGCATCGCAAAGGTACACAGGAAAAGCCGGCATGCGGCCCTTGGGCCACAAAGTAAAACATAATCTGCACAGGAGTTCTACAGGAGCCGTAACCTTCCCTTGGAGACAGTACTACTAAACTTAAGAGACACTGGTCAAAAGAAAAAAATGTCAGCA
>NW_006399784.1:21027220-21036597 GCF_000299155.1 Elephantulus edwardii
TGAGTCACAAATGACTCGATGGGACATAACAACAACAACAACAATATTCTAATCTATGTCTGCCAGGGCCTAAGAGTTCTGGGGGAAAACGGCCAACGTTCACATCCACCTGCTACATAACATGCTTCTGGAAACTCTTACAAACTTTGATAAATGTTGATAGTTTATAAGAGGGACTTCAGGCCTTTGTTCATAGAGTTGTTTTGAGTTGTGCTCTACTCGAAGGCAATCAACCACCACAAGAACAGTATCTTAAAGCTAGCTTCTTGTTGTTGTTAGGTGGCATCAAGTCAATTATGACTCATAGTGACCCTATGAACAACAGATCTGAACACTGTCTTTTCCTGTGCCATCTTCACACTGCGTGACACACTACAGTCCATTGTGGCAGTCACTGAGACAATCTACCTGGTCAAGGGTCTTCCTCTCCTTCATCAACCCTGCATCCTTCCCAGCATCAAGTCTCTCTCCAAGAAATAGGCCCTCCTGTTAACAACATGCCCAAAGTACATGAAGCAAAGTGTCATCATCCTTGCCTCCAAAGAGCAGTTCACCTGCACCCTCTCCAAGAAAGAGCTTACAATAGCTTTTCCATGAGGCTCTGTTCTGGTCCAAAGGGGAGCTTTTGGCATGAGCTGTCATTTACACACTGAAGTAGAAATGTGTATTCTGCCTGTTTCAGAAAGCTCTTTTCTAACACACCAATTTACTTGCAGTTACTTCTGCCATTTCTCACATACAGAGGGTGCAGCTGAAAGCCTACCAACCTTTACAACAACTTTACAGGTAACAAGATATAATCAACCAATGGCACCACAGTCACAAAGCAAGTTACAACTATTTTCTTCTGGTTTCTGAGTAGAAATAACACACTTCAATCAGAATTTCCAAAGTGGAGGGAAATTATTAGAGCTTTCAAACTAAAGGAATGGGTGGGCAAACTAGCAAGGCATAGCTACTTTCAAGCAGTGGACCAAAGAGGATGTCTCAGGGACTGAACTCTGAGATTTCTCCCAACTCAGAACCTTGGCTACCTGGAAAAACAAAGCTTAGATTCTAAAATGGCAACAAATCCTTTTTGTTTATGAGATAGTGTTTTTAAACTTTAATATTTTCATGGCTCCCTTCTTTAGTATATGTTTTGTTAACAACAAACATCAAATCAAATACTATCATCCCTACTTTTCTTACAGCATTTTAAATCTGAGCATAGCGGGCAATATTCTTCAGTTTTATGTAGCTATGATTTATCCTCACCATTCAAGTTCCAATTTAGATGTCACCATACCTAGGAAGCCTTCTGATAATCTGTCTTTTTTTGCCTTACATAAGCTTGGTTAAAATACGATCTACATTTTGATCATTCCTATTAGGAAGCTCTGATGGCCTGGGGGTATGAAGCTGTACAGTATAAATCCACCAATGTTCCACAGGAGAAAGATGTGCAATCTCCTCCTGTGCAATTTACTGCCTCTGAAAACCCACTGGAGGGTCAGCTATGGGTTGACTCCAACTCAACAGTACACATCAACAACCTTTGCCTAATGCTTTACACAGAGCATTTAACATGGTAGACCCTTAAAAAATACTAAGTTAATGGTAAACAAATGAATATATAAAAGATGAGTTGTTGTTGTTGTTGTTGCGAGGAAATTCTAAGTCTAGTTTACTTGTCACTTCAATACTGTTTAAGTATTAACTATCATCACTCTTTGTTTTCTTGACATTGAGCCTCAAGCCATATTGGAGGCTGCAGTCCTTGACCCTCTGCAGCAGGTGCTTCAGGTCCTCCTCAGTTTCAGCAAGCAGGTTTGTGTCATCTGCATAATGCAGACTGTTGATAGATCTTCCACCAATCTTGACCCCACATTTCTCTTCATAGAGCCCAGCCTCCCGGATGATCTGTTCTGCATACAGGTTGAAAAGGTATGGAGATAGGATGCATCCCTGGCATATGCCCTTCCCAAATTTGAACCATGTAGTGTTCCCGTGCTCTGTTCTGATGACTGCCTCCTGGCCCAAGTATAGGTTTTGCATTAGAACTATCAAGTGTTCTGGGATTCCCATTCTTTTCAGAGTCAGTCATAGTTTGTTATGATCAACATTGTCAAATGCCTTTGCATAGTCAATGAAACACAGATAGACATTCCTCTGGATTTCCCTGCTTTCAGCTAAGATCCGTCTGACATCAGCTACAATTACCACTGGGGCAATTGGAAGCATCAGGATGGATGGTGAAGAGATTGAGATTGTTCACAGCTTTAGTTTGCTTGGCTCCACAGTCAATATTCTTGGCACCAGTAGCCAGGAAATTAAAAGGTGCATTGCCATGGGAAAGTCTGCTATTAGGGACCTCTCCAAAGTACTGGAGAGCAATGGTGTCTCTCTGGAGACTAAGGTGCGTCTGATACAGGCTATGGTCTTCGCAATCACTTGTTATGCATCAGAGAGTTGGACAATGACCAAGGAGGACAGAAGGGGAATTGATGCCTTTGAGATGTGGTGCTGGAGAAGAGTACTGAGAGTACCATGGACTGCTAGGAAAACAAACAGATTCATCCTGGAAAGGGTTAAAGAGGGTGACTCCTTGGAGGCAAGGATTCTGAGGCTCCATCTAACATACTTTGGACATGTGAGGAGAGACCGGTCCTTGGAGAGGACATCATGCTGGGGAGGGTGGAGGGACAGCGCAAGAGGGGAAGGCCCTCTAGGAGGTGGATTGTTTCAGTGACTAGGGTTATCAGGATGGGAGTGTCAGAGACAGTGCGACTGGCAGAAGACAGAGCAGAGTTTAGGGCTGTTGTACATAAGGTCGCTATGAGTCACAAGCAACTTGATGGCACATAACAACAACAACAACAACATCATCACTCACTCATTCATTCTCATTAAGTCCGACATATTCATAGCTGACACTCAAAGTGGGTTTTCAGGAGGCTGTAAATCCCATGAAAGGAGATTTTCTATCTTTTCCCCAAGGAACCACTTTTGGATTTGAACAGTGCAACTTCTTATGGACTAGGCCACCAGAGCTCCCTAAATTTAATATATACTCAGAAAGAAAATAAGATATATGGTACACAATTTTCTTTTAATTTTACACTAGTTTATTTGTAAAATTCAAATACACTGTTTTAGAGCACAGACTCCTTTAATTTCCCTCATCCTCCCACCTATCAAATTATACAACCCCATGATTAATCCCTCCCTCCCCCAGCACATCCTCTGCTTCCAGCCTCTCGCACTCCTCTTGGGAACTTATACTCATTCTATAATAATAGTTTTAAACGATATTTATCCTTGTGGGACTGAGTTAGTTCACTCAGCATAATGCTCTGGAGTCCCGCCCAAGTTAGGTAATAATTTACAAAATCATTGCTCCTGCATGCTGTGTGGTATTCCATTGTGTAAATGTACCATAATTTCTCAATCTATTCAATTGTGGTTGGGCATTTTGGCTATTTCCATGTTCTTGCAATGGTGAATAATATGTTATGAACATTGATGTACAAATCTCAGTTTGTGCCTCAATTCTCATTTTCTCAGGTTATATTCCCAGTAGCAGAATAGCTAGTTCATACAGAATTTCTATGGTCAGCTTTTTGTGGAAGAGCCAAATTGCCTTCCAGAGTGGTTATACCATTTTAAATCCTACCAACAGTGTATAAAAGTTCCTTTCTCACCACATCCTCTCCAAAATTTATTACTTGCTGCCCTGTTAAAATTTGCCACTGTTACTGGAGTGAGGTGATACCTCATTGTGGTTTTGATTTGCATCCCTCTTACTGCGAGTGATTTTTGGCTATTTAAATGGTATTGCTTACTTGGTTTCCTTCTCTGAGTTCTCTTTGCCATTGTAAAGGAATCCTGCTGATTTTTGGATATTGCTCTTGTATCTTTCCACTCTACTAAATTGGTCTATTAGCTCTAACAGTTTGTTTTGGTTTTTTTGTTGTTGTTGAGTCTTTGGAATTTTCTGTGTACACTATCATATCATCTGCATATACTGACAGTTTAACCATCTCTTTGCCAATCTGGATGCGTTTTATTTCCTTCTCTTGTCGTATTTCCCTAGCAAGCACTTCCAGCACAGTATTGAAAAGAAGTGGTGACAGTGGGCATCCTTGTCTGGTTCCTGTTTGCAAGGAAAATGCTTTAGTCTTTCTTTGTTGAGAATGATGTTGGCTCTTGGTTATATATATATATATATACTTTTTTCACTATGTTGAGAGATATACACAATTATCTTTTAAAATTTTCTTTTCTAAGCTTCTCATCCAAAACATATTAAATAGTATGGAGTTATTTATCTTTCCCTACAGGCAAGAAACTTTGTAAAGCTGGTTTTCTTAGTGTTTGTTTCTTTTTATAGTAAGATTTTAACTATGGGTGGTGGTGGTGGTGTGTGCTATTGTGTCACCTACAACTCATAGCAACCCTACGTACTACAGCTCTGAAGACTGCCCTGTCCTGAGCCAGTCTCACTGACTCTGACACACCGACTCTCACTACCCCAATTCCTCTATTAATCCATCTAATCTGGGGTCATTCTCTCTTGCCCTGTCCCTCCACCCTTCTAAGCATGATGTCCTTCTCCAAGCACCAGTCTCTCCTCGCCACGTGCCCAAATTATGTGAGACAGACCTTCAAAATCCTAGCCTCCAAGGACAAACTTGGTTAGTAAAGATAATTCTTACAAACAATTAGTAGTATAATTTTGTTATTTATTAAGAGGAAAGATGAAAAAGGTAGGCTATCCTGAGACTAATAGGAGAAAGGGAAAAGTCTGTTTTGAGAATTCTAATTACTCTTATTTGAAATAAAAATTAAATAAATTTAGCTGGATAATGACTAAAAAGAACAGAAGAACTGATGCCTTTGAGTTGTGGTGCAGGAGAAGAGTACTGAACATACCATGGACAGCCAGGTCTGTCTTAGAGAGGGTGAAACTAAGATTCTCCTCAGAGACAAGAATTTTGAAACTCAGTCTAACAAACTGTGGGCATGTGGCCAGGAGGGACCGGTCCCTGGAGAAGGACATCAAGTTTGGAAGGGTGGAGGGACAGCTCAGGAGATGGGGCTATGAGAGTAGGTGTGTTGGAGTGAGACTGGACCAGGATAGAGCAGAGTTCAGTGCTGTGGTATGTAGGGTTGCGATGAGTTACAAGTGACTCAATGGCACATAACAACAATAACAACATGTGTTTCCATCCTTAAAGATGTTACCTTTTTACATCTTAATTATCACAATGTGGGGAAAAATATTTGTAAAATGTCATTGTATTTACTTTCCATTCTACATTACAGATGCTCTAAAATATTACTCTATGCCACTCAGACCTTCCTAGGAAAGTAAGTGATTTTGAGAGAAATACCAAAATACAGAGAGCAGGCAGGACTTCCACGCTCTGAGCTGGCAGAGCAAGGCTGAGCTAAAATTACAGAACAGAGGACCAGCTTTAGAAGCAAATTTAAGACAGGCTGAGACAGTTTCCATAATTCACCTGACACTATCCCTTTTCTCAAAGAATAAAGGCCACAAAGGATAAAGATCACACAGCCAGACACTGCTGTTACCACCTACCCCATCTTACTATTAACCCCTATGGAAATCTATTTTCATGCACAGAACACTAAACAAACTTAGAATCTGAGGACTCTATAGTGTTGTTGGATCACTTAATAAGCAAGAGAAGCAAGGGCTTAGTTACTTAGTAGTGCTTACTTACTACTCTACAACAAATAATTTCACTATTTTTTCACCACATCAAACATTCTGCTCTAGGGATGGCTAGCATCTACCTCTCTCCCAAGCCTACAGCACCTTCTTATAGAATCAAAACTTCTTCAAAAATTTACAATCTATGTTAGAGATGGAGTATAGAAGAAGCAGGGTAAACACAAGCTTACTTGTACTTCCTTACTCCTTACTAATCTTGTTGTAGTAAGTAAACACAAGTAAGCTCCTTACACTTCATTTTATATAAAACTAGCATCTACACTTGAGAAACTCTAATTGGGAAAAGAAGAAATTAAAGGAGGCCAAAGCTGGATTTTTTTAGTAGGTCAATCAGAGCCTCTTAATCTTGGCACTGAGGCGAAAATGTGGATTACTTAGTTCTATGATCATAAGCAAGTCAGGATTGTTGTAGCTGTTGTTGTTATGTGCTGGTGACTCACAGTAAACCTATGTACAATAGCCCTAAAACCTGCTCTATCCTGGGCCGAACTTATCGTCTCTGACACACCTACTCACATTACATCAGTCACTGAATCAATCTACCTCATCCAGGGTCTTCCTCTCTTGCACTATCCCTCTACCCTCCCAAGCATGATGTCCCTCTCCAAGGACTGTTCCCTCCTTGCAACATGTCCAAAGTCTGTCAGACAAAGTCTCTGAATCCTTGCCTTTAAAGAGCAGCCTGATTTCAACCTCTCCAAGTCGAATCAGTTTTTTCTCCTGGCAGTCCATAGTATATTCAATACTACTCTCGAACAACACAGCTCAAAGGCATCAATTCTCTTTCTATCATCCCTAGTCATTATCTAGCTTTTTGACGCATAGCAAGTAATCATGAAGACTATGGCCTAGATCAGGTGCACCTTAGTCTCCAGACAGATGTTGTTGCTCTTCAGTACTCTGGAGAGGTCCTTGACAGCTTACTTTCCCGATACAATTTGTCTTTTGATTTCTTGGCTGCTAGTTCCAAGAGTGTTGTTTGTGGAGCCAAGCACATTAATACTGTTAACAATATCAATCTCTTCACCATGTATCATAATGCTGCCAGTCTGCCCAGTGGTGCGGTCAGAATTAGATTTCCAATTTTAAAACTTTTTATTGACTTTTAAGGATGTAAAAGTTTATCATATACCTTAAGCCATCGATATTTTCCCATTTGGTATACAATACATTTGTTGTTGCTGTGTTAGGCACTGTTGAGGCAATTTCAATTCATAGCAACTATGCTGATCACACAATTCTATGGTCATGCTGTTGTTGTTGTTGTTATTGTTGTTGTGTGCTGTCAATTCGCTTGTGACTCATAGAGACCCTATATACAACAGCTCTGAATCTTGCTCTACCTTAAGTCGATTTAATTTTCTCTGACACACTTTCCTCCACTACCCCAGTCACTGAGTCAGTTCATCTCATCCAAGGTCTTCTTTTGCACTTTCCTTCCATCCTTCCAAGCATGATGCCCATCTCCAAGGACTGGTACCCTCCTGGCAACATGCCCAAAGTATGTGGGACAGAGATTTCAAATCCTTGCCTCCAAGGAACAGCCTGGTTTCACCTTCTCAAGGACAGACCTATTTGTTCTCTAGCAGTCAATGGCATGTATGTTCAATACTCTTCTCTGTCACCACAACTCAAAGGCATCAGTTCTTCTATCATCCTTAGTACTGTTGAGCTCTGTGATGCACAGCAAGTAAAAAAGACCATGGCCTCGATCCAACTTGCCACTAAGACCAAGCTGCCACGCATATTTGCCCACAGTGCTAACACCATTTGGGAGAAGAGAAATGATTGGACAGAAGAAGTAGCTGGAGGCCTGAGTCATCACATCAGGTATTTATTGCCTCACTTCGTGGAGACTTTGCCATCACCCCAGTGTCAGGAATGCCAGTATCACAGGGGAGTGGAGAGGAAACAGGAGGGCAGACAGGGTAGGAGGCCTGAGCCATCAAACCAGAGTTGGCTAGGGGCAGAAGATAGGAGATGCTAGAGGAGTAAAGACAGGGAATTGAGCTGGATGCTAGCAGGGCAGGAGAAGAGTGGAAACATGACACATGGACTGAAAGTGTGGGCCTCTAGGATCAACGCTTGATCTGTTACTTGCATACTCTGATCAGATCTTTTGGGTAAAATGCTTGTGTGTCAAATATTGCTCTAAAGCTAAGTATCCAAATCAAGATAGACTAGGGAGAAGGACTGGCCATCCACTTCCTAAATAACAGGCCTTCAAAAACCCTATGTACAAACCCTACCATCATACTAGGAGGGGCTATTCCTTGGATAGCTAAAAAAAATGATGCTCAAAAATTTTTAAAAAGGCAGAGGACTGTTGTAAAACAAGAATGACACTGGGGTTGGGAGGAGACTGAAAAAGATCGGTTCAATAATGTATACTGCATTGAAACAGACAAGGGAGAAAACTGTTTAAAAGGGATATGCATTTTTGTCATGACAGGAGTCTAGAGTGAAGACAGCATAGTGGAGTGGACCTGGGGGAGGGACTGTAAAACAATGAAAGAATTTTTCTTTTACTTTTCCAAGGGGGTAATATACTAGGAGGGGAGGATTGGGAGGGGAGAAAGGTGCAACAATGAATAAATGGAAACCCAAAGTCTCTGTAAATTTTCACTGAAATTTATAATAAATTTAAAAAATAAACAAACTGAAATTAGAACTTCCATAAAACCTCCCCCTCCCCCAAAGAAAATAAAGGCAGAGAGTTGGTGAAGGAAAAGAAGACCCTCAAGCAAGTGCATTAACAAGTGACTGCCGCAATGGGTTCTAGTGTGTCAGGAAGTGTGAGGATAGGACAGGGTTCAGATCTGTTGTTCATAGAGTCTCTACGGGTCACACTTGGCTTGACGGCACCTAACAACAACAACAACAACAAAACAATAGTCATAAGCAATACCTCTGAATTTGGCCAATTATAACTCAGGGCAGTTAAGGTGCCCCTTAGAGACAAGGATGTTGGGACATCACCTTATATTTGAGTATGCTATCAGTAGGATAAAGGACATCATGTTTGGAAAATTAGAAGGTCCTTGAGGGGGAAGACAACCCTCAACGAAATGGACTGAAACAGTGATTATAAAAAAAGAGCCTAAACACAGCAAAGACCGTGAAGCTGGTGCACATTACTATCTGCAATATACAGATGTGGTTGTTATGAGTAGGAATAGGCTGAACAGCACCTAATGCCATAACGACAATGTCTCATTGTAAGCCAAAAGGGAAAATGTGGATGGATTAAGGTACACAATAAATAGTGACATCATTAAAAGTCAGTAAGAATTTTGAAAACTGTGCAGCCCTGTGTTTTTACCCCTCCCTGTCCTTACCACTCCAGTAGCCATATTCCTTGTCTTTGAGTTCCTGTAGATATTTTACTAATTATCCTTCTGTTTTTACAATAATAGTTTCATGCCATATTTGTCTTTATGAGACTGTGTTAGTTCACTCAGCATAATGCTCTCCAGCCTCTCCCAAGTTACGTAGTATTTTTCAAAATCGTTACTCCTTTCAGTCCATTGATTGTGGTTGGACATTTGGGCTGTTTTCATGTTTGATAGGTGGAGGGAGAGGAGGAAGAAAATGGATCTGGGAAAAAGACAGGTAATGATGGGCAAGGCCCAGTGGT
>NW_006399784.1:21039162-21040448 GCF_000299155.1 Elephantulus edwardii
AGATTATGAATAGCTTTAGTTTGCTTGGATCCACAATCAACACTCTTGGTACTAGCAGCCAGGAAATCAAACGATGAATTGCACTGAGAAAGTCAGCTCTAGAGGACCTCTCCAGAACTGAAAAGCAATGACATAAGTTTGAAGATGAAGATGTGCCTGATCCAGGCCATAGTCTTCAGAATTATTTGCTATGTGTCAGAGAGCTGGACAATGACTAGGGGTGACAGAAAGAGAATTGATGTCTTTGAGCTGTGGTGCTGGAGAAGAGGGTTGAATATACTATGGATGGCCAGGAAAACAACCAGGTTCATCCTAGAGAGGGTAAAACCAGGCTCCTCTGTGGATGCAAGGATTCTGAGGCTTCGTCTGACATACTTTGGGTATGTTGCAGGGAGGCACAAGTCTTTGGAGGGGACATCATGCTTTGAAGAGTGGAAGGACAGAGAAAGAGAGGGAGCCAATTGATGAGATGGATTGACTCAGTGACTGGGGTAATGAGTGTGAGTGTATCAGAGATGGTACAGTTGGTACAGGATAGAGCAGGTTTCAGGGCTGTTGCACATACGGTCACTATGAGTCACCAGCAACTGGACGACACATAACTACAACAACAATGCATGAGAATAATTGCGAAACACTTTGCGAATTAAGAATAGTGTGAACCACAATGTATATAAACTTTGTAAATAAACCAATAAAAAGAAACAATAATGAAAAATAAAGAGCATTCTGCTTGCACGTCTACCAAAAAAACACCCCACAACCCAATGAAAGTTGTAAATCTAATCCTGATTCTTTTCTTAAATAACCCCTTAAACATAATTTCTCTGTGTCTAACTGTATTTTCAAATAGAGCTATTAAGAGGAACTGGTCCTTGGAGAAGGACATCATGCTTGGAAGGGTGAAGGGACAGGACAGGAGAGGACGAACCCGGATGAGAAGGACTGCTAACAGTAACTGGGGCAGAGAGGGTAGGTGTGTTGATGTTAATGAGACTGGCTCAGGACAGAGCAGTCTTCAGAGCTGTTGTACATAGGATCACTATGAGGTGCAGGCAACTCGACAGCACATAACAACAACTGCAATATTTTAGCGAGTTTTACAGACTCCTCCAAATTCCAATGCATAGAATTCTATAAAGACCATCATATCACCACTGAACATCACCCAAATATATTGACATGAACCACCACGTATTTATTACTATTCTAAGTGTTTTGAGTTCAGTGCATGACCTGCAAATAATTAAGCAAAACAAAGACATATCCAAAAAGTAACTGGCTAG
>NW_006399784.1:21042179-21052520 GCF_000299155.1 Elephantulus edwardii
GATTCAGTGACTGGGGTAATCGGGATGGGTGTGTCAGAGGCAGTGCGCTTGGCGCAGGATAGAGCAGGGTTTAGGGCTGTTGTGCATAGGGTCGCTATGAGTCAGAAACGACTCGACGGCACATAACAACAACAACAATGTCTCTTTGACCCATTTAAGTGTAGTATTTTTAACTATTAAAAAATTGGAAATTTCCAATACAGATTAGTTTTTAAAAAATCAAATTCTTAATGTCCATTATAATGCTGATTGAGAATAATACATAAAATGGCAGAGGCAAATGTTCACACTCTACCGGTAAGCAAGAAAAGCAGCTATGCATAGCATAGCCACATTATGTATAATGTATTAGATGCCCTATATTGAGATGAGGATGGTACAGGATAGGGCAAGATTTCAATCTATTTTTCATAGGGTTTATATGAGTTGTAGTCAATCCAACAGTACCTACCAAAAGCATTATCATTATATATCTATGGAGACTATGGGGAGAGATAACACATTTTGTTATTGTTATTGTTATTGTTTTAAATCACATTCTTGGCCTAGTCAACCTAATTAATTCAACAGTACCTAAGAATAACAACAATATTGTTATACATATATGTGTAATATTTATAAGTAATACTATGAGGAGAGATAAGACATGAACCAAAATTCTAAACAGGCACATTTCATTATTTCCTTTATTATTTCCATACTCCAAAGTCTCTATTACAGTGTGTAATAACTTTATAACAAAAAAGAAATATATATATACAGGACTGGAAGATATACAATAGGCTTACAAATTACTAACTTATTCTACATATTAAATGCATTATGAGTTCAGACAGAAAGACATCACTATGGGTTGGGATAGCCAAGAAAATTGTTCTAAAGGAGGTTTCCTTGACCTGATCTTTACCACACAAACAGAATTTAGGTTTGTAACAAAGTGCTTAATTGCACTGACTCTAGAACTGGACTTCTAGTTCAAATCCTATTTCTGGCCCTTAGTAGTTAGTTGTATGAATTTAAGCAGGTCATTCTAATCTGTTCCTCTTTTTTCCTCATGTGAAAATAGTACTGCTGTATGTTCTTTCCTCACAGAATTCTTATAAAGATTGAAAGTATAGGCAAGGATTTTAAAGCAGTTCCTAAGCAGACAAAAAAATCATAAGAACGACAGTCTACCCTTTTGCTGAATTCTTATTGTCAGATGCATATGGAGCTCACATCTCACAATTCTAAAAAAAAAAAGCATTAGAGTTATGTCTATTGCATAGATGAATAAGCTAAGGCATAAAGAGGTTACCTAGTCAAGGTAAGTAGCTGAATTTAATTTCTCTTACCCACGATGCCACCTGTTGTTGTTGTTAATGTTTTATGCCAGTGAGTCAGTTAGACTCGTAGCAGCCCAATGGCCAACAGATCTCAACCTTGCTGTCTCATGATGCCATTTGCAGGGAGCAGTAAAAAAAGCTGACTCTGGGCCAGAAGTATTTATTACTTTTGAAAAGTTCAAGAAATCACTGACAGCACACATGGAACTGGATAATGAAAGCCAGCCTAGACAGTTTAACTCATCAGGCAATTGGGAGCTAATAAAGATTTCCAAGCAAAGTATTTAAAATGGAATAAAAGACAATTAGTTAGGCAGGTAAAGGTTGAATAAGTGAACATGAAACAAAATGTAGAAAAGGTAGGAAAAAGAAGGACAAAGCAGGTGTTGATGTGATGCAGGACTAAGGTGGAAAATAGCAAAGAAAATGGGGATCCGAGAAATCTGTTTTCAAAAAACCCCTTGAAGTAAAAAAGTAAGAAAAATAAGAAATCCATGAATACAGGTAGTGTGGGTAGAGGGGTATAAGTCATATTAGAGAGCTCAGGTGGCCTAGTGGCAGGACACTCCACTGCAATCCCAGAGGTGCACAGTTCAAATCCACTAGATGCTCCGCTGGAGAAGGAGGGGCAAACTACTCCTGTGTCAGTCAGATCCGATTTGAGGGCATGCACACACACACACACACACACACACACACCAAACAAAAAACCCAACCCACAAGAAAACAAGTCATATCTCACTAACTAGTAAGAGGCAGACCAGTTTTGTTCAATGACTTAATTACAAATTTACTCTTTTTAAAAACTTAACCAAAGATGTAGACAAAGCAAAGCATCACAAAACATCATACTCTGTATAAGGAAGATGGTGACTGAAAATAAGGGACAAAAATTATTAGCAAAGAATCACTGAGAACAAATTGTCATTTACAAAATTAAGATAAGGAGGCCATTGATAGCTAGTACTGACAAAAATCCCAAGTTTGATGCCATTTCCTGGTAGAAAACCAAAATACCTTAGAACCTTGTTTTCAAGAGGCAGTCAGAGCATGCCAATAAAAATATCTAATTAGCCTAATAAACTGAGTGGAGAGTATGTCAAACCTATGTGTGCTCCAGGGGAAAGCAGTATCACATAAAAGTCTGTCAATGTAAACATCTACATTCATAAAAGGGATAGGACCATGAAGTACCCAGTATGTAGAAATGTAAAGAATATGGCTGGTTGGTAATGACAACACAAGAATCTCAAAAGAACAAGCTCTCTCATGGTGAAAAAGAGGTAAAGATTGCAAAAATGTATGCATTATTGCTAATGTCCAATTATCAGCTCAGGGCTAGCAATTTTACCACATTATGCCCGCATTAACATTCTCACTCTCAACTTAATGCTTTATTAACCTAACTGATAATGCTTCTCTTCAGTAGTGGTTATTAGCAAATATATGTGATGTCTGCTGAAACTAAAAAAAGTAACTCATTCATTCAGTAATATTCTTGGGCACTTACCAAGCACAGGAAATGAATGATTATCTGTATGCAGTCTTCTGTTCGTAAGACGAGAGAGCTCTAATAACCAAGCTGGTGTGTTTATGAACAACCTAGACAGAAGAGAAATGACAACACAAGCTTCATTTAATAGCCTGCCAATTACTGAGTGCAGCTGGCTCACTATACCTTCAAGAGGTTCATATATATCCACGAAGTAAATTTTCTTCTCTAAGGAGAATAATATTCTACTGTCTCTCCAATGAACTATAGCCAAAGTCAGTGTAAGGAAAAATTTATATAGTTGCTTATCCAAATAGTCTTGCCTGCTCCAACATCAACATCATTGCCTGGAAAGAATGTTAGTCCAGGAAGCTGCAGAAGCTTATGCTCCAAGCTCTGGTGAGGCTGGATGACTTGAGTAGCTAGGAGTTCTGCCTGACTCAGGGAAACTAGACAAGTCCATGCCAGGTAACGAGAGTAGAACAGAGTCAGCTATAGAAGCAGAATGCTCGTATCTTTTCCAAATGTTTCCTTTTCTCCACTAAAATTTTACATGAAATTGTATATTGGTTCATTTGTGAAGTAAGAATTGTCTATTATGCCCAATTTTACTGCTAAAGTATTTAAAGCCTTTTTGAACTTGACAAATAAATCACCTTATATTACATGGATTACACTGATTTTTAACCTTGAGGCATAGCAGTTAAGCACTCAGCTACGAAAGACTGGTGGTTCAAATCTACCAGACACTATGTAAAAGAAAGATCTAACAGTATACTTCTGTAAAAATTATATTCTTTTTTTATTATTTTTTTATTGGCAGTTATTGGTTGCACTGCGTCAGAATCAACTAAAAGGCACACGACAATAACAGGATTACTGATATTTAAGTATTTGAAAAACTAAATAGTGCTATCCTATAAAATGAAATAACAAAACTTAAAATTTCACTTGTTGTTATGTGCTGTCATTGTTATGTTGTTATGTGTTGTCGAGGTGCTTGCAACTCATAGTGACAGTATGTACAACAGCCCTAAACCCTGCTCTATCCTGTGCCAACCTTCTTGTATTTTTCACACCTACCCCCGTTATCCCAGTCACTGAATCAATTCATCTCATCAAGGTTCTTTCTCTCCTGTGCTGTCCCTCCACTCTCCCAATCATGACATCCCTCTCCAAGGACTGGTCCTTCTTTTCAACATGCCCAAAGTATGTCAGACAAAGCTTCAGAATCCTTGCCTCCAAGGATCAGCCTGGTTTCACCTTTCTTGAGACGAATGCATTTGTTCTCCTAGCCATCCATGGTATATTGAACACTCTTTTGCAGTATCACAGCTCAAAGGCATCAATTCTCCATAGCTTGAATTAGGCACACCTCAATCTCCAGAATTACATCATTGCTCTGCAGTACTTTGGAGAGGTCTCTGACAGCAGACTTTCCTAATGTAATTTGTCTTTTAATTTCCAGGCTGCTAGTACCAAGAGTGTTGATTGTGGAATCAAGCAAACTACCTGTTAACAATCTCAACCTCTTCACCATCTATCATGATAGTGAAAATTGGCTCAGTGGTGAGAATCTTTGTTTTCTTTGTTTACTGAGCTTCAACCCATATTGAAAGCTATAGTCCTTGACCTTCTGCAACAAGCGCTTCAGGTCTTCCTCAGTTTCAGCAAGCAGGGTTGTTTCATCTGTTGATAAGTCTTCCTCCAATCTTGATGCCACATTTCTCCTCAAGTAGCCCAGCCTCCCAGATAATCTGTTCTGCATATAGATTGAAAAGGTATGGAGACAGGACACATCCCCGACATACACCCTTCCCAATTTTGAACCATGCAGTATTTCCTTGCTCTGTTCTGACGACTGCCTCCTGCTCCAAGTAAAGGTTTCACACAAGCACAATCAAGTGTTCTGGGATTCCCATTCTTCTCAGAGTCAGCCACAGTTTGTTTTGATGCACACAGTCAAATGCCTTTGCATAGAAAATGAAATTCAGATAGGCATTCCTCTGGTGCTTTCTGCTTTCAGCCAAGATCCATCTAACATTAGCTCCCCTTCCTAAACAACATGCCGCCAGAAACTCTAAGAACTTTGATAAGTGTGGACCGTTGTAGAGGGGCTTCAGGCCTCTTGTTCACAGGGTTGCTAGGAGTCATGCTCAACTCGAAGGTAATCAACAACAACATCATCCCTAGTACCACGGCCCTGTGTAAACCCAGCCTGCACTTCTGGCAGTTCTCTGCTGATGTGCTGTCCCAGTCGGTTTTGGATAATCTTCAGTAGAATCTTGCTTGCATGTGATATCAATGATATTTTTTTATAATTTCAGTACTGTGTCAGGACACCTTTCTTTGAAATGGGAACAAATAAATTTCACTTAAGATTTTTAAAAATATATTTATAAATATTTTGCTTTTTGAGCATTGATTGCTTTCTAAAAAAGATCTTCTTCACTTTGGCTATAAACTAAGTCATATAACTACTCAATTCTATTAGCTTGGACATCTCTGAGATGGAACAACTATAGAACTTACATCTGCTGCAACTAGGATCCAATTTGAAGCATCCAAGTTATACAACAACAAAGTCTTCTCGTAATTTGCCTTTAATTCGTCTGCCTAGAGCATTCAACTTAATTTTCAAATATCTTTGTTTTCACAGGTCTATTTCATCCATTTATGTGATAATTAGTGAAGTAATTTTTATACTGGGATGCACAATCAATAACAACAGAAACATCAACACCATTACCGTTCTAGGCAAATCTGCTGCGAAAGACCTCTTCAGAGTGACTGACAAAGAGCAAAGATGTTACTATAAAGACTAAGATGGTTCTGACTGAAGTAATAGTATTTTCCAGTGGCTTATTACGACATGGAGATTGAACAACAAATAAGTAAGACCAAAGAAGAATTGATGCTTTTGAATTGTAGCATGGGCAAAGTATGTTGAAAATACTATGCACTGCCAAAAGAATAAGCACATTTGTTTTGGAAGAAGTGAAGCCCATAATGCTCCTTAGAAATGAAGATAGTGAGATTTCAACTCACATACCTTGGGCATGTTAGCAGGAAAGGCAAGTTCCTGAAGAACATTATGTTTGGAAAAGTCAAAATTTAGAGGAAAAATAGGGAAACTCTCAAGGAGATGGATTGACACAGTGATTGTAACAACGATATTACGCATAGCAGAGATCATGAGGTAAGCTCAAGTTAGGCAGGGTTTTGTTCTGTTGTACACAGGTTCACTCTGAGTCATTGCCAACTTGACAGCACCTACAGTAATGAATGAAGCTGGGTTAAGTAAAATTGAGAGTGTAATCATGTAAATATGTATACACTTCAGTGATAGGAAATGTCTCAGATGCCAGGAGCACACTGGAACCAGCCAACCATCTAGAGCATTCAGCAAGGCGTGGACAGAGTCATGATGAAAGGAAAGAACTGGCAATGGAGAGGACCCTTAGGTTAGTTAAGAAAACTTCCATTATATTATTTAAAAGAAGACACTGTGTTCTAAAAAGATGAGCACTATCTTGAAAGGTTATCTCTAGACAAGGTCAGTCTTTTGAAGGGAAAAGAGGTTTCTCAAAGTTTCTGATTATCTCTAAGTAGCCTCCACATGCCTTGGGGGTAAAGTGTTGTTATTCAGTTAAGCATTTTGAGAAAGGAAGTCCATGACACTATCTACATAACAAGAATTTATAGCCTAAGGCATCTTCAGTTCAATTTGCACAGCTACTGGAGGACAATAACTCCTAATATAACAAACTCATTTTGATTGGGTTGAAACTGACTCATAGCTGACCCTCCAGTGGATTTTCAGAGGGTGCAAATCACACAGGAGGAAACTGCCCGTCTTTCTCCTCTGGAGCAGCTGCTGGAGTTGAACCACTTGTTTCTGGGTTGGCAGCTCCTTACCCACTAGGCCTCCAGAGTTCCCTCTAATACACAAGCTAGTAAAAAAATCTCCAGGCTGATAGCAGTTGATTAAAAAAAAATTTGACATAGAAGTGTGCAAAAAGAAGTCTCTTGTTGATCTCTCTTACCAAGGAAGACATCATTATCATTAGATTTATGCCTTTTAACAACACTGAAGCAAACTTGCTGTTATCACGTGCATTCTGACTCATGGTTACCTCCCATTAGGTTTTCAAGGGTGTAACTCATTACAGGAGAAGCCTGCCTATGTTTCTTCCATGGAGCAGCTCATAGACTTGAAACACCTACCTTTTAGCTAGTACCCCAAGTGCTGTGCACCATACCAACAGGGCTCCTTCAAGCCCCTGTAGAGGGAGGATCCTAGTTCCTGGAATTCCAATCATCACTTTCACCACTATCTCCCATAGCTTCTTTTGTTTACGTGTATGTTAACAATAAAAGAAGCTGAAGAAGAACTAGCCAAAAAAAAAGGCTGTCATAAAAATAAGTGATCAAGCTCAGATTTCCCATTTTGATGCAAGATTGTAATATAATATGAAAGCTCTAGTACCATGAAACAAAAAAAATACTCCTAACATTCTCTTAACTAAAGATATCATAATAAAAAAGATAGTAGTTTGGCTATTAACAAAGTTTATGATAATTGAATTCTTGCATAATTATGTCAAATGGTAAATTATGCTAGAGTTATGAATAAGTCGAAAGAATATGCAAAAAAGTTCTCAAATTTGATACCAAAAACATGTTCCATGAAAGAAAAAGACTAATAAATCAAATTTACAAAAAAAATTTTTTAAATGTTTTGTTCCATGAAAACCCTTGGTAAGATGAAAAGACAAAAACAGGTTGGTAGAAAATACTTATAAACCATATTTCCAAAAAGAACTATAACCAAGAACATTTAAAAAATATTAAAACTGAACTATAACCAAGAATACTTTAAAAATGTTAAAACTCAACATAACTCAAAAACATATGTATGCTGTAAAGTCAATTACTATTCATACTGACTCTATGAAAAAATGGCTCTGAATCTTGACTATTCTGAGCTAATTTCACTGTCCCTAAGACACCTGACCCTATTACCATAGTCACTGTGTCGACTGATCTCATCTGTGATCCTTCTCTCTTGCACTGGCCTTCTACTGTTCCAAGCATGGTATCTTTCTCCAAGAATGGGATCCTTCTAACAAAATGCCCAAATTATGTGAAAAAGAGTTTCAAAATTCTTGACTCTAAGGAGCAATCAATAACCTAAATCAACATCATAATATGCAGATGACACAACCTTGCTTCATGAAACTGAAGAGGACCTGGTGCACTTGCTGCAGAAAATCAAAGTCAGTAGTCTTCGATATGAATTAAAGCTCAATAGCAAGAAAACCAAAATTCTCACCACTGGGCCAACTGGCAGAGCTATGAGAGATGGAGAAGGGACTGAGGTTGTTAACAATTTCAGGTTACTAGGCTCCACAATCAACACTCCTGGCACCAGCAATCTGGAAATCAAAAGACGAATTGACTGTTAAAATCTGCTGTCAGGAACCTCTCCAGAGCACTAAGAAGCAATGATGTCAGTTTAGAGACAAAGGTGCGCCTGATCCAGGCCATGATCTTTGCAATTACTTGCTATGCATCAGAGAGCTGAACAATGATTAAGGATGACAGAAAAAGAACTGATGCCTTTGAGTTGTGGTGCTAAACAAGAGTATTTGAACATAGACTGCCAAGAGAACAAACATGTCTGTCTTAGAGAGGGTTAAACCAAGAGAACAAACATGTCTGTCCTAGAGAGGGTTAAACTAAGTTTCTCCTTGGAGGCTAGGATTTTGAAGCTTTGTCTCACATACTATGAGGATGTGTCCAGAAGGGACAAATCCTTGGATAAGGACAGCATGCTCAGAAGATAGATGGACAGAACAGGAGAGGAAGACCCCCAAATGAGATGATTGACCCAGTCCCTGGGAGAGTCGAGGCAGGTGTGTCAGAGTCAGTGAGACTGGCTCAGGATAGGACAGGCTTCAAAGCTGTTGTACATAGATAGGGTCATATAAGTCAAAGGCGACTCCATGGCACATAACAACAACAAGGAGCAAGCAAGCATCCTCTCCTGATCAGACCTATTTGTTTTCTGATAAGTCCATGATATATTCAATATTCTTCTCTAGCACCACAACTCAAAGGCAGAGCTTCTTCTTCTGTCATCCTTAGTCACTATCTAATTCTTAGGCACATAGCAAGCAACTGTGAAAATCATGTCCTAGATCAGGTATATTTTAGTTTTTAGACTGATATCATTGCACTTTAGGCCTTGAAAAGGTCCTTAACTGCAGATTTTCCCAGTGCAGCTCATCTTTTGATTTTCTGACAGCTAGTGCCAAGTGTGCTGATTGTGAATCTGAGCATGGTGAAATAATTAACAACTTTAAACTTGTCTCTATTTATCATGACGCTGCCAATTGGCCCAGTGGCAAGGATATCTGTTTTCTTGGGACACAATCCATATTGAATGTTGCAGTCCTTCATCTTCTGGAGCAAGCACTTCAAGTCCTCCTCAGTTTCAGCAAGCAAGGTTGTATCATCTGTATAACCCAAGTTGCTGATGAGTTCTCCCCCAATCCTAATGACACATTCTTCTTCATAAAGTCCAGCCTCTCAAATGATCTGTTCAACATATAGATTGAAAAGTTGGAGAATGGATTTATGCACTCCATTCTTGATTTTAAACCATATAGTATTCACTTGTTCTTTTCAGACAACAGCTCCTTGGTCTAGGTATAGGTTTCACATGAGCACAAGTAAGTGTTCTAGGATTTCCATTCTTCTAAATGTTAGTGACATTTTGTTGTGATCCACACAGTCAAATGCATTTGCATAGTTGATAAAACACAAATAGACATCTTTGTGGTACTCTCCGCTTTCAGTCAAGATCCATCAGACACCAGCGTTGACATCCTTAGTGCCACAGCTTATAAACCCTGCTTGTATTTCTGGAAGTTTTCTTGTCAATGTACTGTTCTAGTTGGTTTTTTGATAACTTTTGCAAGATTTTGCTTGCATATAATATTAAATTATATTGTTGAATCATTTCTGCATTCCGTTGAATCATATTTTTGAGAAATGAAACAAATATGGATCTGCTCTAGTCAGTTGGCCAGGTAGCTGTTTTCTACATATCTTTAAAAAAAAAAAAGTTCTTACGCATTATTTCTCACATTGGATCTTTCCCATTTCCTTCACCCTCCCCCTCCACCCAGCAAATGGTTTGACCCTGTGATTAACCACCCTCCACATACACCCCTAACCCTGCCCTCACCCATCCATATACAGGGCTGCATTTGGTTGTTGAAATATGTCAATCAATTTTTCATCAATTCATGGGGCCTTATTTTTTTTGCCAGTTTCTTCAGAAAAGCATGAACTTTTTAATTTATTACCACTCGTTCTTGATCATATGCTATTTCTTTAAATGACTCTGTCTGCCAATTCTTTTTGGTACAGTGACTCTATGCATTCCTTCCATTTTCTTTGGTGGGGGCTTTTAATTTCTTTTTCTAAAGAAAAAATTTATTTTATAATAGTTTA
>NW_006399784.1:21053926-21061034 GCF_000299155.1 Elephantulus edwardii
AATCAAAGGCTGGAAAAAAATATACTAAGCAAATGGCAACGCCAAAAAAAGCAGGAGTAGCAATATTAATCTCTGATAAAATAGATTTCAGAATGAAAACCACCATAAAAGATAAGGAAGGATATTACATACTGATTAAAGGCACAATAGATCAAGAAAACATAACCTTGGTCAATGTTTATGCACCAATTGATAGACCTCCAAAATAACGTAAAACAACAGTTAACAGAATTGAAGAAGGAAATAGACAGCACCACAATAGTGGTAGGAGATTTCAACATACTACTATCACCAAAGGATAGGTCAACCCAAAAGAAACTCAACAAAGATGCAGAAGACCTGAACTACACAATCAGCCAACATGATCTTGTGAATGTATTCAGGGAATTGCACCCAAATAAAACTCAATTCACTTTCTTCTCAAGTTTACATAGTATATTCTCCAGAATTGCTCACATAAACAAAGCAAGCCTCAACAAATTAAAAAACACTGAAATAATACAAAGTATCTTCTCAGATCACAATAAAATGAGAAATTAATCACAGGGGTATAAAGTTTACAAAATCATCCATGTGGAAGGTAAACAACTCTCTGCTAGAACATGATGGAGTTATAAAAGAAATAAAGAATGAAATTAAAAAGTTCCTCAAAACAAATGAAAATACAACACATTAAAATATTTTGGATACAGCTAAGGCAGTCACCAGGGGGGAAGTTTATAGCAATAGGTACACACATCAAAAGAAATAAAGGAGAAAAATCAATGATCTAACTCAACACCTTCATCATCTAGAAAAAGAACTACAGCTTCTAGAAAAGAGAAATTATAAAGACAAGAGCTGAAATCAATGAGATAGAAAACGGAAAAACAATTGAAGCCATCAATAAGACCAGGAGCTGGTTTTTTGAAAGAGTCAATGAAATTGACAAACCACTGGCAAACTTAACAAAGGGGATGGGGGGAAGGAAAGATAGAGAGAACTCAATTAAGAAATGATAGAGGTGACATCACTATAGAACCAAAGGAAACTAAATTGATAATATCAGACTACTATGAAAAGCTATACTCTGATAAATTTGAAAACCTAGAGGAAATGGACAAATTCCTTGAAACTTGAAGTATATATGCAAAAAACCCTATCCAGACTGGCAAGGCAAGATATAGAACACTTGAAGAGACCCATCACAAAAGAAGAAATTGAATAGGTAATAAAAAGACATCTCCATAAGAAAAATCCTAGACCAGATGGCTTCACAGCTGAATTCTACTAAACACTCAGAGAGGATCTATCACTAATTCTATTTAAACTATTTAAAAATATTGAAAAAGAACGAACACTTCCAGTGTCATTCTAAGATGTAAGAATAACTCTAATACCAAAACCAGGTAAAGATATATACAAACCAATATATCTCATGAATATTTATGCAAAAATCTCTAATAAAATCCTAGCCAATAGAATCCAAAAGCACCTTAAAAAATAACTCACCATGGCCAAGTAGGATTCATAACAGGTATGCAAGGATGGTTCAATATAAGAAAAACAATCAATGTAATGCACAAATTAACAAAATAAATCATAAGAACCATATGAGCTTAGCAACTGATTCAGAAAAGGCATTTGACAAAATCCAACACCCCTTCCTCATAAGACACTCAATAAAATTGGAATAGAAGGGAATTTCCTCAAGATAGTGAAAAGAATATATGCAAAAACGAGTGCCAATATCATTCTCAATGGAGAAAGACTAAAACTATTTTGCTTGTGAACAGGGACCAGACAAGGATGTCCACTGTCTCCACTTCTATTCAGTATTGTATTGGAAGTGCTTGCTAGGACAATACAATAAGGAAATAAAGGTATCCAGATCAGCAAAGAGATAATTAATATATCGCTATATGTGGATTATATGATAGTGTACATAGAAAACCCCAAAGATTCAGAAAAACAAACAAACAAACAAACAAAAAACACAAAAAAACCTGTTAGAGCTAGTAGGCCAATTTAGTAGAGCAGCAGGATTTAAGATCAATATCCAAAAATCAGAGGAATTCCTTTAAAGTAACAAAGAACTCAGAGAAGGAAACTAAGAAAGCAGTAACATTTACAATAGCTAAGCACAAATTGAGATACATGGAAGGGAATCTAACTAAAGATACAAAAGACCCATACAAAGAAAATTACAGAACATTTCTGCAAGACACAATAAAATACCTAAAGAAACAGAAAAATGTGCCTTGTTCATGGAAAGAAAGACTCCATATTGTGAAAATGACAATCCTACCCAAAACAATCTACATGTTCAATGTAATCCCAATTCAGATACCAAATTCATTTTTCAAGGAGAGGGAAAGGGAAATGTTCAAGTTTATTTGGAGAGGCAAGAGACCCCAATAAGCAAAACACTTCTGAGAAACAAAAATGACGTGGGAAGTATAGCACTCCCTGACCTCAAAACCTACTACACAGCAGAAGTAACAAAAAAACAGCATGGTACTGGTACAATGACAGGCACATAGATGAGTGGAACAGAACTGAGAACTCAGAAATAGACCCAGATATCTATGGTCAACTGATATTCTAGAAAAAAAATCAAAGCTTTCAAATGGGGAAATGACAACCTCTTCAATAAGTGGTGCTGGCGAAACTGGACTGCCACCTGCAGAGAGCTGAAACAGGATCCACATCATACCACACACAAAAATCACCTCAAGGTGGTTAACAGACTTATGAGTAAAGCCCCAAACCATAAAGTTCATAAGGGACAAACTGGGTCAAGCTTAGAAGCCCTAGTCTACGATATAAAGAGACTTCCAAATATAGCCAGAAATGTACAGCCTGAAGAGGATAAAATTGATTAAGGGGGCCTTCTTAAGATTAAATCCCTGTGTTCATCAAAAACTTTTTCCAACAGGATGAAAAGAAAACCTACTGACTGGGAACAAACATTTGGCAATACCATCTCAGATAAGAGTCTCATAACAAAAGTTTACAGAATACTCCTGAGACTCCACAAGAAAAAAGTCTAATAACTCAGTTACAAAATGGACAAAAGGCATGAACAGAAGTTCACAGAGGAAGATATTCAAATAGCCAACAGACATATGAATAAATGCTCCAAATCACTGGCAATAAGAGAGACGCAAATTAAAATCACAATGAGGTACCATCTTATTCCAATAGCAGTGGCAAAGTTTAACAAGACAGCAAGTAATAAATGTTGGAATGGGTGGGATTGTACAATGGTACAACCACTCTGGAAGGCAGTTTGGCACTTCCTCAAAAAGCTGAACAGAGAAATTCCATAAGACCCAGCTATTCCATTGCTTGGAATATACCCAAAGAAAATGAGAACTGAGGCTCAAACAAAAACGTGTATACCAGTGTTCACAGCAGCATTATTAACCATTGCAAGAACATGGAAATGGCTCAGATGTCCAACCACAAACAAATGGATTGAGAAGTTATGATACATTCATATAATGGAATACTACACAGCACAATCATTTTGTTAATGACTACCTAACTTGGGAGGGATTGGAGAGCATTATGCTGAGTGATTTAACTCAGTCTCACAAGGACAAATACTGTATAAAACCATTAATGTAGAACAAGTATGAGGATCCAAGGTGGAGGGGGAGGGTGGAAATAAAGGGGTGTAGAGGAGGATGTTAATCATAGGGCTGCACAAATCGATGGGTGGGTGGGGTGAAGGAAATGGGAAGGATCTGTTGTGAAAAACAATGTATTCAAACTTCATAGATAAATCAGAATAAAAGAAAAAAGACACACACACACAAAACAAAACAAAACAAAACCCACCCCAAATTGTGCAACCCTATGATTATCCTTCCCCCCTATCCACCTCTCTGTTTCCTCCTTCCTGTCTTGGATCCTCAAACACATTTTTCTTTCTATTTCTACAATAATGGTCTTATCTTAGTATTTGTCCTTATGGGACTGAGTTGGTTCACTTAGCATACTCTACAGTCCCTCCCAAGTTAGGTAGTGATTTTCAAAACCATTGCTCCTGTATGCTGCAGTAGTATTTCATCGTTTGAATATGCCAAATACAGCCAGAAATGTACACGCCAGAGAGGATAAATTAATGAATGGGACCTTCTAAAGATTAAACCCTGTGCACATCAAAACCATTTTTTCAGCAAGTGAAAAGAAAACATACTGACTGGGAAAAAACAACAGCATTTCAGACAAGGGTCCCGTTTTCTTATGATGTTTCCTACATCGTTCAAGATTTTTCTCATAGCATCTTTCAATATTGCAACTCACGGCTTGAATTTGTTCTTCATTTCCTTTAGTTTGAGAAATGCCAAATGACTTCTTCCTTTCTTATTTTCTGACCCCTTCTCTTTGCACATTTCATTATCATACTTTGTTTTATCTTCACAAGCATCCCTTTGGAATCTTTTGTTGAATTCTTTAACTTCATCACTTCTTCCACTTGTTTTAATAATGCATGAGAAAAAATGAAAAAGAAATCTGAACAGATACTTCAACAAAAAGAAATACAGATGACAAATAAGTTCATGAAAATATGTTTAACATTAGTAAAAGTGGCAATATTAAATATTGATGAGATTGTTAAAAGAAATAGGATGATGCATTGCAAATGAAAATGTAAAATGATACAGGCACTCAAGATTAGTGTTTCTTGAAAAAATAAGAGAAACAACTAAACACGTAACCCACATATATCCTGGGACCATACAACCCAATAATTGACCTACTGGGCACTTTATTCTAGATAAATAAAAGTTGTATTCACACAGCAACAAAATGTTCACAACATCTTTATGTGTACAGGTAAAACCTGGAATAAACTCATATGAACTTCTAAAGGTAAGTAGTTAGACACATGATGCTACATTTATACTACAGAACACATGCTTGGAAGGGTGGAGGGACAGTGCAGGAGAGGTAGACACAAATGAGATGGACAGATACAGTAACTGGAATAATGAGAGTAGATGTGTCAGGGACAGTGAGATTACTGTCAGAGACAGTGAGATTACTGTGCATAGGGTCGCTGTGAGTCATAGTTGACTTGACAGCACATAATAAGCAAAAACTTGGATGAACCTCCAGGATATTTTTGCCTCACAAAGAAAAAAAAAATAAAGGCCCATCACATATGGTTGAATATTTTTAAGTTATTAAATTTTGGAAATGGAAAAGCTAGTAATTCCTCTGTGTTAAGTATGGGAGGCTGTAAACCTTAAGAATGTTTCAACAGATCATAAAGAAGTAAAGAGAAGGAAGGAAGGAAAGAAGGAGGGAGGGAAGAAAGGAAAGAAGGAAGGAAGGAAGGAAGAAAAAAGGTCAATGCCCACAACGTAGATGTAGGAATCAGTGAGATCAGGCAATATATTCTTTCACTGAGAACATAAAAGAGCACACCTTTCCGAAGGCTATTTGGTAATATTACTAAAAAAAAAGTGGCATACAAACCTTTTGATCCAAAAAAGCCACTTTGGTGGCATTATTTTTGTTAATTATAACAAAATATATTTATACTTTTACAAGAGCTCAGATAATCCAGAAGGAGGACTCCGTCCCTCCATATGCAATAGAATCTACTGATATAACCAAAGGATATTTTTAAACTGTCAACGAATAAACCATTACCTTTATGTTCTACCTTCTTTAGGGTTTACTTTTAATAATTAATTCATGATATGTCAAATATTTTGTTTACGACCATATTCGTTCAGTACTGATTTTTATGGTTAAAGACTGCTGTGGTTAGGTATAATCAAGTTAACTCCTACTAAGTCTGAAAACAACAAATCAAAACCCTGCCTGATCCTGCAACAGCCTCACAATCTCTGTTCTGTTTAAGCACACATTTTCAGTCAGTGTTAATCTATCTCATTGAAGGCCCTTCTCGTCTTCACTCACTACTTTTCCGAGCATGAGTTCCTTTTCCAAGCACCAGCCCTTCCTGACAACATGCTGGAAATCTGTAAATTGAAGCCTCACCATTCTAGGGAACACTGCCTGTACTTCTGAAGATAGATTTGTTTGTTGTTTGGCCAAAACATACTAGATTCAATAGTCTTTGCCCACATCACACAATTCACAGGCATCAATTCTTCTTTGGTCTTCCGTAGTCAATATCTAACTTTCACAAACACAAGAAGCAACTGAAAAATACCATAGCTTGGGTCAGGCACATTTTAATCTTCAAAGTATTCTCTTTACCCTTAATCACTTAAAGAGTCCTTAACATCATATTTGCCTAATACAATACACCATTTACTTACTGCTACCTCCATAGGCGTTGATAGTGGATCAAAGCAAAATCAGATCCTTGATTTCCGCCTTTTCTCCATATTTCACAATGCTGCTTAATGGCCCTTCCTGTTCGGGGAATTTTTATTTTCTTCATGTTGATATGCAATCCATACCAAAGGTCTCTGATTTTCAGTAAGTGTCTCACGTCTTCTTCACTTTGAGCAAACAAGGTGTCTCACGTGCATATTAAAGGCTGTGGATGAATCTTTTTTCAATCATGACACCATATTCTTCTTTATATAGTTGAGTTTTGTGGATTATTTGTTCAACATACAAACTGAGAAAGGATACAAGCCTTATATGCACATTTCTTAGTATTAAACCATGCAATATGTTCAAATGACTGTATTTTGGTCCATGTATAAGATCCACATGAGCACAATTAATTGTTCTGGGCTTTCCATTCGTCTAACTGCTATCTATAACTTATTGAGATCCACACAGTCAAATGCCTTTGAATAGTTAATAAACTCTAGTAAGCATCTTTCTGCTCAGTCAAGATCCATCTGATATCTGCAATGATATTCTACATCCTACATCTCTTTTGACTCCAGCTTGAATTTCTGGCAGTAGCCTGTGGATGCACTGTTTCAGTCAACTAGGAAAAATTAAGTGCAGTACATCAACACTATGGAGCAGCAATGTAGCCCCAAAATAATCTTTGGGAGTAAAGTACTTGACCTGGAATGATGCTGAAAATGTACTCAGTATTCACAATAGCTAATCACAAGATTAAATACTTGGGAATAAATTTAACCAGAAGTACAAAGGACCTTTTCCAAGAAAATTA
>NW_006399784.1:21063344-21084830 GCF_000299155.1 Elephantulus edwardii
CACTTAGACTGTGCAACCAGTTCTTGAATCTCTCCACGCCTCTGTTTATTCATCTGTAAAATGGGTCCTATAGAAGTATCTACCGTATGACATCCTCCCCCAAGATTAAATGACACAATAAACAAAAAGTGTGTAAGCCAAAAAAAAAAAAGAAAATGTACTCAGTTATTCCACAACTATTAATTCACTTCTTCCTATAAATCAGGCATAATTCTTGCTTTGGGAACTATTCTATGTCAAATAAGCCATGGCCCCCTGTTCATGAAGCTTACAGACTTACAGACAATCCTCAACCAGTAAGTAGACAGATGAGAAAGTATGACACATATGTCTGTGTGTGTGTATGTGACTATAAATATAGGCACATATTTATATGAGGACATATACATGTTTATATAAACATACACATACTTAGGGTTATTAATCTTAATTCACTTATTGTCTAAAATATATTTTGGTAAGTCCAAAATCAATATCTGGAGCCCTTTGGAAGCCATTAGTGAGCATTCACAGTGAAGGTAGAAATCTGTTACTCATCAGAGCTTTCCTAGCTGAATGGCGAGGCTACCCTCTGCCTTCTTGCCTTAACTCTCAAACTATAAGCAAGTATAGTTCGTCTATGTGGTACTACATTTTTCATAATTCTGTGCTTTTGCATGCATTTGTTTTGTTTCACTGTTTAAAATGGTTCCTTAGTCCTGAAATTCTGTCTCTTGCTTCTAAATGCAAGAAGGCTGAGGAGAGATTCTAGATAAGCTTCATTAAGGCATATGTTATGGTACAGTCAGCTGTGAGTTCACTGTTAAGGAATTAATAGATTTTAAACAATGTGTCTTTTTTTTATAAGCACATAAGAAATTATATATTGATTGGTTTTCAGAACTGTTAGGACCAGAAGCTCAAAGGTGCCTGACCCAGCATTTCCCTTAGTGACATGGTTGAGTATTCACTAATTCAGTGTTTGTAGTGACTTTATAGACTATAACTACTGTGAATAAGAATTGACTCTATAAAATGTGTATTCTGGAAGCATATAATAAACAATGTCAGTAGCCGTTATTTTCAGGAAGTAGGATTGTGTGTGTTATTTCATTTTACTTGCTTTATTTTATTTTCCTTATCTATTAAGTCTAAACTTGACAATTTAACAAGTCTCGTTTATTTTATTTTTAATTATTGGTAGAAATAAGGCTAGTCCACAAAGAGCATATTTATGGTTTTTTTGTTGTTTTCTTTACTGTCTGGGTACAATCAGAGTGAAATTCTAATCCAGAGGATACAAAGACTTCAATGAACAATACAAATAAAGGCAAATTAACCAAACACGGTGACATCAAGAAAAAAATTGCACACATTTTTAACAATGACATTTCCTCACAATTCAGGTTTATAAGTAATCTCTAGCCCTTAGATGCAATTGAGGTTTTAATTTCAAGGAAGTTTTGTTGTTTGTTTTGACTAATTCTTTTCTTACAACTAAAATAATGTAGTCTTAAAATGTAATTTTTTTAATGTTGTATGCTGTAAAGTCAGAATCAACCCATCGGTAAACTTCTAGCAGGTATTCAGAGGCAGTAAACTGCACGGGGGAAGTTTACCCATCCTTCCGCTGCATAGCACCTCTTGAATTTGACCTGTGTGCCTTTGAGATTGCAGCACAGTCCCTTACCACTAGCCTGCCAGAGCTCTCTACATCTCGTGGGGAAAAGACAGGTCCATAGTGAGGACCAGGCTGTGGATGAGTCTTCCTCTTCTCATGACACCATATTTTAAACAGTGGAACCAAATGTGGTACAATTTTTAATGTACATGCCACTCAACTAGACAAAAAAATAGCTTATTTTAAGACTAAACAACTTGAATAACCTTGTATATGTGTTTTCTAGCTCATGTGATTATACTAAGATGAGCTCACTAATACTACTGTGTGTGTGTGTGTGTGTGTGTGTGTGTTTTAAGAATACATGTCATTTTAATTATATTTTGTTCCCAGTAGGAAAAAACATATTTTATTTATGGCATTAGATATATTTATTTAACCAATCTGCTAATGGTTGGATATTTAAATTGATTCCAGGCTTTCAGTATAATAGAGTACAATGAATATTCTTTTAATGAAACATTTGAGTATAGTTCTTCTTTTGCCCTTGAGGCAAAATTCCAGAAGTAGAAATATTAGCTCAAAGAATATGTACAACTGAAGTAATAGGCTTCCCAAAAGCTGTATTGATTTACATCCTCACAGTTATCATGTGAATCAAATTGATCTATATTTCACACAATAACTAATGAGATAACCAATGTTGTTGTTGTTACTAGATGCCATCAAGTCAAGTACGACTGATAGTGACTCCATGAACAACAGATCTGAGCCCTATCCTGTGCCACTTCATTATCTCTGACATGCATGGGCCCACTGCCTCAATCACTGTGGCAATCCATCTTGTTAGGAGTCTTTCTCTCTTTTGGCAACCCTCCCTTCATTGCATGACGAACCTCTCCAAGGAAAAGCCTCTCCTAAAGACATGCCAAAGCATGTGAGGCAAAGCTTTGTTATCTTTGCCTCCAAGAAACACTCCGGCTGTACTTTTCCCAAAGTTTGTTCTTTTGGCCAACCAAGGAATATTCAGCATTCTTCTCCAATACCACAATTCAAAGGTATCAATTCTTCTTCTGTCATCCTTATTCATTGTCAGCTCCCCAATGTATAGTAGGTGATTGAAAGGACCACGGCCTGAATAAAATCTTAGTCCTCAAACTAACATCATTGCTTCTCAGTAATTTGGAGAGTTCTTTGACTGCAGATATTCCCAAAACAATTTGTCTACCAATCTCCTGACCGCTATACCAAGTGTGTTGATTGTGGATCCAAGTAAGAAGAAGTCATTTACAGTTTCAATCTTTTCTCCATCAATTACAATATTATTTGCTGGTCCAATGGTAGGGATTTTTGTTTTCTTGGTGTCAAGAAGTAATCCATATTGAAGCCTGTAATCTTTTATTTTCTACAACAAATGCTCTAATCACTTTCAGGAAGCAACTTTGTGTCACCTGCACAACACAGGTTGTTGATACGTCTTCTTCTGATCCTGATGTCACATTCTTCTTTACAGAGTCTAGCTTGTCCAATCAGCATACAGATTTATACATAAAAAGAAAAGATATAATCCTGATGCACAACTGTCCTGATTTTAAAACTAGGCAGTGTACCCTTGTTCTACTCATACAACAGCCTTTTGATCTGGGTTTAGTTTTCACATAAGCACAATTAAGTGTTCTAATATTCCCATTCTTCTCAATGTTAGCCATAATTTGCTACGATCCACACAGTCAAATGTCTTGGTATAATCATTTAACATAAATTGACATTCTTCTGGTATTCTCTGCTTTCAGCTCTGATACATCTGACATCAGCAATGATATCCCTGGTGCCACAGCCTCTTCTAAACCCAGCCTGAACATCTAGCATTTCTCTGTCTTAGCCATTTTGGGATGGTCTTTAGCAATATTTTATTTTCATGTGATATTAATGATATTGTTCAATAATTTCCACATCGTGTTGGATCACCTTTCTTGGAAATGTAAACAAATCGGATCTCTTCCAGTTAGTCTGCCAGGTATCTGTTTTTCAAATTTCCTTGCAAAAACTGGTGAGCACATGCAGGGCTGCATCTGTTATTTAAAAAATGTCAATAGGTAGCCCACCAAATCTTGGGGCCTTATTTTTTGCCAATGCCTTCAGTGCTGCTTGAATTTCTTCCTTCATTGCCTTCATCAACTTGTACCTGGGTTGTCTAAAAGAAGATGTGATTGCATAGTGTGTATTATTTTATCTTGCTAGCTGAAAGGTCAATGATACAAATCTACCTCTCAGTGCAAAAAAAGATGGACAATCTCCTATTAATATTTACAGTCTCTGAAACCCAGTGAAGAAATGGCATGAGTCAGAGTCCATGTTGTCAAAAGAAATCAAGCAAACACAGTGGGTCAGGTTTGGGTTTGAGTTTTCTAGAGTTTCACTTTGGGTAGGGTGAGCATGAGAAACATTTTAACAGCAGATCGAAAGAGAGAATTAGAACAGATCAAAATCAGTCAACTTAGAAAATTTTAATTACCAATTCCATCGGCACTGCAGAATTATCTTAGATGCACTAAAGCTGGGGGTGAAGGTAAATCAGCTTTGTAATTCAAACCTATCCAGTAGCTCCTTGGGAGAAATATCCGGTGCTGTGCTCCTATAAATAACCGTTGTTGTTGTTGTTAGGTGTTGTTGCATTGACTCCAGCTCAGCAACTCCATGCACAGCAGAACGAAACTCTGCCTGGTTCCAAGCCACCCTCACAATCACTGCTGTGTGATCCTAGGGCTGCAGGCACTGGATCAATCCATCACATGCAAGGTTATCTTTTTTTCTGACCTTCTACTTTACCAAGCATGATATGCTTAGTCAGGGATTGCCTCCTCCTAATACCAGTCGGTAGCAAGTTGTGCTGCTAACCCAAAGGCTTAACAGTTCCAATCCACCAGCAGCTCCAAGGATGCGGTGTCCATCCATACTCATGGTATTCATGGCTATAGAGTTCATTAGAGAAGTGCACAGGTTACAATTCAGATAGGCAGCAGGTACAATGTCATAGTCCAGATAGGTTGTCAAGAGAAAAGTTTTTCAGTCCAGGCAGCTTCTCAAGAGTGGTTGCTGTCCCTTTGACCTCCAGCCTCATGGCTTAGGTCAGTGTTATAAAGGTCTCTTCATCCTGCCAATCTTAAGAGTCCTGCCTCAGTCCTCCAGCCAGTTTGAGTGTAGGCCCCTGGCTCTGGACCAATGAGAAAGCAATCCCAAGTCAGCTCTGTCTCCTGGCAGTCTCTGCTGAGGCTACCAGTGCTCTCATGCAGGTCCTGGTCTGACTAGCACAGGAATATCTGGTCCCCAAGGACACCTGCTGCATCCCTGCTGCTTCTTCCTTGCTGGCAGTGAGATCACCATCTCTACTGCTACATCTGCTCCATTCAACTTGGAAGAGTGGGAAAATCTGACCAGACTCATAGGGTTATTTTATACACAGCCTATTTTCCCACATGTGGTGGAAGTCAAACCTCATGACTAGAAAAGCCATGAATAATAAACTTGAACAATACACTGTTTACACCACAGATATGTTTCTTTTTAACCCTTTAAAGATGCCATGTTTACAGCAGATTTGCCCAATGAAATATATAATTTCATTTCTTGACTGTTCCTTCCATGGGTATTGTTTGTGGATTTAAGTAAAGTGACATCTTTGATAATTTCAATGTTTCAGTTTATCATTATGTTGCATATTGGTCCAGTTGTGAGAGTTTCTGTTTTCTTTACGTTAAGTTAAAAATTCACTGAGGGCTTCTTGAGTAAGTGCTTCAAATGCTCTTTCCTTTCAGCAAGCAAAATTTTGGCATCTGAATATCATTGCTGTAAGTCTCCCTCCAGTACCAATGCTGCATTTTTCATTTAGTCAACTTTCTCTGATTATTTGCTCAGCATACTATTCATGTTTTGTGTTGTTGTTGTTGTTGTTGTTGCTGATTGCCTTCAAGTCAAACACAACTCATAGCAACCCTATGAACAAAAGGCCTGAAACCTTTCTATAACTATCTACATTTATCAAAAGTTCATAGAGTTTCCAGAGGCATGTTGTTTAGGAAGTAGATGCCACTCCTGCTTCCAGTAAGGAACATAATATCAGCTATTCCAATACCCCTCTTTACTTCACCCTAAGATGAAGAACTTGAGGTTTGCAAAATGGCACCTAGAACTTGCATCTCCTTACCAGTCTGATACTCTTTCCCTATTTTGTCTCTCAAAGGCTCATACTGGAGGCAAGAGACACCTTAATTCTCACAATCACACTTAATCAGAGCAACCTGCAATTTGAAACTTAGGCTACATGCTCAAAATATACTTAAGTTTGTTGGTATCTGCCTGGTTGAATAATTCTCTAAAGGAGATATTTTAAGTTGTAAGCTGAAAGCAAATGGGTTTAAATCCACTGCAGAAAATGATGAATGATTGATTATAAATCTCTGTTCTGATAGAAGGTTTCTGATTGCATTAGACAGAGGGCATGAAGACTAATTAAAAATGCTTATACATTCATCACTGCTGATTGTGCATAATCTACTGCTGTAAAGTACAAGTGCAGCACCTTCCCAAAATGATAGAGGAAACAGATGAATTTCCACCCAGAATCCCCAGAGGCTATCTGTCTTGATTTCAGGGTAAATGGGCTTTCCCTAACAACCTAAATCACAAGCAGAATGACAGCTGAAAATCCCTGGACCAAACCATATTAGTCTATCTGTGCGGGGGCTAGCCAGGCCTGATCACATGATACATGATCAATAAATAATTATGAATCGATTAGTAGACAGGTCTGTGAGCATACTTTAAGGAATTTCAAAATGCCTTTTTCTAGGCACTTACATAATTAGAAGTCACAATCAGTGTTCCGGTGAGTTAAAGAGAACACTATATGCTATATCTCACCAAAAGCAGCCCTTAAACTGGCTCCTTACTATGTAGGCACCAACACGCAATGAGTAGCTTATACTAATCTCTGACAAGCCCTATAATTAGTATAAATAGTTTTGCATTCACCTGAAGAAGAAAAAAATCCCCCCAAAATGTGGCAAGTTATTTCTAACAAGGAAAGTGAACTAGGTCTCATTCCCATCCTCTTAGGAAGCTGACATAATACATGCCCAGACTGAACGGGAGAAATGGCAAGACGCTACACTCTCCTCCTGACTAGAAATGCCTTCCCTGCACACCCCCCTGTATACCAAAAAGCCATCATCGACCTCCTCTTGACCTGACTCAGGATCTCAAATCAAGGCTTGGAAACAGTTTATTCCAGCTCCACATGCTGCTAGTAATTTGCCTTTCCACCCCAGATAGATGAAATCAGAATTAACATTTTAACAATATCTGCTGTGTGCATAAGAATCATTTGGAGATCTGACTAAAATACAGACTCTGATTAAGTATATTTGGAGTGGAAAGACTAGAATGAACACAGGTGAAGCCCTGGTGAGAGTCTTTTCTCAGCTTCAGGATGTGAGGATAGGTGAAGTCACTCATTATGCTGCCTGAAAGTGGCCTTAAGTGTTTATCAATGGAGCGTTTAAAAGGAATGTTTATCAATTTTTCTCCAGGAAGTGCCTGTGGTACCTCTGGATGTCTGAGGCGGGGACAGACAGGGACGTGGGGAAAGGAACAGTATCTATTCCATGCAACCTCTGGTACACAGAGAAACAATGTAAAGAAATGGCTTAAATAAAACTCACAATCTTGTTCATGAAGATATTTGTGAGCTGAGCATTTAACCCAAATGGTGAACAAAGAATTCAACACATGAAAATGGGTTAAGAAAGAAGAGAGTTTTGAAATTAATAGTAATTCAAGAAACCAACTATAAACCTAAGGTGAAAAGGAGGAGAGAGAAAAAATAATACTGTGAGCTTGAAAAGTCATCCTGAGTTAAGCAATAAAATGGCAATATCAAGGAAAGACATGGCCTAAACAACAGCTAAATTGTTATGCAGTGTTCAGCCTCTGCTTTTTTGAAAAGCAATTAAATGGCAGCATTAAATTACATGATGCCACACATCTGCATCCTCTAGGCTCCTTCCATATATAATTACCAGCAAGGAACATTTACATTTTCTATTTTATGACTCTGTAATATATTCCTATGTCTATTTTCTTATTCTTGCCTTCTTTATCCTATTCTCTTCTTCTTTATACACCTCTCACAATGCTCAGGAGATCTGATTTTTTACTAAAATCTGATCCCAGAGACATCATTTATGCAAGAGTCATAGGCCTCCATTTACTCAATAGAACATAGTTAGCACCAGGTTCAATGCTATGCATAGCAATGACAATACTGAACAAGTCACACACATGTCATGTCTTTATGAAGTTCAAAGTCTCATAAAATGAGGGGTTGCATATGAAATCAACAGTCCCTGCCTGATCTCAAGTTCTTCACTATTCTCCCTCCTTATGCTGATTCTCAGGAAACCAACTTCATTTTTCATTTGCATTATTAATCATCTTTAACACACACTTCTCTACAGAGCGGTGAGCACCACATAAAAATGTGATTCTCTAACACAGGGATTTAATCAGATCAGTCCACAAAGTGGGAAAGAGAAAAATGCAGTAGAGAGAGGTCTATAAAAAAGAAAGCCTCAAAAAAAATTTCACTATAACATTGCTTTAGATAAACACAGAATGTGAGTACAGGTTGTCAAAAACGGGTAGTAGAGAAGATAGGAAAGCATAGCTCACTCCTCCTCCTCCTCCTCAAAAATTGGAACCTGAGCCACTGAAAGTCTGGATACCAGGTTATTCAATCCTGATTGCTTAATGAAAGTGTACAAATCAGCAGATACTATGCCTGAGTGTTCCAAATGTCCCTAATTATGACCAAGTAAATGAAGGCCTTAAAAAATTATACTTCACCTTATTTGAAAGGGTTGCTGGTACATCATTAATTAAAACACCTCAGCTCCCAACAACATTAAAAACCATGATAATTACCTTCATACAAAATTGGCTTTATAACACTTGAAATGTTTCAAATCCTAGGATGATAGCAGAATAAAAACACGAAGACCATGCTCTTTTTTCTGTGCTGCGGCAGCTCAAAGTGAAGAGCTCCCTCCCTTGGGAATAAAAAGCATTGACTGCATCAGAAAAAGGAATGCAGCAATTATCATGGCTACTATAGTCATATCAGCAGTACCTAACTTTTCTTAGGTCATTTCTATGTCACACTCCATGCTAAGAGTCTTCATGCCTAAGGCCAGATAGATGGAGTACCTTGAAAAACAACACACTCAGGACATGTCAGAGGGGAGAATTAAAGTCAAGTCCATCTGGCTCATAATCCGACCTTTTTAATTTCTGTGATGCCACCACAGAGAAAGGAAATGTCAAAGTAGGAAGGTAGAAAAAAATAGGAGCTGAAAATTACAAAATCTTTATTTTCCCAGAGATGTACAAGATTGAGAATGAGTACAAGTTGATTGTTGAACAACTGAAGTTCAAATGGATAATAAAGGATTCTTCTCTTAAACAAATACCAGAAAATCTGCCCTCTCTATCAATGCTAGTAATATCATAGTTAGAAGAAATGGAGAGGCTGTGGCATGAGGGGGAAAAGTGATTTATTAAGAATGTTCTGAATTAAGGACAGGAAATGGAGCCAAAAGTGGGCCTACTTTATGTCCTGTCATTCAATGAACAGGTATTATTTATCTAGTATGTACATCCCAGGAAAGGTATACACCAGAGATGTGTCCCATCTCCATACCTTTTCAATCTATAGGAGGAACAGATCATTCAGGAGGCTGGGCTGTATGAGGCAGAATGTGGCATCAGAATTGGAAGAAGATTCATCAACAACCTGCATTATGCAGATGACACAACCTTGCTTGCTGAAAATGAGGAGGACCTGAGCAATTTGCTGCAGAAGGTCAAAGACTTCAATATGGATTGAACATCAAGAAAACAAAGATTCTCACCACTGGACTGATTGGCAGCATCACGATTGATGGTAAAGAGATTGAGATTGTTAATAGCTTCAGCTTGCCTGGCTTCACAATCAATACTCTTGGCACCAGCAGTCAGGAAATTAAAAGAAGCACTGCATTGGGGAAATCTACCACCAGGGACCTCGCCAGAGTGCTGAATAGCAACGATGTCAACCTATAGACTAATGTGTGCCTGATCCTGGCCATGACCCTCATATGGACATCATTGCGCCTCAATAATTTGTAGTGGCCCTTGACTACAAACTGGTTGTCAGAAATTATGGTCAACTAGTTAAGCCATTCAAATTCTCTCTCTGAAAATCTGAACCAAGAAGTAAAGCTAGTTAGTTGCAGGCAGTGGAAGCAAATAGGCCTTTGAGACAGCACAACAACTTGAGAAGCAGCTGTGTTATGATGAGGGGTAAATGACAAGACTGATAATGTACAATCCCCTACTTAAGGTTCCTAGGACTGCGGAAGATCTACACTGATATCTCATTCTGACCTATACAGACACAGTCCCCCAAGCACTTGTCCTTCCTAAAGAAAATCTGGCTGTTCCTTTTTTCTGTTTTCTCACAATAAATGTCGTACACTTGATGTGCTATGAACTTGGAGAAACGATGAAATTTATACAAGTGTTCAGGTCTTTCATTCATAGGGTCAGTATAAGTCGTCTACAACTCAACGGCACGTAACAACAACTAACAACTTGATGTCAATTTAAAGACTGAGGTATGCATGATCAAAGCCATGGTTTTTTTCAATTGCTTCCTATGCATCTAAAAGTTGAACAAGTAAAGTAGATGAAGAATTGGTGTCTTGGAACTGAGGTGTGAGTGGTGTGTTGAACAACCTACAGACTGCTAAAAGAGCAACAACCAGAGTGCTCCTTAGACACAAGGATGATGAAATGTCATCTTACATATTGTGGGCATGTTCTCTGGAGGGATCAGACAATGGGAAAAGACTTCATCCCAGGAAAAGTAAAGAGGGTCAGCAAAAGAAAAGACCCTTAGTGAGATGGGTTGACACAGTGACTGTAACAATGGGCTCAAGTACATCAGAGATTGTGACTGTGGAGCAGGATTGGGCAGGGTTCAGATCTGTTGTTCACAGGGTCACTATGAGTCCTAGTCAATTTGATGGTACCTAACAACAACTTGAGGTCACAAAAGTGTATCTCTTGTTTTTTGCAAGCAATGATATGGTAGCTAGTTACCTTAAGCCTACCTGCGAAATAAGCCAGAAGAAAAGAGAACCATTCACAAGGATGCTTTCTAGAATGTTACTGAATAGGTCATTGAGAGAAATGACATGATACATCTGGCTACAAAAGGTCCAAGATCACTCTCACAAACCAATGCCACTGAATAAAATGAGGAAAACAAAAACCATTCAGGCTATGATAAGTATAGGGTATCATTGAGAAGTTCTACAAACTGAAACATCTACTGTAAGTCCAGAAGCCCTCACCCCTGTGCCACCGTTTACAGTGTCCTTAAAGAGCAAAGAAACTACTACTGTAACATTTCACAGGGTTGAAATCAAGCACCATGTTGCTGGGTTTTCCTTTGAGATGTGTTTTCATTAAGGAATGAAAATATAAAGCAGACTATCCAATTTCCTTCAAAACAAAATAGAAAACCTTTACTCATCCAAATACATAATTTAGAAAATGACTATCAAAATAACTAGCTGCATCAATCAAGCAGGAGTCATTACACAGAGCCCTTCCCAATACCAACCTCCTCCTATCCTGGCCCCCAAGCCCATGCCAGCTTTGCTGGGGCACCTTTGGGGTCTCTTTCCATTTATCATTTATTTTATTACCTAGCTTGCAACCCAATTTGTTCCAGTTCATGTTTTCTGGTTTAAATATGTGAGTTCCATATTTCAGTGGAATGGACAATGGGTTTCAGCAGACACCCTAATGTACATTTCATAGCTACCTGCTTCAGTGCCTCTCTCAAATCTGCATATAACATAGAAAAATCTGTTTACCATATATTTTAAAAAGGCAGCAGAAAATAATTTCTGCAGAAATCAAACCTAGGGAGGGAGACCAAGGTGCTCAAACAACCCAAGGTAAAATTTATCCAGATTTAGTTGTCAACAGACTATTGTTTCAGTTGAGCTAGAAAACTGTCATTTCTGATAATTTTTTCTTTCAGTCACCAAAAGAATTAGGCTAACAAGCAACTGCCATACTGACAAAGTATCCACTTCTCACAGAGCTGAGGGTGAGCAGAAAACTTCAGCTCTAAAGCCACTGATCTGAATCCATCCAATATGTTATGAGAAATACCCAAGATAACAACACTTGGGCTTCTGTTTGAGCTACATGGTTTGTATTCTATTCTTTCACTATACAAGATTCAATGCCTTCCCGGCATTGAGTGGCAATAGCTCAAGGTGATAAGCAGTGAATCACAAAAAACTTCACTGAGTATTTTCTTGCAGCCTATAAATAAAGTCAGAATCTTTCAAGCTAGTAAATCTTCTGAGGTGTAAACATCACAAGGTTATTCATTTTTAAACTTCCCTAGGATGGGTAGGAATAAGATAAAAAAGAAAAATAGTTTATGATTAACAAAATGTACAAAAACTCAAATTCTAATGTTAGAGTAGTACACCAAAGCAGTGCAGAATATCTTACCCTCTTGTGGCCTAGTGGCAAGAAGCTACGCTGCAATCCTAAAGGCACATGGTTCGAGGGGACCTGCTGCTCTGCAGGAGAAGGATGGGCAATTTCCTCCCGTGTTATTAACTGCCTCTGAAAACCCACCGGAGGGTCACCTATGGGTTGATATGGACTCTATAGTACACAACTACAATACTATATCTTGGTTAAAAAAAAACAAAACAACAAAACTCAAACCGTATTTGTCAATAGGATTTTGAGGAAAATAAAGAGTAAAACTCCAGTTACAAGGAAAAGTCAGGGTTTAGAATTTTATACCATGAAATTATAAAAATAGTCATTTTAATTCTTTATCACAAACAGATATGAAAACATTTAGGCAATAAATTGAAAATAAACTGCAAGATATCTAAGTAGAGATTTTCATTGTGCTAAGGGTACATGCCTATGTTTTCTCCTCTTAGAGTAGCTGCTAAACACCTCCAACTCAAGGGTGGAACCTGGTATGGCACAAACCCACATGTACCCCTCCTACCTTTGTGGACTGAACCAAAAATGAGTGTTTAATCCAAGCTGAAACACTCAAATGTTCACCCCCAGAAAATATATCATCAAAGTACAGAGATACTAAAAGTGTTCTTGACAGAAAGCAAACAGTACCAGAAGAAAGTCTCTCTATGTTTCAAAGACCATGCAAAGGCATTTGGCTGGGTGGATCACAACAAACTGTGGCTAACCCTGAGAAGAAATGGAATCCCAGAACACTTAACTGTGCTTATTTAAAACCTATTCTTGGACCAGGAAGCAGTTCTCAGAACAAGTAAACACTGCATGGTTCAAAATCAGGAAAGGAGTGTGTTAGGAATGCATACCTTTTCAATCTATATGTAGAACCGATAACTTGGGAAGAAGGACTTTATGAGGAGGAATGTGGCATCAAGATTGAAGACTCATCAACAACCTATATTATGAGAATAACACAACTTTGCTTGCTAAAAGTGAGTGAGGAGGACCTGAAGCATTTGTTACAAAAGGTCAAGAACCAGAGTCTTCAATATAGATTGAAGCTCAACATCAAAAAGACAAAGATTCTCACCAACAGGCCAACTGTTAGTATCATGATAGATGAAAAAGAGATTGAGGTGGTTAACAATTACAGCTTGCTTGGCTCATAATCAATACACTTTTTTTATCTTTTATTCTGATTTCTTTATAAAGTTTGAATACACTTTTTCACAAAAGATCCTTCTCATTTTCTTCACCTCAACCACCCATTGAATTGTAAAACCCTCTGCTTAACATCCTACCCCCCGACACCCATCCACACCTCTCTATTTCCATCTTCCCCCTTGCCTTGAATCCTCACACTCCTTCTACATGCATGGTTCTATACAGTATTTGTCCTGTGGGACTGAGTTAGCTCACTCAGCATAATGCTCTCCAGCCCCTCCCAAGTTAGGTAGCAATTTACAAAATTATTGTTCGTGTGTGCTGCATAGTATTCCTTTGTGTGAACATACCACAACTTCTCAATCCATTCATTTGTGGTTGGGCATCTGGACTGTTTCTATGTTCTTGTGATGGTTAATAATGCTGCTATGAACACTGGTGTACAAGTTTCCATTTGAGCCTCAGGTCTCATTTTCTTGGGGTATATTCCAAGCAATGGAATGACTGGGACATATGGAATTTCTGAGTTCAGCTTTTTGAGGAAGTACTAAACTGCTTTCCAGGGTGCTTGCACCATTTTACAATCCCATCAACAATGTATAAGAATTCCTATCTCACCACATCCTCTCCCAACATTTATTAGTTACTGGCCTGTTAAACTTGGACACTGCTACTGGAATGAGATGGTATCTCATTGTGGTTTTTATTTGTATCTCTGCTATTGCCAGTGATTTGGTCGCTTGGCATCTCTTAAACTGAAGGTACTGAAGAACAAATTCAAGACTCAAGTTGCAATACTTAAGGATACTTTGGGCAAAATATTAAATGACACAGAAGCATTAAAAGAAGGTTGAAGTAGTATATGAAGTTACTGTACAAAAAGAAAAGTGTGGCTGACACAGAAGAATTTCATGAAACAGAAAATGACCAAAAGCCTGCAGTGAAGACGAAAGTTCAAGCTGATCTGAAAGAATTAGCAAAAAACAAGGCCCCAGGAATTGACAGGATACTAATCATCATATTTCAACAAACAGACACTTCCCTGAACATGTTCACCAAGTTGTGCCAAGATACATGGAGGACAACCACCTGGCCAACTGACTAGAAGAGATCCATATTTGTTCCCATTCCAAAGAAAAGTGACCTGACAGAGTGTGGAAAGTTATCAAATAATATCATTGATATCACATGCAAAATCCCGCTGAAAATTTTCCAGAAACAATCAGAATTTAATAACAACAGAGAACTGCCAGATGTGCAGGCTGAGCTTAGAAGAGGCCATGGCACTGGGGATATTATAGCTAATGTTAGATGGATCTGGACTGAAAGCACCAAATACCAGAGGAATGTCTGTGTTTCACTGACTATGTAAAAGCGTTTGACTGTGAGAATCACAACAAACTGTGGTTGACTCTGAGAAGAATGGGAATCCCAGAACCCTTGGCTGTGCATATGTGAAACCTATATTTGGACCAGGAGGAAGTCATCAGAACAGAGCAAGGAAACACTACATGGTTAAAAATCAGGAAAGGTGTATGCCAAGGATGTATGCTATCTCTATACCTTTTCAATCTATATACAGAATAGATCATCCAGGCTGCTGGGCTCTATGAGGAGACATGTGACATCAGTATTAGAGGAAGATCCATCAACAACCTGCTTTATGCAGATGACACAACCTTGCTTGCCAAAAGTGAGGAGGACCTGAGGCATCTGCTGCAGAAGGTCAAAGACTGCAGCCTTCAATATGGATTGAAGCTCAACATCAAGAAAACAAAGATTCGCAACACTGGGCTAATTGGCAGCATCATACTAGATGGTGAAGAGACTGAGATTGCTAACAGCTTCCGCTTGCTTGGCTTCACAATCACTCCACCATACTGTTGGTACCAGAAGCCAGGAAATCAAAAGAATTGCATTGGGTAAGTCGGCTGTCAGGGGCCTCTCCAGAGTACTGAAGAGCCACGATGTCAGTCTAGAGATTAAGGTGCCCTGATCCAGGCCATGGTCTTCGTAATTACTTGCTATGTATCAGAGAGCTTGACAATGACCTAGGATGAAAGAAGAAGAATTGATGTATTTTAGCTGTGGTGCTAGAAAAAAGTACTGAATATATCATGGACTACTAGAACAAACAGGTCTGGCCTGGAGAGGATGAAACCAGGCTGTTCCTTGAATGCAAGGATTTTCAAGCTCTGTCTGACATACTATGGACATGCTGCAAGGGAGGGGCCAGCCCTTGGAGAGGGACATCATACTTGGAAGGGTAAAGGCGCAACACAAGAGAGGAAGACCCTCGGTGAGATAGACTGACTCAGTGAATGGGGTAATAGGGGTAGGTGGGTCAGAGATAATGAGGTTAGCTCAAGATAAAGCGGGGTTCAGAACTGTACATAGGGTTGCCATGAGTTGCAAGTGATTCAATGCCACATAATAACAAGAACTTAAAAAGGAAAAAGGCCCCCAATAAGAAAACTACTACTGAAGGAAAACAATAGATGAAGTCTTACAATTCCTGCTCTAAAAACTTACTTTCTGTCATTTTAATCAAAACATTCTGGTACTAGTAGACCAACAGACACACAGGCCAATGAAATAGAGCCCAGAAGTAAATCAATCCATTTCTGGATAGTTGATCTTTGACAAACAGATAAAATTCATGAAGAAAACAAATGGTGCTGGCAAAACTACGTAACTATTTGCAAAACACTGAACTGATCTATACATCAGAGCATTTATAAAAATAAGTCAAGAAGAAGGACCTAACTGTAAAACCTAAAACTATAAAAAATCATCAAATAAAAAGGAGCAAAGTTGAGGGTCCTAATCATCAGCATAAATAGGCCATTGAAAATAAAATACAGAAACAAGAAGATGTAGACTAGATGACTGACACCTTCAAAAAATTAAAATCCTTAATTCTGTGGAATCAAAATATTTCTAAAAAAAATATTTCTCCAAAAGTGTGAAAAAGAACCCACAGACTGGGACAAATAATTGCCAGTGATATATCTGCCAAGGTACTAATTTCTAAAATCTATAGAAAACTCCAACATCAATAACAAAAAGGCAAACTACTCAATTGCAAAATAGAGAATACCTTACCAAAGATGACATTCAGATAGCCAACAAACAGATGAAGAAATGCTTAATGTACTCATCTATTCAACTCAATCTATTATCATCTAGCTGGAACCAGTTAACAGCTAAGCCTCCATTGGGGTTTTGGAGACTGTAAATCACACAGGAGAATACTGCCCACCTTTCTCCCTCAGAGAAGCTAGTGGATTTGAACCATCAGAGATGTATGACTTTTGGTTAGTAGTACATGTCTCTAAGAACTGTGCAACTAGAGATGGAGACCAAAACAAAAATACATCATCTCACCCCAGCAACAACAGCAGGGCTTTAATTATCTAGCATGCTGTAACAGAGGTACCACAGTAGATGAACGTATTCTCTACTCCTGGAAAATATCCTTGGTATCCAATCCAGGCTGAGATGGGATTAAGGTTATTGCATTCCACCCTTCATACTTTTACAATTATTTGGTTTATTAGGTCATAGGAGAATCACTGCATAGTTTCCACATAATATTACTGCATATATATATTATGGAAGGACACAATTCAATTTGTGACATTCAATAACACAGTCAACAACAAATGCTGTTGAGGGTGTGGAGAGACTAGAACTCTCATACACATTGCTGATGGGACTGTAAAATGTGAAACCACTAGATAAAATAGTTTGGCACTTTCTTTAAAAGTTGGAAATATAAATGTCATTTAATCCAGCAATGTCACCATGAAGTATATATCCTAAAAAAATACATACATACACAAATATATATACACAAAAATATATATTCATAAATGTGCATGACACAAACACAAACACACACACTACTTAACTGTAACATTTACAATAGCAAAGAGATGGAAACAACCCAGATGTCCATCTGTCAATGGACAGGTAAACAATCTGAGGTACCTACACACAATAAAATACTATACACTAAAAAGAATAGAAAAATTGTGGAAAACCACGTAATGTAAATAAATCTAGAGGATATTATGCTAAGTAAAGTAGATCAGTGACAAAAATGCAAATATTGTATGAGTTTCAGAAAAAGCTAAAGTTTATACATAGAAAGAAACTTTCTTTCTTGGATCATTACCCGGGATGGGAGGAGAGAAGAGAATAAAAATCAGTAATTATATAGCAATAACACCAACACCAAATACTGACATAAAGTCAGATCTCACTCATAGCCACTTTCCATCAGGTTTCTAAAGCTGTAAATTTTTACATGAGAAGACTGTCCGTCTTTCTCGCTCGGAGTCGCTGATGGATTCATAGTGCTGACCTTTTGCTTGGCAGTCCAATACATTACTCACTACGCCCCCAGGACTTCTTTATACATAATAAACAACATTAATATGTGTGAAGGAAAGGGAAAACTGCAATTGGGTCAATTCCAACTCATAACAACCATTCATTTGGTTTCTGAGACTATAAGTCTCCGGTTCACTAATGAACTCAAACCACCAGAGAGGCAAGGCCTTATAAGATACAAGACAACATGCTATATACTATGCCATCCGAGAGTCAATAGATACCAAGATGAACAGCACAATGAACACTAGCTAAAAGTAAGACACAAAGAGATAGACAAGAAATATCAACAATAAGAATAAAGAATATCATATATACAACCCTACATTATCACCAATAATAAACATTAATTGACAAGCAAATATATAGTCAGATAGGCAAAGCAAACAGACATAAACAAGTGGAAAGGACTACACGCATGTCCTTACCTAGGCTGGACAGATGATATTTCTGCATTCATATTAGTAGGTATTGTTAATAATAAATCCAAGAATATAGTAGAAACAATGGGCAAAGCTGTATCAACATTTTAATCATAACTAAACAGGATGAGGGAATAAATTGTTGGTCCTTAAACCTCAAGACCATAGTCTTACAGAATAAAAAGGTCAAATGGCATAACAGAGTCCACAAAGACAATATTCCACGTCTTACTTTGGTGAATAAGACTGGAGTCTTAAAAACTTGTAAGCAGCCATATAAGATACAACTATTGGTCTCTCCCAGTCCAGAACAAAGAAGCAGGAAGAAAAGGATGTACAGAGACCTTAAGGTAGATCAGAGACCTGGGAGTAAAGCCCAAAACCATAATGTTCATAAGAGACAAACTGGGATCAAGCTTAGAAGCACTAGTCCAAGGTATAAAAAGACTACCAAATACAACCAAAAATCCACAATCTAAAGAGGATAAAACTGATACATGGGACCTTCTAAAGATTAAATCCATGTGCACATCAAAAACTTTTTCCAACAGGGTGAAAAGAAAACCTACAAACTGGGAACAAACATTTGGTAATACCATCTCAGACATGAGACTTGTAACAAAAGTTTACAGAATACTCCTGGGCCCCCACAAGGAAAAGACTGATAACCCAATTACAAAATGGGCAAAAGACATGGAAAGAATTTTCACAGAGGAAGATATTTGAATAGTCAACAGACACATGAAGAAATGCTCCAAATCACTGGCAATAAGGGGAATGCAAATCAAAACCACAATGAGGTACCATCTCACTCTGGTAACAGTGGCAAAGTTTAACAGGGCAGCAAGTAATAAATGTTGGAGAGGATATGGCAAGAAAGGAACTATTATACATTGTTGGTGGGATTGTAAAATGGTACAATCATTCTGGAAATCAGTTTGGGCCTTTCCTCAAAAAGCTGAACATGGAAATTCCATAAGACCCAGATATTCCACTATTTGGAATATACCCTAAGAATATAAGAACTGAGGCACAAACTGAGATTTGTACACTAATGTTCATAGCAGCATTATTCACCATTGCAAGGACATGGAAACAGCCAAAATGTCCAACCACAAATGAATGGATTGAGAAATTATGGTACGTTCACACAATGGAATACTCTGCAGCACGCAGGAGCAATAACTTTGTCAATTATTAGCATAACTTGGGAGGGACTGTAGACCATTATGCTAAGTGAACTAACTCAGTCCCACAACGATAAATATTGTATAAAACCATTGATGTAGAATGAGTATAAGGATCCAAGAGGGGTGGGAGAGGCTGGAAGCAGACGGATGAGGATGTGCAGGGGGAGGGAGGATAAATCATCGGGTTGTACAATTTGATGGGTGGGGGGATGAGGGAAATGGAAAGAATTTGTTCAAATTTGTATTCATATTTCATAAATAAACTAGTATGGGGCGGGGGGAGAAAAGGAAGTACTTAGTTTAAGGACTAAAAGGCCACATAAACTTCAGTGTCCTCCAGAAGAACTAGATGGCACAAGGCTGACCCTAAAAGGGATCATAATAGAAAGCCATGTTACAGTAAGGGGAACGTGGAACAAAACTCAAAAATATAAAAAAGGTCGGACTTTTAAATTTGTATCTTCTAGGCTGCAACACTTCCATGATACATCTTCAAGGATATGAACATGTACGGCTAAGCATCTAACAGTGCATCTAAATTCCAAAATCAATCTCCATAATAGTCTATGTGTTTCCTACTGCCAAAGGGGCCCTTTAGAGTAGTGAGAGAAGACCTTCACCCTGAAACCCACGGCATCCCTTTTCAGCAGGAAGTAGCTAAGAGAATACGCCATCCCCTTTTCCTTATGAATCAGGTTGAAGTCTCTCTCAGGGAGGAGTGATAGGGAATGGCAAGGGACACACTGACAAAGGAGATTAATCAGAACTGGCTTTGACAAGCACTGTGGGAATTGGACAATTAAAACAGACATTGGGGGGGAAGAAGAACGAACTGGGGAGGAGGGTGGAGAAAACAGTGCAACAATGAATGAATGAAAACCCAAAATCTCTGTAAATTTTCATTAAAACTATTAAAATTTAATAAAAAAAAAAGGTCAGACTTACTGGTCCAATAAGGACAAGCAGAACCCCTCAAGACTAGTACATTTCATCACCTTTTGAATTTGAATCAAAATTCACCCCATGACTCAACCTTCAGCCAAGTCCTAAGTGAGGTATGGAGATGTGATGGCACCGTCCCTAGGGCACTGCACTACTAACCCAAAGGTGAAGACTCTGCAGTGGTTCAAATCCACCAGTGGGGTCAATCCCAACTCAACAACACACAACAAGGGCAACAAAAGGACATGAGTAAGAGGAAGAGAGAAAACAGACTGACAAACTGGCATTCCATTCTCTGGTTTAAGTCATTCCTGAGGTCAAGCTGACTCTAAATTCTGTAAGATGCCAGAATCCTCACAAAAGAATTACATTTTTATTTAAGCTAGTATATTTGTTTAACATCAATCTATTTCAGTCAAAATTGAAATAGTATAAGCATGGGATGAGAAGTACTATATCCATCATCAAATGAAAATAAAATAAGATAATCATCAAAATTCAGAGCCTGAAAACCCACTCTGATCATAAGAGAGGAAACTGACATATCATTTGAGGTTTCATGTCTAGCTCTGCCGTGAATTTATTATGACACCTTAGTTCAAAGCATGTCAGGTTTCTATATGTGAAAAGGGTATCACTTCCTATTCAAGGGTTATCTCCTGCTGCTCTCTGCACACAATCATCCTGACACAACAATAAGCATCTTTTGTGTCTTCCCTCAAATGTTAACCTGCTTATGCTTAACTTTTTCTCAGAAGCGCCCAGTGGCTTCCAAAAACTCCAAACAAAACGTTTCATCCATTTTTGTTGTTGCTGTTGTTGTGCGCCATTGAGTGGTCACCTGGAACTCATAGTGACCATATTATGCACAATACCTCTGAACCTTGCTTGCCCTATCCTGAGCCAGACTCATTGACTCTGGCACACCTACCTCCTTTACCCTAGTCACTGTGTCAATCCACCTCATCGAAGGTCTTCCTCTCTTGTGCTGTCACTACACCCATCTAAGCATGATGTCCTTCTCCAAGGACTGCTGCCTCTTGGCAACATGCCCCAAATATGTAAGACAGAGCTTCAAAATCCTTGCTTTTAATAGCAACTTGATTTCACTCTCTCCAGGACAAACTTGTTTGTTCTCCTAGCA
>NW_006399784.1:21085165-21087753 GCF_000299155.1 Elephantulus edwardii
AGTCTGTGACCTTCTGTAGCAAGTGCTTCAGTTTCTCCTCAGTTTCAGCAAGCAAGGTTGTGTCGTCCGCATAAAGCAGGCTGTTGATGAGTCTTCCTGCAATCCTGATGGCACATTCCTCCTCATAAAGCACAGTCTCCAAATAATTTGTTCTGCATTTTGATTGAAAATGTATGGAGACAGGACACATCCCTGACACACTCCTTTCCGAATTCTGAACCATGCAGTGTTTTGAACTATGCAGTGTAAAAATATTACAACCTTAGGAAACCTGATGGCAGTGGGTGAGTTACGCTACAGAGATAGGATTCTGGATGGCACCGTGAGTAACACACTTGACTGCTAATCAAAAAGTTGGCATTTGAAACATCCTGGGGTGGGGGTGGGGGGCACGGGGAATCATTCTGCTTTATAAAGATCACAATGAATTGAGGGGCGGGATAGGGAGGAAAATCTGAAACAATGATTGAATGAAAATCCAACTTTACTGTAAATTTTCATTAAAGTAATTTAAAAAATATTACAGCCTTGTAAACACTATAGAGAAATTCAGTCTACTCTACAGGGCCATTATGACTCAAAATTGACTCAACACTTTATATTCCTGTGGTGTTAGAACTTTGAAAAGGTTTTTTCATTGTTTTAGCCCCTACTAGAGGCATGGTCTTCAGCCACCACAATCACAGACACATGGTCTTACAAATCACAACAGCTGTGGGACCAAGCTTTCCATGAGAACACTTTCAAGATTGTGAAGAGACTGTGGAAAGACTGTGATGAACTGGCATGGTAGCCTGACAGAACCCTGGAGATGGAACCAAAGTTTAAGGTTTTACTTCTGGATGACTGAATGAAGAGCCAACTTGTGACTGCTATGAGACAAAGCTTGTTGGATGATTGAGGAAACCAGAGGTTTATTTGTGCTGCTGAACTGAACCTAGACTTTGACTTGTTGACTGAGAAGCTGTTTGAACCAATTGAAGAATTGTGCCTTGATATTAGTCTGGCTTGGGGCTGGTGTTCACTAAACCTGGACTTTCACTATGTGACATCTTTTGTCTCCCCCACCCCCCAACCTATTTTCCTAATAAACCCCTCAACTGAGAGTAAAATCTATGAGTCCATTTGCAACAAACAATGGACCCAATGATTCACAGAAATAGGAGCAGGAGCATGGGCCGTGGGGGTGGGGCATGGCATGTCTGATCATGCAGCTATTCGTTTGGTATTATGGATATTATTAATGGGGACAATTCCCCTTTATTAAGCAGGTAAAAGTCAGACTTTGTCACCCCCACATTACACCTGCTCTTTATATAACCCCAATGAAGATGTTTCTGGTGGTAAAGTGATTAAGTATTGAACTGCCAACCAAAAGGTTAACAGTTGGCATGCATTAACTGCTCCCCAAAAGAAAGATGTGGCCTACTGTTTCTATGGATGTTCCGGACTTGGAAACCCTATGGCACAGCTCTACTCTGCTGCATAGAAAAAAATATGAGTAACAACTGACTAGATATTAATAGGTTTGGTTTATATTACAGTGAAACTGTAAAAATTATTATATTCATTAGCAGTCATGTCAGCTCTGAGAAAAATATCAAATACTAGACAGCTAAATTAATCACAAAATCAAGCATACACTCACTCACTGATGATAATATTAAAGATCACAGTGTAGAAGCAAAGAGAGACATCATATTGTTTTTAATTTTAAACCACCACTTTAGAATTACATAAACAGAAAATTTCCTAGGTCTTATTTGAGAAAAAAAAAATTGGAATCAAAGTCTATGAACTGATATCATTTATACTATATACATTACAATATAACATATCATACAGACATTATAATTACTCTTATTTGAGAAAAAATCAAGTCTATGAATTGTTATCCTATGTAAAATATACATTATATCATATATACAATGAATGTTGTTGTTTTTGTTATGTGCCATCGAGTCGCTTGCAACTCATAGCGACCCTATGTACAACATCCCTAAACTCTGCTCTATCCTGTGATAATTGCACCGTCTCCCATACACCCATCCCAATTACCCCAGTCACTGAATCAATCCACCTCATAGGGAGCCTTGCCCTTCTGCGCTGTCCCTCCACCCTACCATGCATGATATCCCTCTCCAAGGACCTGTCCCTCCTTGCAACATGTCCAAAGTATGTTAGACGGAGCCTTAGAATTCTTCCCTCCAAGGAGCAGCCCGGTTTGACCCTTTCCAGGATGAATCTGTTTGTTTTCCTAGCAGTCCATGGTACCCTCAATACTTTTCTCAAGCACCACAGCTCAAAGGCATCAATTCTTCTTCTAACCTCCTTAGTCATTGTCCAACTTGCTGAGGCATAACAAGTGATAGCAAAGACCATGGCCTGTATCAGACACACCTTAGTCTCCAAAGAGAAACCATTGCTCTTCAGTACTTTGGAGAGGTCCCTAACAGCAGACTTTTCCATGGTAAAACATCTTCTAATCTCCTGGCTACTAGTGCAGAGAGTGTTGACTGTGGAGCCAAGCAAACTGAAGCTGTGAACAATCTCAATCTCTTCACCATCCATCCTGATGCTGCCAATTG
>NW_006399784.1:21088533-21097467 GCF_000299155.1 Elephantulus edwardii
TTGAACTTCTTCCTTCATCAGCATAGGCTCTTGCTCATATGTTGTTTCATTAAATTCTTCTGTGTCTGCCATATCAATTCATAGACTTTGGGTTTTGTTTTGTTTTTTCTCAAATAAGAACAAGGAAATTCTTTATTTACTTAATTCTAAAGTGGTAGTTTAAAATTAAGAACAATGTGATGTCTCTTTTTGCCTCCGGAAACTCGATGAACTTTGATAAATGCCAATAGTTGTACAGGAACTTCAGGCCTTTTGTTCATAAGGTCATTATGAGTCATGCTCGATTTGAAGGCAATCAACAACAGCATATAAAATATACGTAGGGAGCTCTGGTGGCATAGTGCCAAGAAGCTGTGCTGCAATCCCGAAGGCATGCAGTTCAAATTCCACCAGCTGCTCTACAGGAGAAATATGAGCAACTCCTCCCATGAAATTAACTGCCTCTGACAAATCCGTCAGATGGTCAGCTATGGGTCAGCTGCAACACAACAGTACTCAACAACAATATGCATTATCCAATGTTGCTAAAAATTGAGTTATTAGAAGAAAAAATTAAAGTGCCAAAAGATAAAATTCATCTTCTACTTGTTTTATGGTTTTGAGTTTACCTCTGTCCCATTTTCTGGTTTATTTCTTATTAGAACAATAGGCAAGGGCTTGGATACTAACAGGAGCAAAGGGCAGTCACCAATCAGTATAGACGGTTTTCTCACACTCAACCTGGCTAAACTGGACTTCTCTCAGGGATATTGTTAAACAGCTAAAGTCTGAGAACTCTCTCTTTACTTCCATGAGAAGAGAAAGATTTTCTCATCAAGTATAACCAGAAATTGAGTCCAGTCCAAGATTCCCATAACTTACTCTAGGACGCACTGCAAAGCAACTAAAACCATTTTATGATAGTTACCCAGCAGAGTGTGGGTTGGAATGACCCCAGGACCTTATATGCAAAAGTATCTAGTAACTAAATCAGCACTTAAAAATTAAATCAGAATGGGGGTAGTAAACGCTGATTTATTGTTTACTTTGGGTAAATGGCTTTTGTACTTACTTTGGTGGGTTCTAGCTACCGTTAAGAAAAGGAAAATGAGGGAGAGAGGGGGGGAAAGAAAGTCAACCTCCAAAAGATTCTGACATATTTATAATAAGCTATAGTCTTACAATGACATTTCAGGCAGACAGGAGTTTTTATTTGATAAAAATAACTGACACGGCCCAGATAGGAAGTCTCTAAATTACTGACAAATTTAAAAGCATATATAAAAGTATGAAGAAATATTCTTACAAAGGGTTTCAAAGACATAATTCTAGGTACAGTCCTCTGTGTCCCAGCCTTGACATACTGCAGAAATGACTTAATAATTATGAAAATTGTAGTTTTCTATGACAGTAGTCCTTCCATCACAAGCATTCATTTTTATTATGATAAATGCAAGAATCTTCCTTAAGAAAATCTGATGTAGAATTATTTCACTATTTATTGGGAAAGGGAATAAAATTTTTTTAATGGAAATAAAATATTAAATATTCATCCCAAAATAGTTGCTTTCCCCACAAAAAAACTATCATTCCTAAGAAAGGAAGCACATACTTAAAGCAAACTCTAAGGTGGCCTATATGCTGCAAATTACTCCTATAAGTGGATAAATAATTAAGTAAAGAACCTAGTCATTTATAAACACTTCACAATGTGTAATTTTATTTATATACTCATATAAAATAAAACATGTGCCGTGGGGATCATTTACACAACTAAATGTCTTGCTGATTACCATATAAAAAAAGCTTAAGACAGATAACCTCTCAAATCTGACAGCGTACACAACATGAATTATGATCAAGGTTCTGTTTCCTTAATTGACTGAATGCCTTTAGACAATTGACCAAACTGCCTCTCATTTTCAGTTACTTGACTGAATGCAAATGTATATTTACAATACATTACGGGACCCATGGAGAATATTAAGGTCTAACAAAGCCCTTTTGAAGTTTTAAGTCTTTATACTTTTCTAATAACTTTGTTTATCAGTATAATGGAAACAATGCATAAATGAAATTTAGAAGTAAAATTCATTTCCTTCTATCAGCAAATAAGAACTTCAGGGAAGCTGGCATTGTACTTACACCACTTTTTTGACAACAGTAGACACTCTCATTTGTTGCCAAACTAAAAATTAAACTATACTAGGTTGGCTGGTACAAAAGTTCACTCTCTACTAACCTAAAGGTGAGTGGTTTGAATCAATAAAGGAGCATTGCAAAATAAAGCCATGGTAACCTGTTTCCATAAATATTACAGCCAAGAACAAAATCCCCATGGACCATTACTCTGCTCTGTAACTCTTGGAATCATAATAAGTCTTAGTTGATTTAACAGCAATGGATTTTGTTTGGGTTGGTTATATAAAGTTAAACAATATTGTTACGCACTTGCTATGCATTTGAGAATAAGAGAAGAATTGATCCCTTTGAGCTGTGGTGTTGGAGAAGAGCACTGAACATCCCATGGACAGCCAAAAGAACAAACAAATATGTCTTGGAGAGGGCACAGTTGAAGTGCTCTTTGGAGGCAAGAATGATAAGGCTTTGCCTCACATACTTCGGGCATGTTGCTAGGAGGGGCTATTCCCTGTAGAGAGACATGATGCTTGAAAGGGTGGAGGGTCAGCAAAGGAGAGGAGGACTCTTCACCAGATGGCCTGACTCAATGGTACACAACAGAAACAATATTTATTACAATATTCATAATAGCAAGAAGATGGAAATTGCCCAAATGTCCATCAGTGAAGGATGGATGGAGAAACTGTAGTACATTCATATAATGAATACTGTAGAGCACTAAAGAAAAATAAGAAAATAAAATAAAACAGAATTCATAAAATACAACATGGGCGAGTCTGGAGGACATTATGCTGAGTGAAATAAGTCAATTACAGAAGGAAAAACCACTGTATAGGACCACTACCGAGAAAAATGGAAGCTGGGTGGTGGACAGGGAGAGTAGAAAGAGTATATACAGGCAGTGAGCTCTGTAAAGGATCATGGGAAGGGAGGATCAACCTGGGAAGAATGAGCGAACGAGCTATATGTGTACTACAATCAGCAACTGGGAATAGAGGGTACATAACTGTGCAAATGGGGGAGAGGAATATGTGTACTGCAATCAGCAAGCATGGAATGTGTAACTATTCACATGGGGGAAGGAAAGGAATGGATGGGATGGGAGGGGGCAGGGGAAAACACTAGGGCAGCAGAGATCAGAGGATAGAAGAATGGGATGAAGGAATAGGTAAAATGCAGTGAGAATTAGATGAGACGTGGTGATAATAAAACATAATACACATGGATGAGGGTATAAAAATCAATTTTTAATTAAAGTGGTTTGGCACTGGTCAAAACAGCAAACATATAGACTAATAGAACAGAATAGACCAAAACCAAACCAAATAGAATACTCATTCACTCAGTCCTGCTGAGTCAGAATGGACTCTGTGTTACCAAAGGTTGTAAAGCTCACAGGACATTGCCCATCTTTCTCTCACAGAGTAACTGGTGGATTCAAACTGCTAGCTGGTGGGTTCAAACCTCTTACCTTTGAGTTGGCAAGTCTTGACCCACTATGCCACAAGAGCTCCCTGAACAGAATGAAGTCCACAAAATAGAGAATAGGGACACTATCGATAAGGTCACGATTTTCAACACACAACAAAAGTAATTCAATAGATGAAATAAATTTTCAACAACTAATGCTAAAAAACTGATTTTTCATCTGGAAAAACTTAATCTTGACTTCTGTCATAATTGTTCCAATCACAAGACTGAAAGAAGACGCATTAATAACCTGGGATATGCAAACTACAAAACCTACTTCCTAAAAATGAATACTTGAAGCACAGATTGATGAAAATAAAAAACTGTAGCCTTCAGTATAGGTCATACCTCAACATAAAGAAAATAAAAATCCTCAGAGTTGAATGTTATAACATGGTAAACTGAGAAGATTAATATTGTCAAAGATGTCACTCTACTGAATCCATAATCCATGCCCATGGAAGTACAGTCAGAAATCTAATGATATATTGAAATGGACAAATCTGCTATCAAGGAGTTATTTAAAGTACTAAAGAGCAGAGATGTCACTTCAGGACATCTCATAATTGACCCACATCACAGTATTTTCAATTACTTTATAAGCATGTCAAAGTTGAACAGTGAGGAGAGAGATTAAAGAACTGATGCCTTTGAATTGTGCTGCTGGAGAAGAATAGTGAATACAGTATGGATTGCCAAAAGAAAAAACAAATCAGCCTTGGAGAAAGTGAAACCATTGCTGGTTCTGGAGCTTCAGGGATCACAGTCCTGGGAAACATCAAGGTCAGCTGGCATAACACAGTCCACAAAGGCAGTACTTACATTCGACTTTGGTGACAAATACCTAGGGTCTTTCAAGCAGCTATCCCCAGGCATTGGGATCTCTGTTTCTGGATTAAAGAAGAAAGGAAAGGAAAGATGCATCAAGACATCAGTCAAATAGACTAATGGACCATACAAACCTCAACTTCCATGACACAGAGACTAGAAGAATGAGACGGTTTGTAGCTCCCACTGGTTACAACTCTAAAAGGGATCATACTAGAAGGACCTAGATAAAATGGGGGGAATGTGGCATAAAATTCAGAACTGCAAGAATTAACCAAGCTAAGTGGTCAAATGACACTCTGGTGGGATCCTTAGTTACCCTTTGAACTGGAATGAAACTCACTCCCATGGCTTAGACTTCAACCATACAACAGACAGGCCTATACATGAATTAGCAGGCCTGAGAGTGCAATGCAAAGTGAGTTCACTGCTAACTAAAGGTCAAATGCATTCAGCAGTTTAAAGAGAGATGGGCTCTCTCCTCCTACTAAGATTTACAGTCTTAGAAACCCAGGGGAGCATTGCTGTGAGCAGGAATCAACTTGATAGTAGAAAATGTATGGGTTCCTTCATTTTCTAGGTGAACAGTAATGTCAGGGAGGCACTCATTCCTTAGAATGGTCAGTCATATAAGGTCAAAAAGGCATCATTTGCTCAGCGACAAAACTCAGAAGGCAGGAAGGAATAGGATAAAAGGATTCATGAACATGAGAATTAGAGGGGGGAAATGGAAAGATGGGATACAAATATCGAAAAAGAGAAAAAGCAAGATAGAGACAGAGAAACAGAATGAGAGAAAGAGAGAGAGAGACAGACAGACAGACTGACTGACTGACTGACTGACTAAGTTGACCTCACATATTTGGGGCATATTTTCAGGAAAGGCCATTCCCTGGAGAAGAACACCAAGCTTGGAAAAGCAGAGCATCAGCCAAGGAAAGGGAGATCCTTCAAGACATTAACTGACACACTGACAACAATGTGTACAACAGAGATTCTGAGGATGGACCAGGATATGGTTAGGTTTCCTTCTGTTTCACAGACGATCAGTGAGTCAGAGCAGACTCAATGAGATCTAACAACAATTGCCTTGGATAGAATAATCCCACCTAGAAACAAGTCTCACTTTTTTGAAACCACAGAAATCTCATTTTTGTCTTAAACATTAATAAAATGTTGCACTTTATTTCTCTTGGGTAAAAGTGAGAATATTCTCTGACTCAGAAAACAAATTTGTTTTATTAAAAAATTTAAGAAATAATTTCCACAGTTTGACTTTTCTCTCAGATAACGGAATTTAGGCTTCCGTTCTAAAATTGTGCAATCTTTTAAGATATTTCGTTTTTACTTCATGGAAACACTTCCCTGGCAAAGGTCTTGGAAAACTCAGTAGTTTCATAGTCTGAGTAAATATTTTATCAACTTTCTTGCCTTTAAAAATCACCTCTCTATATATACACAAACCCAAAGCCAATTCCTTTCTCCACTTCCTGCAGATGCACTCAAATTCTACTTTGAAAAGATAGGCAAGCACCTGTCCTAGTTCAAGAACATGATTTATTTATAGCTGTGTACTGGAGTCTGAGACCTGATCTTTAGCTTTTTGAGAAAACCATATGGCAAAAACACCTTTAAATGAAAGCCGCTGACCAAATTTTGGCAGGTTTATCAGTCCTGGGTATAGCATAATCTATCCAACTTTATCAAGGGAGTGTTTTCAAGTCTGACCACTGATTCTTTCAATAACTAACTCTAGACAAGCAAACTGAGTTTGTGCACAGTGAAGAAAACAGAAAACTATTAAACTGCTTTACACTGTTATTCTTGTTGTTTTCTACTGTGGAGTGGTTACCAACTTGGAGCTGACTCTCTCGCAAATTTTCAGAGGTACTAAATCCCACAAGAGAAGACTGTCCATCTTTCCCCCAAGGTGCAGTGATGGATTCGAGCCCAGTGCCTTTGTATCGCCAGTGCGACACCTTACTACTAAGTCACCAGAGCTCCCTTTGTCTTTTTAGAAGCCTGAAATTATTCAGTGCTAGTCCCAATGGTAAGGAACTGGGCTGCCAACACAAGGGCACAGGGTTTGAATCCACCAGCTGCTCTGTGAGAAAAAGATGGGTGATTTCTTTCCATGTAAAATACTGCCTCTGAAAACTCACTGGTCAGCTCTGAGTCAGTTCCAACTTGACAATACACACGACAATCATTGAGTACTGAAGCAGATTTTTATTTGGGACCCCCTGATTTCTTATTTAATGGCTTTGAACATACAGTTTTGTTGCCAGTCCATGACACAACTGAAAACATGCTAGGACAGCTAAAAGCACTCAACTGCATATAAATACCAGGGTGTGTTTTCTCAACACGGCCATCACAAGGTGGTGCTGGCCCACATTTCCAATACGGTTAAACATTTTAAATCTCTTTTATACTTGACATTTGTTTTACTACACTAACTTCATATACTTGCTCTGAAATTGGTTGGTGCCCACTGTTACTCTGTTATTTATCTTTATTTGTCCCTTATTTGTTTTTTGGAAAGCAAGTGAACATTGTAACTCCACTGCAATCACACAGATGAAAAAACACTGAATTCTTCAGTTGTGCTTATTCTCTCCAGGTTCCACTTAGTTCCGCGCTTTCCCTCAAATACATGAGGAATTGGGAACAAGTTCCAAGGGCCCAAATGCTTCATTGTGACAACAGAAGACTCTTCTCCACACTGTGGACTGGCCGAACTTTTGCAGATTAAGACCTCAAAGTCTTTTTCCTCAGATCCTCAATCAATTCAATTTCCATCCTCTGTCCTTCTAGGAAAGCTCCACTGACCTAGTGGTAAGGAGCTACATTGCCAACCCAAACACACATGGTTCAAATCCACCAGCTGCTCTGGAAGAGAAAGATAAGACATTTTTTTCCTATGCCGTTTACTGCCTCTTAAAACCCACTGTAGGGTCAGTTGTGGATCAGCTGCAACTCGACAGCATATAACAATAACATCTTTCCTAAAAAAGAATTCCACACAGGGCCTGTCATTCATTGTTTTTGTTCAGACATTCCTCTAGGTCATATAGCCCTGTATAGCGGTAACTTGTGGTATTGATGTGTCAAATGCATTAATGGTTGGTTACACAATGCGCATAGAGAGTGGGGTGGAGCTCCCCGATTAAAACAAGCTTGGAAGGAGGAGTGTCATCCACTTCTGTAATAGCTTGCCTCCGGAAACCCTATGAACCTGGAGAGAGGATGAGAGACACCCAAGCATTGAGGACTCTCCCTCATAGGGTCGCTATTGAGTCGCCTGCAACTCCACAACACTTAACAACAACAACAATGCTCTGAATGCAAAACAAGACTGTCAATGTGGTGCATGAATCCTGCTACAGAAAACCTGAAAGTAAGTGTTCCCACATTGATTGTTTCTTCAAACTAAAAAAAGGCCAAAATGACATATTTCCATAACAAATTAATGTCACTAAAAGTAACTCAAAGAAATCAAGCATTCTAAAACTAAATTTTTTTTGAAAAAATTACATAGACTGTTATATTCTTGTTGAGTGCCGTTATGTCGAGTACAACTCACAGCAACCCTGTGAATAACAGATCTGAACCTTGTCCTATGCTGTGCCAACCTTAGCATGCCTAACAGACTTGAGTCCACTGCTGTAGTCACCATGCCAATTCTCTCATTGAAGGTCTTCCTCTCGTTGGCTGATTATCCACCTTTCCAAGCATCATGTGCTTTTCCAAAGAATAATCTCTCCTAACAACATACTCAAAATATGTGAGATGAAGTTTCACCATCCTTGCCTCCAGAAGCACTCTGGCTGCATTTTTTTCCAAAACACGTCTGTTTGTTCTTTTGGCATCTCTGTCCCATATGACTCAGGATTTGACCTCACCTTCAGATAAAGTCTGATTAGTTAAATTATAAACTGGTTAGGGTGGACCTATTCTCCATGACTGAATGGATTGGATTGGTGGATCCATTTCTGGCCAATGCGGAAAGGCTGTTCTTGTTTCTAGGTTTCGTCAAGTGAAGTATGACAGACTTATAGGGACCTATGAACAACAGATGTGAACCCTGTCCTATCCTGCGCCTTCTTCATTAACTCTCACTCACATGAGCCCACTGCTGTCGTCACTGTATCAATCTAACTTGTTGAGAGTCTTCCTTTCTTTCTCTGATTTCTATCCTAATAAGCTTCTGGTGTATGTTTTCCTGCACATAAAAAGGAAACCGAAAAATACATGGAACACCCTACGTCTTGACAACGCTACAGCTATCTTGCACCGTTGAGAGGGGCCAACCTGTGGACAAACACGGGGAGGATGATGGGAAAGGAAATGGCTATATCCAACTAGCCCTAAAATCTATACAGAAAATACCTGTTTCTAGAGATAACGCTGTAGAGTTAAATTAGAGTCAGAGTTTTCTGGTTTTTTAAAAGTATGAAAACTGCCTTTATTTTATCTGAGAGGCTGGGCTCTATGAGGAGAAGTGTGGCATCA
>NW_006399784.1:21098222-21107037 GCF_000299155.1 Elephantulus edwardii
TTTAGGGCTGTTGTACATAGGGTCACTATGAGTCACAAGCGACTCAACGGCACATAACAACAACAATGATATATTTAATTTAAAAAAAATGGCTGTTGTTTTTGTTGTGTACCATAGAGTTGGAACCAACCCATAGCTGACCCTCTAGCAGGTTTTCACAGGCAGTTAATTGCATAGGAGGAGAATGCCCATCCTTCTGTGGTGCAGCTGGTGGCCTCGAACTGCATGCCTGCAGAATTGTAGCCAAGCTTCTTGTCATTAGGCCACCAGAACTCCCTAAAAAAAAATGGCTAGTGGAAGAAATAAAATATTGTACAAATATAATTTTATCATTTAAACATATGAGTACACATTAGTTCGCCAATCTTGTGATGTAGGACTAAGTTATTTCGTTGGGGAACTCAGCTGATACTCTATTTTATTCATTTTTTTAAAACATAAAACACTCACAGTGCATACTTCTAATTTTCCAGTTTTATTTTCTTTAGAGAGTATTAATTACCTAAAGACATTAGCTAAACAGTGTAGAATCCATAGTTTTAAAGGTTTTTTCCCCTACAGAATTTTACAGTCATTTCACCAATTGAAAGGCAATGTTTTAAGATTTATTCTGATTCCATTTTTCCAAAACATTAAACTTTGTTTACAAAGAAACAGCTTTTTGCTCTCATCCTTAAGTGTTTTATATACTATTTAACTAAAATTGCTTAATTACAATATTAAATATAACTGGAGCATGCATGCGTGCACACACACACACACATACACAGCTGACTACCAATAAACATAAAATTCAACTGGCCGGAGTGCACAAGTCTACTTCGTCACAGGCCACTAAGGAGCTGCTGGAATCCCCGTGTTGTCCAATTAAGGGACTCAGCTGCTACTTTCACCTTCATGTTTTGAAGGTTCAAGTTCACCCTCCTCTTCAGAGATGCCTTAGGAAAAAAAGTCCCGGTGATTTACTTTTGAAAAATCCATAACTGGAAATCCTGTGGAGTACATTTCTACACTCACACACGTGTCACAACAGGTCAACTAACAGCAATGGTCACTGGTCAAGAATCTGCTACCAGGATTTGAAGGAGCTCAAGTGGCACAGTGGTAAGGAGTTGTGCTGCCAACCCAAAGGCTTGTGGTTCAGATTTACTGGGTGTTCCATGGGAAGAAGATGGGCAGTTTCTTCCCATGCAATTTAGTGCCACTAAAAGCCCTTATGAGTCCATCTCCACTCAACGGTACACAACAGCAACAACAACCACCATTTGGCATGCTGAAGACAGCAGTCACTGTGCATTACAACAAAACAAGGAGGGGGGAAAGAGTTGGCTTAATCATGAAATTTGGTTACAGTCAACTAAGCAAATTGCTGCTGTGATCTATGTTACGTTTCTGAATCAACCCTAACCCTCGGAAAGTCCTGTTTCAAGCTCACTGCTTTAGTTCCACAAAGAGTCATCACCTCTGAATTCTATGCTGACATTCTACACTTGGCTTGCACAGAAGGAAACCACTAGTGGCAATTCTATGAAAATCATTAGGAACTATTAGAGGGATTTTCCTGAGAGGCTCTCATCTTCCACAGGATCCAGAAGCTTCCTCACAAGACCCACAGGAAAAATTCCTTTGAGGCTTCCATTCCTAAAAAGGCCCCTGGAAAACTAATATGTTTTTAAATCTTTAAGACATTGTATTATTTGTAAGTGACGACACTAGAGATGTTGAGGGGAAAATATTTCAGCCATGTCACTCTCTCACCAATCTCTCAGATGAGAGAATCCTTGACCAAAATAGACTCTACAAGGAATGAACAGCTGATCTAACAGGGACAAACATTTATAGGACAGCTAGCAAATTATAACTTGTGTAGCCTGACTGGGTAAAAAAAAAAAATCAATGGAGACTATGATTTCCTTCTCAAGCATTTGAACCAGGAAGAAAAGTAAAAAAAACAAACAACAACAAAAAAAAAAAACACCAAAAAACCCAAGCAAAACTAAGTTGAACTGGTGACAAAGTCTGGGACAAAGGTCCTCAAATTCTTGAAATTGGTGTCTTCAAAATCCACAACCACCTCCAACTCCAGTGACTTTCATTCTCCTCAGAACACCTGCTCTAATATCAATGCAAGGTTTCAACTCTGGGTTTCATTATTTAAACCATCTGCTCCAATGGTGCCCAGTAATTTGATTATCATCCACAACCAGTAAGAGTGGAAGGCTTTAAAAAAATTATGAGAGTTTTTACTTATTGTATACCCTTCTTTGGAATTCACAATTATATTTATTTTTATATATAATTATTGTTGTTGTTATTGTTGTTGTATACTGTCAAGTAGGAACTGACCCATAGCTGACCCTCCAGTGCGTTTTCAGAGGCAGTTAAATACACAGGAGGAGATTGTCCATCCTTCTCCCACGGAGCATGTGGTGGCCTTGAACTATGTGCCATCAGGATTGCAGCACAGCTTTTTGCCACTATATATACAATATCCTCCTCATTTTGTTTTAAGGACAAGACAGAATACCAGAAAAGTAAAACTGAATATCATATTCTCAATTTGTAAGGAAAATGAACAACTGGTAGAATGATCCATGAGGGATATTTAAGAAAAAAACTCCTTAACTCGTTAACTCTTCACGAAAATTATCAACTCAATATGAAAACAGAACTCTTATCAGACACTTTATCTACTTACTAGTCTACACATCTAGGTTTAGAAGAAAGAGGCTGTGGTACTGGGGACATCATACTCAATGTCAGATGGATCTTAGCTGGCAGCAGAGAAGAATGTCTATCCGTGTTTCAATGTGTTTCATTGAATATGCAAAGGTTTTCATGTGAATCACAAAAAAAAAATGTGCCTAACATTAAGAAGAATGGAAATTCCAGAACACTTGATTATGATCATGTGAAATCTATACCTGGACCAGGAAGCAGTCATCAGAACAGAGTACAAAAACACTGCATAGTTAAAAATCAGAAAAGGAGTGTGTCAGAGTTGTATCTTGTCTCCATACATTTTCAATCTATATGTGGAACAGATCATTCAGGAGGTTGGGCTTTATGAGAAGAAACATGGCATCAGAATTGGAGGAAGACTCATCAACAACCTGCGCTATGCAGATGACACAACCTTGCTTGCCGAAAATGAAGAGAACCTGCAGCATTTGCTGCAGAAGGTCAAGGACTGTAGTCTTAAATATAGATTGAAACTCAACATCAAGAAGACAAAGATTCTCACCACTGGGCCAAATGGCAGCACTATGACAGATGAAGAGGAGATTAACAATTCTAGCTTGCTCAGCTCCCCAATCAACACTCTTAGCACCAGCAGTCAGGAAATCAAAGACAAACTCAACTGGGAAAATCTGCTGTCAGGGACCTTTTCAGAGTGTCAAAGAGCAATGATGTCAGTCTAGGAACTAAGGTGCTCCTGATCCAGGTCAACGTCTTTGCCATTACTTGCTATGCATCAGAAAGCTGGACAATGAATGCCTAAGGATGACAGAAGAAGGGCTGATGTCTTTGAGTCCTGATGCTGGAGAAGAATGTTGAACATTTTATGGATGGTCAAGAGAACAAACAGGTCTGTCTCGGACAAAAATCAAGTTTCTCCTTGGACACAAGGACTTTGAAGCTCTGTCTCACAAACTTTGAGCATATTGCCAAGAGGGACCAGTCTTAGGAGAAGGAGATCATGCTTGGAAGGGTGGAGGGACAGCACAGGAGAGGAAGACCCTGGACAACACGGATAGACACAGTAACTAGGATAATGGGACTAGGTGTGTCGGAGACAGTGAGACTGGCTCAGGATAGGAGTCACAGGCAACTCGACAGCACATAACAACAAAACATATCACACGGGAGGAAACTGTTCATCTTTCTCCAACAGAGTTGTTGGTGGATGGATTGGAACCACCAGAGAGATGTTTCTTTTGGATTAGCCTTCAAACTTTCCATGTAAGTAAAGAGTAGGAGTTACTGGAATTAAGGCAATACAATTAGTCTCAGGATTAGCTTGTTATTCACACTGGTGTTCATGGCAACAAACTGCAGCTCCAAGCAATCACCGTGGGGATGTAGAGGAGAGTTAGGGCCTAATATAAACTCCTAGAGAAGTAAAAAATTCAGATCCTACAGATAAAAGCACGACACTGCATCTCTTTGGTACAAAGTAAGTACATGAAAGCACTGCCATAACATACTTTTGAAAAAACTGCATTTATTTTCCACTAAAAGTTCTTTCAGACTGGTTTATGGAATCTGTTTACAAAGCTACCAATTATAAAGAGGAGGGAAACCCACACACATAAAACATCATTACCCATGGGCTATGTCATACTTAATGATAACTAACTAAACATTTTCCTTGTGTAGAAAACCAGCCACATGCGTAACTATATCAAGGATCAATGAAACATCTGTTTCATCTCAAAAGAAAAAAAATCAACTGGTAAAATGTTACTTAGATTTCTGTAGCTCTTTAAGAAAACTATTTTCAGGAAAGGGAGATATATTTTTATTTAAGAAAAATAAGTAATACTTTCTTTCATAAATTTGTTTTCTGCCCTAACTACAGTCTTTTGTATGTGTGTGGACACATACTTTAAAAAAATACAGGCTAGAGCCTGAAACTGCGGCCTGCAGATACCATGAGTGCACAACCACCACCAATTTCAGCCTCACTGAGGTCCTGCCCCCTCAGAACACCTGCTCTGTTATCAGCGTGAGATTTCAACTGTGGTGCCCTTTATTTGATGCTACACGAAGATAAAACTTTGGCATTTTAACAATTTGGCATTTTGCTGTTGTTGTTAGCTGTCATCAACTATGACTCACAGAAACACTATGAACAACAGATTGAAACCTTTGGCATTTGAGGAAAGCAAATTTCACTAGGAAAGGAAATCTAGATAGTGTGTCTATGCTCATAAAGAATTTCTATTAAAATGTGTGATTTCTGAAATCACATCTTGATGAAGCTAGGTGCCATCAAGTTGGTTCTGAGTCACAGAGATCCTACATAGAGGAGAATGACACACTGGCCAATCCTGAGCCGTGGTAACAATCACAATCACCACTGCACTTTAAGTGCTTTGTTGCAGTCACTGTGTCAATCCATCTCATTGTTGGTCATCTTCTCTTTGGCTGACCCTCTGCTCTTCCAATCGTGATGTCCTCCTCTAGGGACTGTCCCCCCCCATAACAAGCAAGCCTGTAGAACAGATTAATGTATGTTGTTGTTGTTGTTGTTGTTATGTGCCGTAGAGTAGCCTGCAATTCATAGTGACCCTATGTACAATAGCTCTGAAGCCAGCCCTGTCTTGAGCCAGTGTCACTGACACTGACACACAAACCCTCATTGCCCCAGTTATTGTATCAATCCATCTCATCCGGGGTCTTTCACTCCTGTGCTGTCCCTCCACCCTTCCAAGCATGATATCCTTCTCCAAAAACTGGTGCCTCCTGGACATGTGCCCAAAGTATATGAGACAGAGCTTCAAAATCCTAGCCTCCAAGGAGAAACTTGGTTTCACCCTCTCCAAGACAGACCTATTTGTTTTCTTGGTGGTCCATGGTATGTTCAAGACTCTTCTCCAGCACCACAATTCTAAGGCAAAATGGGCAAAAGACAAGGAAAGACTTTTCACAGAGAAAGATATCCATTCAGATGGCCAAAAGACACATGAAGAAATGCTCAAAATCATTGGCAATAAGAGAAATGCAAATCAAAACCACAATGAGATGCCATCTCTCCCCAGTAGCAGTGGCAATGTTTAGCAGGACAGCAAACAATAAATGTTGGAGAGGATGTGGAGAGATGGGAACTCTGATACATTGTTGGTGGGATGGTAAAATGGTACGACCACTCTGGAAGACAGTTTGGCTTTTCCTCAAAAAAGTTGAACATAGAAATTCTGTAGGAGTCAGCTATTCCATTGCTAGAAATATAACCCAAGTAAATCAGAAATGAGACACACACAGAGATCTGTACACCAATGCGTAAATCCTGTAATTTTTTGGTTGTTTCTTTTTTTAATTTTTCTACTAGTTTATTCACAAAATTCAATACAAACTTGAACAAATTCTTTCAATTTCTCTCAATTCCCCCCACCCATCAAATTGCACAACCCAATGATTAGTCCCACCTCCCCCTGCACATCCACATCCCTCTACTTCCAGCCTCTCCCACTCCTCCTGGATCCTTATATTCATTCTACAATAACAGTTTTATACAATATTTATCCTTATGGGACTGAGTTGGTTCACTAAGCAATAATGCTCTCCAGTCCATCTCAAGTTAGGTAATAATTTACAAAGTTATTGCTCCTGCGGCTGCATAGTATTCCACTGTGAGAATGTACCATAATTTCTCAGTCCATTCATTTGTGAAATCCCGTAACTTTTGAGCTTGAATAAATCACAAAGACATTTATGTAGTTCAAATCAAGAGCATGAAAACTATTTAGAGATCTTACAGATACCTGAGCATTCCAAAGCCTACTGAAGTCAGGATTTTGGGGCTTGACATCAGAAAAGCTCACTGGTTTTTGTTTTGGTTGTTGGTGGGATTTGGGGGGTTTTTTGGTAATTACGCATTGCAAATATTTTTTCTTTGGTTTTTTATTGTGATTTAATGCAAATTCACTGAAAAGTTGGATTTGCGTTCATTTGTTATTGCACATTTTCCTTCCTATACCCCTCAGTTCACTTTTTAAAATATTCAGTCACTGCTTTTATAAAAATGTGTATTTTTAAAACAAACTCACCATGGTTTTTTGCACATATCAAAACCTGAGAACCTTTGAGTTATTCCATAAGAAGGTCACAGCCTATATAAACTCAATGATTTGAACAAAGCGCATTACCATTGACGATCGCATCTTCTTTGATGTCACAGATGCACCCCTGAGACATGATTGTCTAAGTTGGATTTATTTTAAAAAAAATAATAATAATTTTAATGCACATTTACAGAGATTTTGGATTTCCATTCATTCATTGTTGCACTTTTCTCCCTGCCCAGCCCTCCCTTCCGCTCCCTTCCCCCAGTTTGCTCCTCTCTTTGAAAAAGTAAAAGAAAAATTCTTTCTTTGGTATCCTTTTAACTCGAGCAAAATTCTCAACAACATCCTAGCCAATGTTGTTGTTGTTGTTGTTGTTGTTACGTGCTATCATGTCACCCGCAACTAACTCATAGTGACCCTACATACAACAGCTCTGAAGCCTGCCCTATCCCGAGCCAGTCTCACTAACTCCAGTGTACCTACCACCATTACCCCAGTTACTGTGTCAGTCCATCTCATTTGTGGTCTTCCTCTCTTGCACTGTCCATCCACCAAGCATGATGTCCTTCTCCGAGTACATGTACCCAAAGTATGTGAGATGCAGCTTCAAAACCCTAGCCTCCAAGGAGAAACTTGGTTTCACCCTCTCATCTTTCTTTGTTCTCTTGGTGATTCATGGTATGTTCAATACAGTTCTCTAACATCCTAACTCAAAGCCATCTATTCTTCTTTTGTCAACCTTAGTCATTGTCCAGTTCTCTGATGCAGAGCAAGTAATTGTGAAGATCATGGCCTTGATTAGGCACACCTTAGTCTCTAGTCTGATATCATTGCTTTTTAGCACTCTGGAGAGGTCCCTAACAGCAGATTTCCCCAGTGCAATTTGTCTTTGGATTTCCTGACTGCAGGTACCAATAGTGTTGATTGTGGAGCCAAGCAAGCTAAAATTGTTAAAAACCTCAATCTCTTCTCCATCTGTTATGGTGCTACCAATTGGCCCAGTGGTGAGAATCTTTGTCTTCTTGATGTTGAGCTTGAATCCTTGATTTTCTTCAGTAAGTGCTTCAACTCCTCCTTGCTTTCAGTAAGGAAGGTTGTGTCATCTGCATAACATAGGTTATTGATAAGTCTTCCTCCAATCTTGATGTCAAATTCCTCCTCATAAAGCCCAGCCTCCCTAATAATCTGTTCTGCATATAAAAATAAAAAGATATGGGGACAGGAAGCACCCCTGATGCACTCCTTTCCTGATTTTGAATCATGCAGTGTTTCCTTGCTCTATTCTGAGGACTGTTTCCTGGTCCAAGTATAGGTTTTGCATGAGCACAATCAAGTGTTCTGAGATTCCCATTCTTCTTAAGGTTAGCCACAATTTGCTATAATTCACAGTAAAATGCCTCTGCATAGTCAATGAAACACTTATACATTCCTCTGCTACTCTGCTTTTGACCAAAATCCGTCTCACACAGGTGAGACTGTCTCTAGCCAATATCATACTGATATGTCTTGGAAAGGGTGAAGTCAGATTGCTCTTTGGAGGCAAGAATGATGAGACTTCACCTCACATACTTTGAGCATGTTGCTAGGAGAGACTATTCCTTGGAGAAGGGCATAATGCTGGGAAGGGTTGGAAGGTCAGTAAAGGAGAAGACCCTCAACTAGGTGGACTGACACGGTGACTGCTGAAATGGGTTCAAGTGTGTCAGGAAATGTGAGGATGGCCCAGAATAGAACAGACTTCAGACCTTTTGTTCATAGGGTCACTATGAGTATACTCAACTCAGCGGCATCTAACATCAACAACACCTGAACAAGTGGGAGTTATATATAAGAATGGTTCAACATTAGGGAAATAAATTGGTGTAATCCACCACATCAACAAAACAAAGGAAAAATACTCACATCATCATATTAATTAATGTAGAAAGATCATCTGACACAAAAAATACCCTTTCCTGATGACAAAAATGCTCAACAAAATAGGAATAGAAAGTCTTCAACATCATAATATATATTATGTATAT
>NW_006399784.1:21107242-21111492 GCF_000299155.1 Elephantulus edwardii
ATAGAGATATACCAATCACCCGACATTACTCCATGGAAAAGATTGAAAGCATTCTCCTTTGCAAGGGGAACCAGAAAAGATGCCTTTTATCACCACTACTTTTCAATATTAGATTGGACATCTTAGCCAGAGCAATAGGGCAACGAAAGGAGTAAAGGCCATTCAAATTGTCAAAGAGGAACTAAATGAGTTCTATTTGAAGATTATATGATCCTTCATATAGAAAATCTAAAGACTTAGGAAGAAAAGTCATAGATCTAATTGACAAACAAAATAGCAGAGTACAAGAATAATATAAAAAAGAGCTAGATATTTACACTGTAACAGAACTCTGAAAAGAAAGAAAAGCAATACCATTTACATCAGTCATCTACAAGATGAAATGTTTAGAAATAAATCTAACCAGAGATATAAAACATCTATACAAAGCAAACTACAAGAAATCCAAAGAGAATACACAAATGAAAGACAATGCCACACTCACAGATCAAAGTGCTCAATATTGTGCAAGTTTCAACCCTACCAAAAGCAACACATGGATATAATGCAATCCCAATTCAGATCGTCATTCTTCAAAGAAATAGAAAAAGTAGTAACAAACTTTATATGGAAAAGAAAAAGACTCCAAATGAGCAAAGCACTACTCCAGAAGAAATACAAAGTAGAAAGTCTTATACTTGCTGATTATAAAACTAATTTCTCAGCCATGGTAATCAAAACATCATAGTATTGAAACAATGAATGATACAATGATAGAAACAGAGACCACTGAGTGGGGACCAACTCATAACTGACCCTCCAAGTGGGCTATCAGTGGCCCTGTATCACACAGGAGGAAACAGCCCATCTTTTCCCTATTGAACTTCTGGTAGATCTGAACCACAAGACTTTAGGTTGGCAGCTCAACTCCTTACCACTATGCCACTCAAGCTCCCTCAAATCCTGGTAGCAGATTCTTGACCAATGGCCATTGCTGTTATTTGACCTATTGTGACACATGTGTGTGAGTGTAGTAATGTGCTCCACAGGATTTTCAGTAACAGATTTTTCAGAAATAAATTGCCAGGACTTTTCCCCTAAGGCATCTCTGAAAAGGAGGTGGAACCTGGTTAGCAACTCCATCACGCTGGGAAGGGTCGAGGGTCAGTGAAGGAGAAGACGACTCTCAACCAGGTGGACTGACACAGCGACTGCCAAAATGGGCTCTGGTGTGGCAGGAGGAGGATGGCGCAGGACAGAACAGGGTTCAGATCTTTTGTTCAGAGGGTCACTATGAGTCATACTCACTCAACTGCGCATAACAATAACAGCAATCCCATACTTTGTACGTTATGCCACCAGGAAAATAAGAAAAGAAAATTAATGGCTACCAGCAGCAGGAAGGAGCGTATAAAAAAATTTTTTTTAGTACCTTCATCTTTATTTGGGAAGGGGAGGAGGGGAAGTCTGGGTCTCCCACCCCCACCCCACGGGCCCCCACTAAGCTTACTGCCCTCTGCCCCCTCTTCTGTGGGGGAGGGGAGAGGGCTGGGTGGGCAGGGGCTGTCCTAGAACAGGAGGAGGTGGAGAAAGGTGCAAAAGTTACACAATCACTATAATTGCTGTCTATAAGCTTTATACTTATAAAGCTGAATTGGTCAAGGTTTCATGACTGATATATTTACAACAATGATAAGGAAGAAAAGAGTACCTGCTGAGGCCGCAGATATACAACCATGGGATTTGGTTACTTGGTTTGGAGGTTTAGGGTCATCCTTTCACAAGACACTCCAATTAAAAGGCCAGACAGAGTTTCTCTTCTAGAGTCTAGAGTCTTAAAAGCCTACAAGTAACAATTCAAGGCAAAAAAAAGCTGGTCTCTATTCACCCAGAGCAATGGAAGGAAAAAAGAAACAGTGATAAGAAAAAGACATGGAATGTGTGGTTAATTGCCTCCATGAATAACTATTTCCTTTAGCGCTGAAATTAGAAGTTGAGGGTGCCTAACTGCACATTGTGATCAAAGATTCTAGAGGATCTCTATCAAAAGAGGGGAGATGCAGAACAGAATTTTAAGTTGTCCTAGACTTTTGACTTTTTGGAACCATGTAGGATGGATGAACACCTGAAATTATTTCCCTGAAATCATCTTTAAATCTTAAACAAAAATTACTCCCTGAAGTCTTCTTAAAATCAAGCAAAAATTTAACAACTATTAAAAAGGTCTGCCCTGAACATTTTAAGAACCATCTACATGGGATCAAACTGAAAATAGCAATTGGAAAAACTAGATCAGAACCCTGGGGTTCTGCAAGTTTATGGTGAAGGAGTTAGAACTTAGAAAAAGGAGGGTGAGAATGACGGCATGGCATGAAGAATGTAATCAATATTATTGAATTTTACACGTAAAAGCTGTTGAATTGCTATTTGTTGGACTGTTTATATTCTCAAAAACAAAATTAAAACTTAGGGGGTGAAAAACCAAAAATACACGTTACTGTTTCATTTCATGTTAATAGGCTTCCTTTTCCCTTTCATCTGTAGGATTCAAACATTGCACTAAATCTCAGAGCAACAGAAAGAAAGCATTTTTGCCTATGCAAACCACAATTTACACAACAAAACCTTCACTACAATATATACTCAAAAAGGCTAGACTAAATAATGAGTATAGTATAGCACAGAATCCAGACCCACCCATTCCTTTTACCCTTAAATAAGTTATCTTGGGTACCTTACAAGCAATGTTATAAGGTATCTTATAAGACACTTACCTATGGTATCTTATTCAACTTATTAGATTGATATTTCAAACAGAAGATAATGAAATCTATTATTTGGTATTTAGATGTCAAAAATAGATGTATTCTTTTGCATTAAAACAATGTTTAATTCAATATTAGACAAAGTTCAAAAAACAGTTTTATTCTGTTACATTCTCAATTTTACCTAATAATAACCTATTTGAGATTATAATCTCATGTTTAAAATGCATACCGGGAATATCGGCATTTTACTGAAAACAAGAATTAAGTAAATGACTACACAAGAGTCTTAAGTAAAAATGGTACAGATCTAAGCAAGTAGATATTCTCACCAACTGGCATTTATGAAACAGGAAAAAGCAGAATCAAAAGCAAAAGCATCTCCCTAACAAAGAAACAAAATGTGTTCTAGAGGGTATCATTTAGGAACAAAGAACATAGTAAATCGATTTAGCTGGCATATAGCTAGAGAAAGGAAGAGAGGGAGAAGATAAGTTTGTGTATTCAATGTACATGAATTATTGGATGCAAATCAATAAAAATTAGGACCAGGGTATGGGGAGAAAGAAGAATAAACAATAAGCTTATGTATAAATTTTGCCAGGTTTCCTTGTAGATTCAGCAAAGGTCTAATTTTACTACATAGTAAAGTAAAAAGTAAAAGAAAAGGTCAAACAATGATGGTACTATCCTGTGAAATGCAGATCTCCAAGACCTGCCCCATCCACATTTTTATTCTTATTCACTAGACTGAAGTCTAAAAAAATTAATTTCAAATGTTGTTGTTGTTGTGTGCCGTTGAGTCACTTGCAACTCACAGCAACCCTATGTACAACAGCCCTAAACCCTGCTGTATCCTGTGCTAATCTCACTGTCTCTGACACACACATCCTGATTACCCCAGTCACTGAATCAATCCACCTCATTAGAGGGCCTTCTCCTCCTGCGCCTGCCCCCCCACCTCCCCCCCTCCCAAGCATGATGTCCCTCTCCAATGACCGGTTCCTCCTTACAACATGACCAAAGCATATCAGACAAAGCCTCAGATCCTTGCCTCCAGGGAGCCGCCCAGTTTAACCCTCTCTAGGATGAATCTGTTTGTTTTCTTAGCAGTCCATGGTACCCTCAGTACTCTTCTCCAGCACCAAAGCTCAAAGGCAGATACATTTTTTTTTTAACAAGAATCTACTTAATACTTTGAAAAACACTACAAAACGCACTCTGGGGAATCATTTATAAAGCAGAATTATAAAAACTTACAGATATTTCTTACATAGATTTTTGGACATTACCTTCTTTAACCTAATTACTAAATAACTGATTGAGTCAATTCCTTCTACTGATGTGCAGGCCTGTCAGCGCTGAACTGTGCTCCAAGGAGCTTCTTAAATGACTGGTTTTCCTCAAAGTAAACAAAAGGGCTTTCTTTTTAAGCTACTCTGAGTAGACACAAACTTCCAACCTTTCTGTTAGTCAAACTCATTAACCATTTGTACCACCTGGATA
>NW_006399784.1:21112027-21125623 GCF_000299155.1 Elephantulus edwardii
TTTAGTGTTGCATAGTATTCCACTGTGTGATTATACCACAGCTTCTGTATCCATTCATTTGTTCATGAGCACTTGGGTTGTTTCCATCTCTTTGTTATTGTGAAGAAAACAATAAACATGGCTGTGCATTTATCTGCTTGGGTGTCAGTTCTGGTTTCTTTAGGATATATTTCCAGTAGTGTAATTGTTAGGTCAAATGGTATTTCCATTTCCAATTTCTGAGAAAGCACCATACTGCCTTCCAGAGTGGTTGCACCAATCAGTCTTTTTCTTGTGCAGGCCCACCCTGTAGGATTCTGTCAACTTTGATAGGAGACCCTTGTCTGAAATGGTATTGTCAAATGTTCCTTCCAATAAGTAGATTCTCTTTTCACTCTGTTAGAAAATGGTTTTGATGCACACAGGGATTTAATCTTTAGAAGGTCCCATCCATCAATTTTATCTTCTCCAGATTGTGCATACTCCAGATTGTCCAGGTTGTATTTGGCAGTCTTTTTATACCATAGACTAGCCCGTCTAAGCTTGATCCCAGTTTGTCTTTGATGAACTTTATGGTTTTGGGGCTTCATTTCTAGGTCTCTGATCAACCTTCAGTTGATTTTTGTGAATGGTCTGAGATGTGGATCCTGTTTCAGCTTTCTGCAGGTAGCAGTCCAGTTTTGTCAGCACCATTTGTTGAAGAGTTTGTCATTTCCCCATTTGAAAGGTTTTGTTCCCTTGTTGAGTAGCAGTTGACCAAAGATAGATTGGTCCATTTCCAAGTGGAAACAGACCTAATGCCCAACCACAATCAAACGGATTGAGAAATTATGATACATTCACATGGTGGAATACTATGCAGCATGTAGAAGCAAAGATTATTACATAACTTGGGAGGGAATGTAGAGTATTATGTTGAGTGAAATAACTCAGTCCCATAAAGACAAATACTGGGTAAGACCATTATTGTAGAAATCAATAACTAGTAAAACATATATGAGAATCTAAGGAAGAAAGGGAGGAGAAGGGTGAGGTAATCGCACAATTTGATGGGTGGTGGAAGGGGTGGGTAAAGGAAATTGGAAAGATCCAGTGTGAAAAACAATGTATATGTACTATGTAAGTAAACCAGTATAAAATTAAAATTTTATTTCAAAAAAGGACAAATACTGCATAGTGCCACTACTGTAAAATGGGACTGACACTGGGGTTGGGGGAAGACTGAGAAAGATGAGATAAATAATGTATACTGCATTGGATCAGATGAGAGAGAGAACTGTTTAAAGGGTATATATGATTAGGTATTATTGTCATGACAGGAGTCCAGAACAAAGGCTGCACAGTGGAGTGGACCTGGGGGAGGGTTTGTAGAACAACGAAAGAATTTTTGTTTTCCTTTTTAAAGAGAAAAACAAACTGAGGTATTAACTTGAAATACATATACAAATCACAAAATTAAAAATGGTGGGGTTTTTTTCCGCAAAATTCTCAGAATTTAATAGGGATTTTCATAAATTGCTTCCTCTTGTTTTGATTAAACTTAAGAGCTTCTAAAGGAGGTAAGACTATTTCCTAAATATACCCTCACATGGTTGAAAACAGAGTACTTTAAAGAAGGTACAACAGGTAGTTCCAAAAGTACAACTACAGAAATATTTGGAGTAAAGCCACAGGGGGATGTTGTTGTTGTTGTTGTTGTTCTTATGTGTTATTAGGTCAACACTGATTCATAGTTGACCCTGCAGCAGGTTTTCAGGGGCTGTCAAGGGCACAAAAGAAGACTGCTCATCTTCCTCCCTGGGAGTGCCTGAGTTTGCTTTGGCAGCACAACTCCTTATCAATAGGCCACCAATACTCCCTAGTAAGGGGATAGCCTCTCCCAAAAGAATGGTTTGAACAAGATAATGTTTACTTAAGGAGCCCTGGTAGCACAGTGGTTAAGCATAAGCTGCTAATTAAAAAGTTGGGGGTCCAAATCAACCAGTCACTCTGCAAGAGAAAGATATGGAACTCTTTAAAGATAAACAGTCTTGGAAATGGCTCCATGCAACACTTTTACTCTGTTCTTAGAGAGTCCCAACGAGTCAGAATCTGCTTGATAGTCATATATTTGTTTTGTTTTGTTTTGGTTTTTTAATTTTTTACTATTTTGTATGTGTACCATCAAATCAGATCTGACTGGTACAGGAGGAGATTGCTCCTCCTTCTCCACCAGAGCATCTGGTGGATTCGAACCTTATGCCTCTGGGATTGTAGTGCAGCTTCTTGCCACTAGGCCACCAGAGTTCCCTTAACAATATGTTTTTGGTACTGTTTGTTCACTTAGTTGTGTTACGTTCAAGTGGCTTTATTTTTTTTAAAAAAAAAAAAAGTAGAATACGTTATTAAGCATTACTGAACACATATCAATAAGAAGAAGAAAAGAAGATATTACCTGTGATTGTCCTCTGCAATGGCTTCCTGCTAAGCTACCTTCACTGGTCAGAGGAGGACAAAAGGCATCTGCAACACTGGCCCTGCTGGGAATCCTCAAGAGGAGAGCTCCGAAATCTAAAGAAGGAAATGAAAAATGTACCGCAGGCATTGGTAAACGGCAGAGCCCACAATGAGTGTCTTTTTTTTCTCCTCCCATTTGTCACTATTTGTTGTACAATGAGTAATTTCACTTTAGACTGCAATTGTCTTTCCCATAAAAAAGAATATAAGCAAAGAGCACATCCATAGAAATCTGAATGTGGGCCCAAATGGGAGACTCCTGCTATGTAGCAAAAAGTAGACAACAATTCTTCCATCTGCTAAGAGATGGCTAGTAATACATGGTTCTTTTATAAGAGAAAGAAAAATGAAACTAAGTAAATCCACGTGCCTGGATCAATAGCATCATCATCATCATCACCATAATGTAATATAGATTAGCAAAAAGAAGACCACAAATAACTTTTATTAACAAGTTTGCAAAAATGCACATTACTCCCAAAATATTCTCTGGTACTTTTATCCATCAAGTGATGTTCCTTTTTATTACCATTTCATAAGCAAAGCCTTCTTTGATCTTAGACATGTATCTACTACAATCAGGCTTGACAGGGAAGATAAGTCTTATAGTAGATAGAAGAAGCTACAGCACAACTAGAAAAAAATAAGTTTGAAGAAAGCACAATGATGCAAGCTGCAAAAGTGTCCTGGTGGCCTAGGAGGTAAGGAGTAGGGCTACCAATCCAAAAGCAAGCAGTTCAAATCCATCAGCTGCTTCTCAAGAGACAGATAGGCAGTCTCCTCTTGGCCGATTTACAGCCTCTGAAAATGCCCTGTAGAGTCAGCTTAGACTATACAGCATATAACAACAACAAAAGAACCACAGGGACTGAATGCTACGGTGTCCAGGAGAGCAGTAAGAACATGTAAAAAGACCCAAGTAGAAACACTTGGGACAACAAATGGTAGCCTGTTCCCATTCACTGTGACATCATGTGTGTCAGAGTAGAAACTGTGTGCTGCACAGAGTTTTCAATGGATAATTCTGTAGAAAGACATTACCAGACTTTTGTCCTAAGATCTTTCTGAGTGGATACCACCTCACCTTTTTAGTTAGTTCCTTAACCATTTGTGCCAAAGGGACTCCACAAAAGGCAGAAGTTTATGTACATGCTACACAAAACTTATTCAACATCGTAATATGTAGAAAAGATTTCCCAGAAAGAGTATTTCTTAATAAAATAAAAATTATACTTCTATTAAAAAATGGAAGTCATTTAAATGCTCAATATCTGAAAAGCAGTTAAGTAAATTTGCCACAACACAAATTACCTAACCGGTTTTGTCAATCATTAAACATTTTTATAAGTTTATAATAAAATGGAAAAACATCATGTAATATATAAAAAAGGGTAAGGCAGGATGTATGGTGTAATTACATATGAACACAGCTATTTATACAAAAGCAAGAAACAAGATGCAAATTGTTCTGATACAGTTATAACCATTAGGTGAAATATTCCATCTGTAGATTTAAGTTGGGCAATACAATTCAGAGTCTACTACAACAAATGTGCCCTTTCATGCCTCTGGATAACAAGAATGTCCCAAGCCTCAAAAGATGAGTTACTCATACATACATAGATACATACATAAATAACATAAATAACTAAGTAAATAAATAACTTACTAAATAAATGTATATGTGTATGTGCATATCTATATAAGTATGTCTCCGTGTGGGTGTGTATAAATTCAAAAGTCTACTCCATTAAAAAATGTTTGCTCTAGAAGTCACTATAAGAACCTTTTTGAGGTTTTTCTTGTGATTAGGGTTGTTTTGTATATGGCTATCTAGCAGATATCTTCTCTCTGGTGGCCTAGTAGTAAAGAGCTGCAATGCCAAACCAAGTATACATGGTTTGAATCCACCAGCTGCTCCATAGGAGAAAGATGGGCAGTCTCCTCCTGTGTGGTTTACTGGCTCTGAAAACCCACTGGAAAGTCAGCAATGAGTTGGTGCCTTCTCGATGACACATAACAACAACAAAGACTTGAAATAGCATGTCTTTCTTTTCAACAAATGTTTCATGAGAAGGAAAAGAAAAAATAACCGAACAACCCAACATGGAAAATAAAGGGGGAATTGTGATCTAAATCTTTAAAAATAGGCATGGTCGTAGTTGAGGCAGGACTGAGGCAAGTGGGGTGTGAAGAGTAAAAGGTAGTGTTTCACAGGCAGAATAATGAATTCTTTGTATTAAAATTTCCTTAAAAACCTCAAACTTAATACGCTAACTTTAACCAATTAATCACTTATTAAGCATCTGGAACCTTAGGTGCAGTAAAACCACATAATCTCGGCATTTAATCACAGAAGGTTTTACAAGTAATGATTCTCTTTTTTCCACAAGCCCAGGCAAACCATTTTATCATCATGAACTGGAAAGGTTCTGGCTTTTCAGATGCCTCTTAAGAATTACACATTGCTTCCAGATGCTTTTCAGGTGATTTCAAGCCTTTCCTTATTCTGCACTTGTGAATTATGTAAGACCATCCCTAATTCATGAAAATATTTCTTCTAGTGCCCTTTATCATATATTTCTTCACACTAACAAACACACACATACAACACTTTCAGTTGGATAATAAGGCATCGATGTGTATCGAAGAGGGGTTTCCTGAGAACCACTCTTACATTTTATCTTCATGATTCTGTCAGCAGCAACACTTCAAAGGAAGCCAAGTCATTTAACAGTTATGCACAGGGTGACATCAATAGTGAGGTTAAATGAGACTCAACTAAATTCAAAGGACTCCCTGAAAATTCACGAGGCCTTGGTAATTCTCTTGGTTGTCATCTCATTTAAAAACAAAATATGCCTCCTGCTAAAAACGAGGGGGTGTGGGAAGGAGTTGGCAGTTAACAACTCGGTCACACTCAAATCTCTCCCCAGGCAAGAGCTTTCATTCTAACCAACCATTCTACTTTCATGTAATAAAATCGGGTTCAGGCTCACAATTCTTTTGTGTAATAGTTTTGTCACATCCCTAATTTCAACAGAGGAACAAAATTTAAAGCTCATTTCCAGATGGCAGCAATTCACTAAATTTAGACCTCGACTCAGAAGTCTGTTATTAAGCAGGAAGCACCAAAAAGCAAAGAAAAACTGCCAAATGAAGATAAGATTTTCGAGGATAAGGCTAGCTGATGACACATCATAAATTCCTTTCCATAGCAGTGCAACAACTGCAACGGGCAGACTTATCCACAGTACTGTATTAGCTAATGGGTACTTTTCTGAACATTAAATAATAAACCAATCAATGAGAACAGAAGTCTCAATTCAACAGATTTTCAAATATACAGAGCTAAAAATGAGCTAATAACCAAATAATTTCATTCTCCAAAAGGGCTAAACTAGGGCAAGAAACATTCATATGGGAAAACTTGCGAAGTGGAATAAAATCATAAACAGAGGCCCATAATTTCCATTAAAGTCATTAATAACATTAATAACTCAGAATATTAAAGTAGATAAACTAATAACTATCAAAACTCAATCCCTGGTCCCCTGCAGACATGGCTGCTGCTACTGCCGCCACTCGCTTCTGGAGCACCAGCATCACGGGACAAACTGCTCCTGAAAGGCGACGCCAAGAAGACGGAAGAGGAGCTTGGCCAAGGACTGCGGGGAGCTAGAGGAGACCCTGTCGAAGAGACTATGGGGGCTGGGGGCTGACGGAGAGGTTCCTGTGGTCCCCGGCCGAAGCCACTTGATCTCAGCCTCTTTGTGGCTCAAAAGATGTACAGATTTTCCAGGGCAGCCTTATAGATTGGGACCACTTCCTTGATGATCCTGGTTCTTCCTGTTGTCTTTGAGACAGAGACGTTAATGGTGGAGCAGCAGCAGCAATTGCAATAGAGGCAGATACTTCTCGGGATCCACACAGGGCTGACAGGAGGAATGCCAGGGGTCATTTCCTGGAAAGATCTAGATTGTTACTGCTGTATCTGAGCTGTCTTGGATGAAGTCTGAAATTCAGTAGTGTTTGAACTGCTGATTTATTTATTTATTTATTTATTTTTTAACTTTGGCACATTAATCTATCTAAACCTGATGAGGACAGTTTCTTCCTTGTCTCTTAGAAACTCCCAATATCCAACTGTACCCTTTACCCTGTCCTGACTTGTTTTGTCTTCGTTCTCACATGTGAGTGCAGCAATGCAAATGGTTGTTTGCCATCCTCCACCCCAACTAAGTTGCTCTTAGTTGTTCTACAAGACCCCCTTCATTCTCCCACTGTGGGAGAGGAAGTGCTGCCAGTGGGGATGAACCCAAGTGTTAATGACTTGGGTACTTCTGTTAAAGAATGGAGACATGTGGCGGTACATGCGCACAATATGACCCAGACAAACCGCATCGGGGCTGTGTGAGGCAGTCATGTGCACCCCTGGGTGTTGTGGGGAGGAGGGCCAGCTCAGCTCCACCACAGACGGAGCCTGGAGGACAGCAGCAGCCTATCCCTGTGAATTCTGGGTGTTAAACCTCTGTGAATGTGTAGAAAACAAGTCAGTGCTCATTTTTTTTCTATTTATATATAAAAACAATTACAGCTGGGGGGGGGGGCCCAATCCCTGAATTTTAACAAACGGTAAAACTGAAAGGAAAATAAATAACCTGTTCAAAATTAAGTAGTGGGTAAATTGTGAAGATCTTCCAAAGCTGTGGAAAAGTTGAATCAAGTAAAGCTTCAATCTATAATTTCCATTGATTCAATCCATGAAATTAATTTTAATGAACATTTACAGAGAGGCTTTGGATTTCCATTCATCAAAATCGTATTATTAAAGACATGTTTCCCAATATGACACATAGACTCATATAATGATTCTTTAGAGAAGACGAGGAAGAAGAGGAGGAGGACAAGAGGAAGATGTCATCTTTATCTTTTTAATTCCATATTGAAAGAAATTTGTTTAATTTCTAAATAACCCTCAGGTAGTTTTTAGCTTATCATAGCAAAATTTCTTTTAGAAAAGATGTTCTTCTTCTTTGAGATTTTAAAACCAAATTTTAATCAATAATACAGAATTCTTATAAAATTCCGTGATTTGATCTATAAAAATGACCACATATCCATTCATTTGTTGATGAGCACTCGGGCTGCTTCTATCTCTTTACTATTTTGAATAATGTTGTAATAAACGTAAGTGTACATACATTTGTATCATGACTCTGGCTTCATAAGTGTATTCCAGTAATGAAATAGCTGAGTCAAATGGTATTTCTATCTCCAACTTAATGACAAAGAGCCAGACTACATTCCGTAGCCAATTTACCATTATACATTCCTACTAGTAGTTCTAATCTCCAGCATTTGTTGTTTGTTGCCCTGTTGAACTTTGCTATTGTTTCTGGTATAAGATGACCATTGTTGTCTTAATCTTCATCTCTCTGATTGCTAAGGATTTTGAATATTTCTTCATGTGCTTGTTACCATATGAATTTCTTCTTTGGTGAAGTGTCTATTCATATTTTACACCCATTTTGTGATTGAATTGTTTGCTTTCTTCTTGTTGAGGTACTGGAGTATTTTATAACTTTTAGAATTGGACAGAAAAACTGTGGTACATCCATACAATGGAATATTATGCAGCATTTAAAAACAATGAACTTGCAGAACATTACCCAATGAGTCTAAAAGACTACTGTGATGTGAACTACCTCAGTCACAGAAAGACAAATACTGCACAGGACCACCGTTATAAAAACAGGATGCCCATGGAAGAAGGAAGAACAGTGAATGAATGGCTAGATAAAGAAAATCACTCTGGAATGAGAGAAGGGAGGGCCTATCTGTAAGGAAGGAATGATTAGACACTGTGTATATGGCAACTGACAGTCTGGAACAACACATGCAAAGTGAATTGGGGGAGGAGAGGGGAGGGAAATGTGTATCAATGAATGAGTGAAAATCCATCCTTTAGTGTAAACTTTCACTAAAATCATAAATTTAAAAAGACCACATAATTTACTGTTATCTAATAAGATGATAAATGCCACAAATAAATTGCCTCCATTGAGCCTTTCCTGTGTTTCTAAAATAACCCTCACGTGTAAAGATGTGTTGTTCTTTCAATCTGTACAATGCACATATCAAATATCTCATTTACTCACTCTGCTCCGGCCACACTGGCTTCTTCACTGCTCTTCAATCATGCATATCAAGCTTTCTATCTCCTCAGGGCCTTGTATGACCTGCTACCCTTACTATTCCCCATGATACTCCACCCCTAGACATTCTCTTACAGCATCCCTCTCTTCATTCATGACTCTGCTTGCATACCATCTAATTGCTGAGACCTTTCCTGTATCTCCCAAATAAAACAGAAACTACCTCCAAACTTGTTAAACTCAACTTTTATTTGCACTTGTAACAACTGTCACCTCACCTTCTAACATTTATTTCATTTATGTCCTATCTCCACCAAAAGAATGAAAGTAAACTCCAAGATAGGGAGGGTTTCATCTGTTTTGCTCAGTACTTACTTACCAGTGCTGAGAACAGGCCTGGAAAATAGGAAATGTTTAATACATATTTGTGAATGAATGTGTAAACAAATGAATAGATGCACACATACTTTAGAGATAAGAAAACTCAAACCTGATGATCACATACTTTATAGACAAGGAAACTGAAACTTAAAGAAATTAAGTGACTAAAATTACACAGTGACAGAATTGGCATTGTAACCTAAGTTAAACTTTCAATTTTCCAACTCTTAACCACTAAAGCAAATGACAGAGGAGGCCTAGTAAAACATTGTGTAATCTTATGAATGCTATAGTGCAAGTTATTGATTCCCTGAAAAAAAAAGAAATTATGCAGACAGTTCCTCTTCAAAGTAGCAAAAGAATCAAAAGCGACTTCCAAAGAATTCCAAGAAAATCATGGTAAGGCAGTTCTCCTCCTTCGACATCAATGAGTCTTATAATACGTATCATAAAGTTTTGACCTCCATTTGCATGTGTCTCTGGACAATCAAATGATAATATTGGACATGACAGGGCCAAATGACCATTAATCACATATGTTTTCTACTGGTTCTAGCAAGCACACATTTTAGAAGCAGCTCTCCCTCATGGACTGGTCATATTACGGGCAGAACAGATACCAAGAATGTGTCTTCGAGAGAACTATCTGCTCTAAGTAACTTTCTTTAATATTAAAAGCAAATTACTGTTAGATACTCTTTGAGGCCTTTCTTCTTCCCTTCTTGAAACATACTCCTTCCTTGAATCAACTTTCTAAAATCTAAAAACAAATTTCACAAAGTCCTTATTTCTAACATTAAACAATATCTTTACTTTTTTCCCCCAAATTTCAACTAATCTCTGTGTTTTAGAACTATGAGGTTGTTCCATCATTGCAATGTGTCACATTTAATTTCATCAGTGTAAAGCATAATTAACCAAGATTGAGCTGGTGAGTCATAATTAAATATTTTGAATTTGTTAAGTTAAAACGAAAAATTCAATTACTTTTCATATTGTAAATAAGACCATTTTTCAACATTTTACTACCAAATTTCAATACTTTTTCCACCTACACTCACTCAAAGAAAGGCACAGAAGAGTAACTTTCCTAACAGTCTATTGCTGCTCATAACCTTCTAAATATTTCTCCTCATTGGCTCCTATTCAAAGGAAATGGAAGAGAGCTAAATTTATGGAAAATATATTCAACTGCTTAAAATACATCAACCAAAAAGAAAATATTTTAGAGTCATGAGTTGTGAAATTGCACCTTCTTACATTATCCTCAGTTTAAAGGATGGGGAACAAAACTGACAAGTTCCAAAACACGTCCAACACAAAGCCCAACTCTTCCCTCTCAAATTCTCACCTTGGTCAAGGCCAGAGTAAACACCTGTCTTTCACATTTTTACACAACGTCACTTTGTGTGCCACAAATACAGGCTTTCACACCAGGGAGGAAGCAAATTCCAGTACACTGGGCAAATTTTTGTTCTCTTAACTCAGTCTGTCGATTGTTCCCTTGACTTTCTCAGCTGTCAAGATAGTGAAAGGAGGAAAAAGATCTTTCTGTAAAACTGCAAAGTGTAACCAGATAACTTTGCCCTTTAAGCACTTAACACGGTGAGAGATAAAATAAAACTGTTTCAGGTTTAAAAATTTCCTCTGAAGCTTCAAGTCTAGCACTTAACCAAAATGTTGAAAGATTTTAATTAAATAAGATCATCAAAATGAAGTCAACTGAAATAAATTTTTCTATTTCATGGACAAGGTAGAAACATTAAAGGATAATTTTTAAAAGTTGTACTTAAAAAATATTAAGTCATAAACTTTTTTAAAATAACCTCAGTTCAGAAATACCTCAGAGTAGAGAAGTGAAGAAGTCTAAAGAGTGTTAGCTACTTATACGAAGCTAGAGATTTAAAATTTTAAAAAATAAAATTAAAAGATAACATAGAGGAAAAAATTCACTCTAATAAAACTCAGCTTAATACAGTATAGTAATTTATTCATTTAGCATATTACTAATTCATTTTACTTCACTCTTTCTCAAAGAATTTTTAGAGGTATTTATAAATTTTGTTAAATTAATCCCTCATTTACCAGAATGAAAGGGAATGGAATTACTATTTCATTTAGTACTATGCCAAAGATTTTCATTTCTTAAACAAAGCAGAGATAAAAAGGTTCAGGAAAATTTAGAGCAAAAAAGGCAGGTAATGCATCCTTCTGTGTCTTAGGTTTTTGGAAGAAGGAGAGTGAAATATAAAACAAAGATATATATGCACTGTAGGAAGCAAGATGACTTGGTGTTCATTGTGCAAACACATTGCTATGGACCTACAGGCTCCCAATTTACATTTCAACATTCCAAATGCTGTTTTTATAACATCTTAAATGTTCTGCTTGCTTTATAATGCTAACAAGTTAACTAACACCAGGCACAACCACATAAATTTTTGCTTTTGAATCTCGGACGTGTATTAGAGCTTAAAATCTAAAGCACTTGGTTTGTGGAAGTCTCTGGTCTCCAATGGAGCCCTTACTCCATCCCAATTCTTGACAAAGGCTCAGATGCCATCTCAGTTTATTTCTGACCATTCAATCTGTAACCTAGCTTTACCCTCTGGAAAAGCACAATTGAAAAGTACAATAATGAATGAATGGAAATCCAAAATCTCTGTAAGTTTTCATTAAAATTATTAATAATAATAAACCAAAAAAAGGAAAAAGAAAAGAAAGTACCTAATATCAGTGGGGAGGTGCTTGTCAGAGAACCGGGAAAGTTGCTCAGGCAAGTACTTCATGATTTCCATTAGACATAGTTCCTAAGACCACATAGCCAGGTGGCAGAGACCCCACAACTATTCCTCTGAGCTTTTCATTTGAATTTGTGTACCTATCCAAATGATGATCTTTTGCCTGTTCTAACAGTCTACCAATATTGGTGCTCAGAACCTCATACAGGAAAGCTATGGCTACAATTCAGCAAGATACCTCTGTCACCACCCTGATGGCTTTCTCTCAATCATGAACAATTTGTCTGTGTCCTGTTTAAGCCATGATAGAGCAATGTTCCCACTGGGGAGTCTTATTTCCCTGCAATAACAGATAAGATATTCAGAAGCATAAAATAGCTGCCAAGATTCTAATTTCATATGAAGCTTAAAAAAAGAAACTAAGGTAATAAAATGAGAACAAAACCCCCAAATCCCACTGCCAACTAGTTGATTCTGACAAATAGACAGCCTCCATTAGGGCTGTAAATAATAACAGGACAGTGTCCATCTATCTCCCTTGGAACAGTTGGTGTGTTCAATCAGTAGTCCAACAAATTCCACAGTGAACCTCAAGAACACTATCAAGATAAGGATTACTGAAAACATATGCAGACACAATAGAAACAGCCTAATGCTTATCCAGAGAAATTTAACATAATGATTAGAAAGTAGCAGGTGGCTTCAAACACTGTGAAAAAACAAATTAACCCTTCTCAAAAAAAATGCACAGAATAGTACAGACTTCATGAATACTACTGAGTCAAGAAGGCGGAAGATATATGTTGATATAGAGAGATTCATACAGCTATAAAAGAAAGTACAAATGATGGGAGAAACAATGGAAGCCACAAATAAAGGGAATCTCCTAAGCAAAGAGAACCAGAAGGAATATATTGATGAAGAGTTATTTGAACAGCTACGGAAAAAGGTGCAAATTATGGAAGAAACAATGGATACCACCAGGAAAGCAAACACTCCAGAGACATGAAGCCAGAAGAAATATACTGAAAAGGAGGAACTTGTGCAAGTATGGAAGAAAACTCAAAAGATGGAAGAAAGAATTGAAACTATAGATAAAAAGGTACAATAACTTAAAAAATCATCACAAGATAGAGAGGGTACAGCCAACACAGTCCTGTAAATAACATGAAAATACAATCCAGAATATTAATACCAAAATGGCAGAAGTATACAACATACTAGAGGGGGTGGGGAATAGAACAGAAGAGACAGAGCAGAGAATCAGAGGATTGGAAAATAAGAATCTCAACGGAAAGATACTAGAAGAAAAATCAGAGGTGGGACATAAATTGAAGAAAACATTAAAATCATGTGGAATGACATCAAACAGAATAACACACGTACGGCTGGAATTTCAGATTACGAGAAGGACAGTAAAATCACTGAACAAACTGTGAAAGTGGTACTAGAAAGAAATTACTCCCCAAGTGTTATGAAGAATGAGGAAGTCCACATTCAAGAAGCTCAGAGAACATCAAATAGATTAGACCAAAAAGCATCAAGACATATCACAGTCAAATTCTCCAAATAAAAGATAAGGACAGAATACTAAAAGCATCATGAGAAAACAAAGAGTTATCTACAAAGGAAAACCAGTAAAATTAAGTCCTAATTAAAAAAAAAATAAAAATGTGAGAGCAAGAAGAGAATGAGATGGCATATATAGAAAGTTAAAACAATCACCAACTTAGTAGGAATTTGTGAAAGTGAGAATAAATCTACATGAACTGTTAACGGAAAACATTCACAGAGAGACACCAAAGGAAAAGTGGATGGACTATATTAAAAAGAAAAACAAA
>NW_006399784.1:21128960-21136223 GCF_000299155.1 Elephantulus edwardii
TACATGGTGCCAATGTTGTAAAACAGTACTGACCTCGCGGTTGGTGGAGACTGAGAAAGATGGGTTCAATAATGTATACTGCATTGAAACAGATGATGGAGAAAACTGCTTAAAAGGGATATGTGATTAGGTATTTTTGTCATGACAGAAGTCTAGAGCAAAGGCTACATGATGAGTGGACCTGGGGGAGAGTTTGTAAAACAATGAAAGAATTTTTTTACTTTTCCAAGAGTGTAGTGTACCAGGGGGGAAGGTTGGGAGGGGGGAAAAGTACAACAATGAATGAATGGAAATCCAAAGTCTCTTTAAATTTTTACTGAAATTAATAATAAAATAAAATCTCTGGGATGCAACTAAGGCAGTCCTCAAGGGTGAGTTCATAGCAATAAGCAAACAGCTAAAAACGAAGAAAGAAGCAAAATTAATGATCTAATTCAATACCTTCATCAAATAGAAAAAGAATAACAGTCTAACTCCACAGTCTCTAGAAAAAAGGAAATTATAAGGACAAGAGCTGAAATAAATGAGATAAAGGTAGAAAAGCAATTGAAACTATCCATAAGATCAGGTGCTGGTTCTTCTAAAGTGTCAATAAAATTGACAAACTTAACAAAAGGGGAGAAGAGACAAGATACAAATAACTTGATTAAGGAATGATAGAGGTGTCATCACAACAGAACTTCTAAATCTATAACATTAGATTATGAAAAGCTATATTTGATAAATTTGAAAACTTAAGAGGAAATTCATTCTTTGAAACCCATACCCTACCCAGATTGACATGGTCAGATGTAGAACGAGCAGGTCATAAAAAGACTTCCCCACCAAAACAGTCCTGGACCAGATGGCTTCAGGCTGAATTCTACCAAACATTCAGAGATTTATCACCAATACTACTTAAGATATTTCATAAAATAGAAAAAGAAGGAACATTCCCAGAGTCATTCTATGAAGCAAACATAACCCTGATACCAAAACCAAGAAAGGATAGTATTTAAAAAAAAAAAGAAAAAAAGAAAAACCCAACTACAGGCCAATATCTCTCATGAATATACACACGAAAATCCTAACAAAATTCTAGGCAATAGAACCCAAAAGCACATAAAAAAATAATTCATCATGAGGATTCATAACAGGTTCAGCAGAAGAAAAACAATGAACATAATTCACATTAACAAAGCAAATAACACCAACCATATGATCTTAGCAATCGATGTAGAAAAGGCATTTAACAAAACCAAGACCCCTTCTTGATTAAGACACTCAGCAAAATTGGAATAGAAGGGAATTTCCTCAACATAGGCAAAAGTATATGTGCAAAACCAAGAACCAATATCATTCTCAATGGACAAAGACTAAAAGCATTTTCTTTGCAAACAGGGACCAGACAATGATGCCCTCTGTCACTACTTCTATTCAATACTGTATTGTAAGTACTTGCTAAAACAATACAACAAGAGAAGGAAATAAAAGGCATCCTGATCAGTAAACAGCTATTTAAATTATTGCTATATGCAGATGATATGATTGTGTATACAGAAAACCCGACCCAACAACTCAACAAAAAAAACTGTTAGAGCTAGTAGAATAATTAATAGAGAAGCAGAATACAAGATCAATATCCAAAAGTCAATGAATTCCTCTACAGTAACAAATAGAACCCAGAGAAAGAAAGCAATACCATTTACAATAAGTTAACCACACACTGAGATACTTCAGAGTGAACCTAACTAGAGACACAAAAGACCTATATAAAGAAAACTGCAGAACATATTTGTGAGACACAATAAAAAACCTAAATAAGTGGGAAAATGTTCCCCATTCACAGATAGGCAGACTCAATATTGTGAAAATGACAACCCTACATAAATCAATCTACATGTTCAACACAATCCCAATGTTGTTGTTTGTTGTTATGTGCCATCGAGTCGTTTGCGACTCATAGCGACCCTATGCACAACAGCCCTAAACCCTGCTCTATCCTGCGCCAACCGCACTGCCTCTGACACACCCATCCCGATTACTCCAGTCACCGAATCAATCCATCTCATAGAGGGTACAGAAACGAAATTCATTTTTCAAGGAGATCAAAGGGGACATTTTCAAATTTATTTGGAGAGGCAAGATAACTAGAATAAGCAAAACATCTCTAAGAAACGAAAATGAAGTGGGAAGCATAGGACTCTCTGACCTCAAAAACTACTACACAGCAGTAGTAACCAAAACAGCATGGTACTGGTACAAGGACAGGCACATAGGCAATGGAGCAGAACTGAGAAACCAGAAATGAACCACCTTTCTATGGTCAACTGATACTTGACAAGGAAATAAAACCCATCAAATAGGGAAATGACAACCTCTTCAACAAATTGTGCTGGCAAAATTGTGGACTGTTACCTGCAGAAAGCTGAAACAGGATCCACATCTCACAACATACACAAAAATCAACACAAGGTGGAGTAGCCACCTGGGAGTAAAGCCCAAAACCACAAAATTCCTAATAGACAAACTTGGGATCAAGCTTAGAAGCCTTACTCTACAGTATAAAGAGATTGCAAATACAGCCAGAAATGCATCATTTGAAGAGGATAAAATTGATGAATGGTACTTTCTAAAGATTAAATCTTTGTGCTCATCAAAACCTTTTTCCAACAGGGTGAAAAGAAAGCCAAATGACTGTGAACAAACATTTGGCAATACCATCTCAGACATGGGGCTCATAACAAATTTACAGAGTACTCCTGGGCCTCCAGAAGAAAAAGACTGATAATCCAAACACAAAATGGGCAAAAGACATGGAAAGACTTTTCTCAGAGGAAGACACTCAGAGAGCCAACAGAGACATGAAAAAATGCTCAAAATCACCAGCAATAAAAGAGATGCAAACCAAAACCACAATGGAATACCATTTCACTCCAGTAGCAGTGGCAAAGTTTAGTAGGGCAGCAAGTAATAAATGTTGGAAAGGATGTAATGAGACCAACTCTTATACATTGTTGCTGGGATTGCAAAATGGTACAACTACTCTGAAAGGCAGTCTGGCATTTCCTCAGAAAGTTGAACATATAAGTTCCACATGACCCAGTTATTCTACTACTTGGAATATATCCCAAGAGAATGAGAACTGAGACACAAATGGAGACTTGTACATCAATGTGCATAGCAGAGTTATTCACCATTCCAAGAACTTGGAAATAGCCCACATGTCTAACCCCAACTGAATAAATTGAGAAATTATGGTACATTCACATGATGGTAAGCTATGCAGCACACAGGAGCAATTATTTTGTAAAAATTACTACCTAACTTGAGAGGCACTGGAGAGCATTATGCTAAGTGAACTAACTCAGTCCCATAAGGACAAATACTGTAAAAGGCCATTATTGTAGAAAGTATATGAGGATCCAAGCGAGGAGGGAAGAGGAGGGGGGGGCGGGGGCAGAGATTAATCACAGAGCCGTACAATTTGATGGGTCGGCGGATGTGAAGGATGGAAAAGATCCAGTGTGAAAAACAATGCACACAAACTTTGTAAGTAAATCAGTATATAACACAAAAAAGAAATAAAAAAAAAAAAAAGACAATCACTAGACTGGGAAAAGGAACTGGGAGTACATAGTTACAATCAAAGAATGTCTGTAGCAGAGTTATATCTTTTCATCCTACTAATTTAATATGAATACTGATACGATAATCTAAGAAACTCAACTACATGAAGGAAAAAAAACAACGTGGCATCAGTATTAGAAGAAGACTCATTATACCGAGAAATGCAGATAACACAACCTTGCTTGCTTAAAGCAATGGCCTTGAAATGCTTATTTCCTGACAAAGAATACAAACTGCATCCTTCAATATGGTTTCACTTCAATATAAAGAAAACAAAATTCTCACATCTGGACCAATAACCATCATCGTGACAATTAGAGAAAAGACTGACGTTGTCAAAGATTTCCTTCTATTTGACTCCACAATCAAAGTCCATGGAAGAATTATTCAAGAAAGCAAAACTACATTTGCATTGGACACTTCTGCTGCAAAGGACCTTTCTAAATTCTTAAACAACAAAAACATATCTCTGAAGACTAAGGTGACCCAAAACATAATATTTTCTATTACATCCATGGAAAGCTGGACAATGAATTAAGAGACACTGAAAAAAATAGAACTGTTGTGTTTGAATTAGTAAAGTGTTAGTCAAGAATATTATATATACCATGAACTTACAGAAGAACAAACAATCTGGAAGAAGTGAATCCAGAAAGATCCTTAATAATAAGGATGGCAAAACTCATCATATACTTTGAATATATTATCAAGAAAAACCAATCCTTGAAAAAGCACATCATACTTGATAATTTGAAGGTCAGGGGGGAAAAGGAAGACTCAAAAAGATGGACTGACATATATCTGCCAAAGAGGAACATCTTTTAGAAGAAACACTCAGACCCTTAAAATGCAAAATGTCTTGATTTTACAGTTCCTCTGGTAATTTTAAAACAAAATTTAACAAAATCTTGCAATCACACACCTATCCCCTAAGCCTAAAAATGCACAATGTCTCCATCTCTCCAGAAAGGACAATAACAACTTCAAAACCTCCACCAAGCATCAAATATTTGTATGGTTTCTGGGTTGGCATACCCTTGAAACTCTGATCTCCTTTTTTAGGCACAAACAAATACCATAACTCTAGGTTCCTCTTAAGGAAACAAGAGTCTGAGTGTTTTGTTCTGTTTTTATTTCTCATTGGGGGGGGGGGGAAGGAATGCTAATAATAAGCTATGAATGTTGCCAGGAGAAAACCAGAATGAAAAGGGATGTCAGAGAAATCCAGAGGTGTCTGCTTTTGCTTCCAGTTCCCTTCTAGCTTCTGGTATTGTAACACATTCTATACTTCTCCCAAGGAATGAGAAGACAACCACCTTTTGGGCCGGTAAGTGCTCCTCTCACCTTTGCCCCCTCTCCAATTTCCCTGAATCTCCTCTACAGATGCACCTGACCTGCTGAGTTCTAGTTACTATGATTCCCCTGAGGAAACAATGAAAAATCTCATTCATGTAAAAATGTGACCTTTGGCACGATTTTGAAAGGTCAAGTACACACTAGCCAGCATTTGAGGCAGTCAGCTAACACTGTGCACACTATTCTGCTCCACAAATTAGAATCTGGGAGCAAAAATGCAACATGGCCACGGGCCAAAGAAAGTAAAATGGAAATTTGAGTAGAAGGATGCAGAGGGCAAAGATATTATTTATTTCAGTCTAAATTCACAAGGCTGACATCAAAGACTAGAAGAACAGAGCATCACATGAGCCATTAGAGTTCACTAGACATAAGAAAAAAAGATCAAGAACCTGCCTCCTTTTTACTCTCATTACTGCTCAGCAAATCCCTGATATAGAAACTTTAATATTAATACTAATAAACCCACAGCCATCAAGTTGATTTGAACTCATATCAACCCTACAGGACAGAGTAGAATTGTCTCACAGGGTTTGCAAGGCTGTAAATCATTATGGAAGCAGACTGTCTCATCTTTCTCCCGTGATGTGATGACAGACAGATTCAAACCACCTTACTTTTAGGTTAGGAGGCTAATATTTTAACCACTGTACCACCAGGACTCCTGAAAACCAGTACAGATGTTTCTATTTTCTTCCTAGCAAATGTGTAAATGACATTAATGTGCATATTCCTGTTAGATGAAGTCTCTTGCTCAGAGTAAATTGTCAAAATCAAACTTCTGTTTTGCTGGCCTAAGAAATCACCTACTCGTTACTACCCTTCCTATTCCACCCAATGAGAGAGAAGGGAGATAAATTATTGATATCTTGATGTCCTTTTCAGTGACCTCACTGAAGTGAAAAGAGTAATTCAAGTTAGAACAAGAATCTTTGTAAGACATTTTTCTAAACACGATTCTTTTTGGAAAACACTTTGGCCCCAAGCCCTCGGCACAAACACCTTTTCTATTCCAGCCTGTCCCAGCCTCTCACTACAGACTGAATTATAGACACTCTACACATTTGCAATATAAAAGAAAATTAAATACCCACATGTACAGATTTCTTTTCAGCACCGTTAGGTAAGAGGTACATGATGAACAAGCTGAGATGCTGACCTCTGGCTTGAACACAAATGGAATTATCCTACCACGTATTATTTAAAAATGCAAAGCACTGTCTCAAGTTAATTTGTCACTTGGAAAAATTGCTGTCCTTTTATGATGAGAATTCATTTATGAGAAGCTCTTAGTATAGTTTTCCCCTTAACCTTCTCAATTTATCTTACATTTACTTCTCTTCCAGAGAAAACTTTATGTGCCATTTTAAGGCTATGTAATATAAGTTACAAGGGCACTAGTCTTTGAAACCCAAAGAACAATCTAATGAAAATGAGGTGACGCTTCAACCTGCCAATGATTTGCACTCTCCTGACCCAAAAGGATAAAAAGTATGATCTTGTAGAATTTTTTTTTTTCCTGGTTGGAACATAAAAGGAAAAAGTACAAGTTTGGCTAAGGAATGGGAATACATAAATGTCTGTAATGTTTTTAATCTATAAAACAAAGAATAAAAAACAAAATACACAATTCTAACACAATCTATTTCTTTTCAAGATTATAACGATTTTAGGTACCAGGAAGCAATATATTCCAAGCATACTTAACTTTGAGATTTCTCTAGACATCATTCAAGCTTATGTAGAAGTAAGCATGAGCCTAGACTCAGTGTCTGATGCTTTCATCTGATGGGTAAATCTAGTGATATTAATTCACTCTTTTCTCTATCTCAATGGCAACAGCTGAAAAATAGAGATAATAGTTCCAATTTCTATATAATTTACAAAGTTATTGTAATGATTAAATTTTTGAAAGAAACAATACCTGAAAGCTACTCAATAAGTTACAAAGTACTATTTAAATACACCGCTGCTACAGGCAGTAACAAGTTTGCACCATGCCCCAAAGCCAAAAAACAGAAAAGCAAGATTATACAAGTATACAATCAGTCTTACTATGTTCAATATATACAGTAAATGCTTGAAGAGATAAGAACAGGAAGCTGTAAAACTTATGAAAAAATTCTAAAACTATTACCCAAAAGCATCTGTGGTAGTACTAATCAGGAAAAGTAAAGATAGGTCTTTCCCACAATCTGTTAACAGTTAACTGACACTTCTACCCACTGCCTCAATACACACATAGACACACACACACACACACACACACACACACACACACACACACACACACACACA
>NW_006399784.1:21136323-21137354 GCF_000299155.1 Elephantulus edwardii
AAAGCCCAACAATATGTTATCTACACAAAACACCTCTAAGAAACAAACAGAAAGACAGGCTCAAAATCAAAGGCTGGGAAAAAATATACCAAGCAAATGGCATCCACAAAAAAGCAGGAGTGGCAATACTAATCTCTAATAAAATAGACTTCAGAATGAAAACCACCATAAAAGATAAGGAAAGGCACTATATAATGTTAAAGGCACAGTAGATGAAGAAAACATAATATTGGTCAACATCTATGCGCCAAGTGATGAACCTGCTAAATACATAAAACAACTTTTAACAGAATTGAAGAAAGAAATACACAGCACCACAAAAGACAGGTCAACTAAAAAGAAACTTAACAAAGATGCACAGGATATAAAATACACAGTCAGCCAACTTGACCTTCTCAATATATTTTGAACACTGTACCCAACTAAAACTAAAACTCAATTAACTTTCTCAAGTGCATATGGTACGTTCTCCAGAACTGATCACATATTAGGACACAAAACAAGCCTCAACTTTTAAAAAACACTGAAATAATACAAAGTATCTTCTCAGACCACAATGCCAAGGAACTAGAAATTAATCACAAGAGGACAAAGTTATAAACCACCAATAAGAAAACTAAATAACATCCTGCTAGAACACAATTGGGTTATAAAAGAAATAAATAATGAAATAAAAAAAGTTCCTTGACACAAATTACAATGAAATTACAATGTAATACAATCTCTGGCAACTAAAATAAAAAAACCTAACATTAGAGTATTACGGAAAAACTATACTTAAACAAATATGAAAACCTAGAGTAAATGGACAAATACTTAGAAAAACACAACCTACCTAAACTGACTCAAACTCAAATTGAACATCTGAACAGACCCATTACAAAAGAAGAAACTGAAAAGGTAATACAACAACTTCCAACCAAAAAAAAGCCCTGGACCAGGTGGTTTTACAAACGAATTTTATAAAGTATTAAGAGAAGAACTGTTACCAATTTGACATAAATTATTTCAGAAAATAGAAGAAGATGGAA
>NW_006399784.1:21138371-21139554 GCF_000299155.1 Elephantulus edwardii
TAATAATAATAATAATAAATGTCAAGCAATTTATCAAAAGGTTAGTAGTTCAAATCCACCAGCCACTCCTCAGGAGAAAAACGAAGAAATCTCTGTAAAGACTATCATTTTAGAAACCCTAGGGGGGCAAGTTTATTTTGTTGCATTGGGTCATATAAGTTGGAATCAATTTGACAGTAGTTGGTTTAGTTTTATATACACACATACAATATATAAAAGTGGGGGGTATTTCTCATCTATGTGTCATATTTACATGTTGTTGTTTTTTCTGAAAACCACTTAGTTTCTGTCAAGTCAAAGCTGACTCATAACTGATCTGCCAGTAGGTTTTTGGGAGGCTGTAAATAACATAAGAGGAGATTGCCCATCTTTCCCCTTCAGAGCCACTTGTAGATTTGAACTGCCATACAGGCACTGCTTTTGAGGTATTAGCACAGCTCTCTGTGGACTATACCACCAGAGGTCCCTCATCTATAGAAATATACAGATAAATATTTTTTTGTTGTTGTTATGTGTCAATGAGTTGCCTGTGACTCATTGTGATCCTATGTACAGCAGCTCTGATGCCTGAAGCCTGCCCTATTCTGAGCCAGTCTCACTGTCTCTGACACACCTACCCCATTGCCCCAGTTACTGTATCAATCAATCTCATCCGGGGTCTTCCTCTCCTATAATGTCCCTTCGCCCTTCCAAGTATGCGGTCCTTCTCCAAGGACTGGTCTCTCTATGTGAGACAGAGCTTCAAAATCCTAGCCTCCAAGGAGAAACTTGGTTTCACCCTCTCCAAGATAGATTTCATTTTCTTGGTAGTCCACAGCATGTTAAAGATTTGTCTCCAGCACCAAAACTAAAAGGCATCAAGTCTTCTGTCATACTTAGTAATTGTTCAGCTCTCTGATGCATAGCATCAGATATATATAATGGATATATTTGTACCAAAACTCATCCTTAGTAATTGTCCAACTTTCTGATGGATTACATCAGATGTACATATAATAGATATATTTGTATTTTACATGTGAATATATACACACACACACACACACACACATATATATAGTTGTTGTTGTTGTTGTTGTTGTTATATGCCGCCAAGTGACCTGCAACTCATAGTGACCCTATGTGTAACAGCCCTAAACCCTGCTCTATCCTGTTACAAATCTTATTGTTTCTGATTTACCTA
>NW_006399784.1:21140274-21142932 GCF_000299155.1 Elephantulus edwardii
CATAGAGCTCAGCCTCCCAGATAATCTGTTCCGCATAAAGATTGAAAAGGTAAGGTGATAGGACACATCCCTGGCGCACACTCTTCCCAATTTTGAGCTGTGCAGTGCTTCCTTGCTCTGTTCTGATGGCTTCCTCCTGGTCCAAATATAGGTTTCGCATAAGCACAATCAAATGTTCTGGGATTCTCATTCTTCTCAGAGTCAGTGACAGTTTGTTGTGATCCACAGTGAAACACTTTTGCATAGGCTTCCACCAAGATTCATCTAACATTAGCTATAATATCCCTAGTACCATGGTCTCTTCTAAAACCAGCTTGCACTTCAGGCAGTTCTCTGCTGATATATTGTTCCAGGCATTTATTTATAATCTTCAGCAGAATCTTGCTTGTATTGTATTAGTAATATTATTTGATAATTTTCACACTCTGTCGAGTCACCTTTCTTTGGGATGGGAACAAATACAAATATCTTCCAGTCAGTTGGTGAGGTGGCTGTTCTCCAGATTTCTTGGCACAACTTGGTGAGCACATCCAGGGCAGTTTCTGTTTCTTGAAATATATCAATTGGTATGCCATCAATTCCTGGGGCCTTATTTTTTGCCAATTTCTTCAGAGCAGCTTGAACTTCTTCCTTTATCACCATAGGATGTTGCTCATATATTTTTTTTTCATGAAATTCTTCTGTTTCTGCCAATTCTTTTTGGTAAATATATCCATATTAACTAGAAAAATATTTCTTATATCATGAGTGGTTCTTGGACCTAATGTTAGGAATCCATAGCTATAGACTTCTGAATGTTGTTGTTGTTGTTGTTGTTGTTGTTGTTGTTGTTGTTGTTATTGTTTGGTACTGTTGAGTCAAGTATTACTCATAGCAACCCTATGAACAACAGATCTGAATATTGCCCTATCCTGTGCCATCTTCACAATTCCTGACACACTAGAGCCCATAGTCATCGTGTCAATCCACTTGGTCAAGGATATTCCTCTCTTCACCAACCGTCCATCTTTGTGAGTATTATGTCCCTCTCCAAGGAATAGCCCCTTCTAGCAACATGCCCAAAGTACATGAGGCAAAGCCTCATCATTCTTGCCTCCAAAGAGCATTCCAGCTGCAACCTCTCCGAAATGTATTTGTTTGTTCTTTTGTCCACGTGTGGGATATTCTGTTCTCTTCTCCAACACATCAGCTCAAAGGCATCAATTCTTTTTCTGTCATCCTTATTCATTGTGCAGCTCTCAGATACATAGCAAGTGACTAGAAAGACCATGGTCTGAATCAGACATACCTCAGTCCTCAAACTGACAACATTACTCTTCAATAATTTGGAGAGATCCCTAATTGCAGACTTTCCCAGCACAATATTTCCCCTTATTTCCCAACTGCTAATATCAAGGGTGTTAATTTTAGATCCAAGTAAGATGAAATATCGATAGTTTCAATTTCTTCATCCAGAATGATGTACCCTATATATTCAGTGGTAAAGAATCTTTGTTATCTTAACATTGATTTAGTTAACAATTAGGTGTGGGCTGGAAGCCTCTTGTTTAAACCAACCAGGACCCAGGGTCAGCTTTGTATTTAAAAGTCAGTTGGGCCTGAGGGCCTGGTGTGAAGACTAATTTTCTATTAGAGTTATAAACTAAATTGGTAGTTAGCTGTGTTTGGGGAGAACACTGTTCTAAATGTTACAGAATCTGTCTGTCAGTTTGCTGTACTGAGAGAACTTTGGGTTGCTATGATACTGAAAGCTGTGCTACTGGTGTGTTAAATGCCATAAGGATTACCCATGATGGACAGGTTTCAAGTAGAGCTCCCAGATTAAGATAGACTAGGAAGCAGGAAAGGCCATCTAATTCTTAAATAAAAGGCCTTTGAAAACCCTATAAACACTAGAGGAACACTTCTGAATGAATGTCTAGTTAATTAGAAAGACACAAAGGAAAAATAATGAGCTCATACAGACAACAAACTATCCACAGAGGTGACAAGAGTTGCTTAGGTGATACACCTAGGGAGCTCTGATGGTGGTAAGGAGTTATGCTGTTGACCGGAAGGCATTCAGTTCTAATCCACCAGCTGCTCCACAGGAGAAAAATGGGCAATTTCTTCCCATGTGATTTGCAGACTCTGAAAACCTACTGGAGGGTTAGCTCTGAGTCAGTTCTGACTCAATGGCTCATGTTGTTGTTGTTATGTGCCATTGAGTCACTTGTGACTCACAGCAACCCTATGCACAAGAGCCCTAAACACCGTTCTATCCTGTGCCAACCTAGCCACCTCAAATGCACTCATTCACACCACTCCAGTCACAGAATAGATCCATCTCATCGAAGGTCTTCCTCTCCTTCACCACCCTTCCACTCTGTCAAACATGATGTCACTCTCCAAGAGCCAGTCCCTCCTTGCAACATGCCCAAAGTATGTCAGACAAGGCTTCAGAATCCTTGCCTCCAAGAAGCTTTCTCGCTTCACCTTCTCCAGAAAAAACCTGTTTGTTCTCCTAGCAGTCCATGGTATATTCAATACTCTTCTCCAATACCACAGCTAAAAGGCATCAATTCTCCTTCTGTCATCCCTATTCACTCTCCAACTCTCTGATGCATAGCACGTAATTGTGAAGACTATAGCCCAGATAAGGCACACCTTAGTCTCCAG
>NW_006399784.1:21144095-21151067 GCF_000299155.1 Elephantulus edwardii
CCACCCATGGCTCGAATTTGTTTTTCAGCTCCTTCACTTTAAGAAATGCTGAGCGAGTCCAGCCCTTTTGATTTTCTGACTCCAGCTCTCTGCACATTTCATTGCAGTATCTTGCTTTGTCGTCTCGGGCTGCCTTTTGAAATTTTCTGTTCAGGTCTTTGATTTCTTGGTTTCTTCCCTTAGTTTTGGCTTCTCGGCACTCTAATGCCATACTCAGAGTCTCATCTGACATCCACCTTGGTCTTTTCTTCTTCTTCAGCCTTTGTAATTATCTTTGCATTCTTCACAGAGGATTGTCTTGATATCCTCCCAGAGCTCATTTGGTCTACACTCATTGGTGCTCAAGGCCTCAAACCTGTTCATAATGCCCTCATTGGAGATATGAAGCTAAAAGTAACGTGATTCCAGATTACCTTAGCAGCATTCAGCCAAATGATGCTTTGACAGATCAAGCAGAAAATATTTTCCTTTGATAAAGAACTAGCCTTTCAAATAAGATATCATCTCAAAAACAGTGTTTCTATACATCCAGTGGCTGCTTCAGCATTTCCACATAAAGAAGGTTTATGAGTGACAATCTCATTGAAAGCAGTATTTGTTTTGTAACTAAAATTGTTGAGGACTTTAAATAAATTCCAATTATATTAAAGGTAAAATGGCAAGCAAGGAGGGCTATAGAGAGTGTAAAACACTCCAAGCCAACCTGAGTTCTTCTACACCAGTGTCTCAAGCTTTTAAAATGCAGGGTTTTTTTAAATCATCAAGTAGAAATATAAAAAAGCAGTTTGGCACTGCCTTATAACTTTGAGAACAGAGCTACCATTTGACCAAGTTATCCCACTACTTAGAATATATTATTGTTGTTATGTACCATCTATTCAACTACAACTCAAAGCAGCCCTATGCATTATAGCTCTAAACTATATCCAGAGTCAACCTTATTGTCTCTGACACACCTACCCTCATTATACCAGTTTTTCTGTCAACCCATCTCATGGCGGGGGAGGGGGGGGCTTCCTCTCCTGCACTATCACTCAACTCTTCCAAGCATGATATCCTGCTCCAAAGACTGGTCCCTCCTGGCTACATGCTCAAATTAGGGGAGACGGAGTCTCAAAATCCTTGTCTCCAAGGGGCAGCTTGATTTCACTCTCTCCAGGACAGGCTTGTTAGTTCTCTTGGGAATCCATGGTATGTTCAATATTCTTCTCCAGCATCATAAATCAAAGGTATATATCATACTTAACGAAGCAGGAAATGAGTTTAGTTTGAGATCTAAACCAAGACAATTGCAAATGCCCAAAAGTGTCCTTGAAAAGTCCCTTAAATTCCTCATAAAATACAGCATAAGGCACTCTCTCAGTGAGTCCTCTCTGACTCTACCTCATTTTCATCTCTCCATCATTTTTATCAATGTTCTAATGTCTAACACTTAGATTTGGCTTGTATTTCCCTGAGAACACACAGGACATTTAAGTACAAAAACGCACAAAAGAAATCTGTTTATAATAGGGAAATAAACTTTGTAAGCACTTTCACAACCACACAGTTTAATCCCTGTTCCAATCTTCTGAATACAAATACTATAAAAATCCTTCATTCCCCCATAGCACTTGTAAAATCATTCCTCTCTGAGTTTCCCTCCCTCCTTAATAAATTCCTGAATCAACTCGGAATTTCTACATGACCTCAATCCACACTTATCACTATCTTAAATTCTTCAGCTGATTTTGGAAATAAAAATTTTTAAGTAGGCAATTAAAAAGACCTAGTAAACCTAGTCTTGACAGGGCTAGACTTAACTCTAATGAGAGGAAATGACAAGTACATGGCTTTCTGCCAAGGCATCACGAGTAGTTGAAGAATTAGAGTCGAAAAAGCAGATAGAATCTGAAAGACAGAGTGACCTTTTTATGTATTTTATCTTTTACTTGGATTGTACTGTGTATAAGGTATGAAACTTAAAAGTATTCCAGTTTAAGAAGAAACTTTCCATTTAAGATTTAGGAATGTGAATATGTATGATTAAGGTAATGGGGGAATTCTTACAGCCGAGTACTTACTAATTAAAATTAAATGTACTGCTTTATCTGCAGCAAATAGGAAATATGTAATACAACATTTTCCTACGTGATATGCTTATGGTTTTAAAGATTCTCTAGACCCCCAAATGTAGATCCCTGCACACTAGACCTCAGGTAGAATACAGGCAGGTGAGAGGAGGGCAAGCATGGCTCTGGCATGTTCCTGCTGCTCAGGTGTGCAGAGCAGTGGGTAGGTCCTAACCACACTTCCTCTCACTCTGTTCTGAGGATCAACTCCCAACACCACCTTCTCAGCTACCATCACCACTACTCCACAGCCCTTCTAACAGTGACAACAAAGACAACTGAAGTGAGCTCCTATAAGGTTTTAACATGGTCCTCACACATCCACGACCTCTCATCTCAGAGAAATAATCATGGATATTAAATGACACATACCTGTATAGAAAGACTTTTAACATGGAACTAAAAAACATATTTATATGTATTGTTGTTGTTTTCTTGTTATGTGCTGTTGAGTCGTTTGCGACTCATAGCGACCCTATGTACAATAGCCCTAAACTCTGCTCTATCCTGTGCCAATCTCATTGCCTCTGACACACCCATCCCGATTACCCCAGTCACTGAATCAATCCACCTCATAGAGGGTCTTCCCCTCCTGCGCTGTCCCTCCACTCTACCCAGCATGATGTACCTCTCCAAAAACCTGTCTCTCCTTACAACATGTCCAAAGTATGTCAGACGAAGCCCCAGAATCCTTGCCTCCAAGGAGCAGCCTGGTTTAACCCTCTCTATGATGAATCTGTTTGTTTTCTTGGCAGTCCATGGTACATTCAATACTCTTCTCCAGCACCACAGCTCAAAGGCATCAATTCTCCTTCTATCCTCCCTTATAACATACTAAAAATTGACTCACATTTTAATAACCAAGAGCTGTCATGGTGGAGAAGCTTACTGAATATACTGCTAAGAGAATAACACTGAATATACTGCTAAAAGAACAAACAGGTTTGTTCTGGACAGGGTGAAACCAGACTGCTCTTTGGAGGCAAGGATTCTGAAGCTTTTTCTCACATACTTTGGGCAAGGAGGGATCAGTTCTTGGAAAGAGATATCATGTTTGGGAGGATGGAGGGACAGTGCAAGAGAGGAAGACTCTCAATGAGATGGATTGACTCAGTGGCTGGGGTAACAGGGTTAGGTGTGTCAGAGATGAGAAGGTTGGCTCAGGATAGAGCAGGATTCATGGGGTCACTATGAGTTGCAAGCAACTTGAAGGTGCATAACAACAACACAATAACAATATTCACATATTCATAATAATGTATCATTAAACATAAAAAGAAATATCACTTTTTACTAAATAGTAACTATTTCAGTAAGAAATGTTTTTCTGTATTGAGAAAAAAAAAGTCTTAAAACATTAGAAATCATAAAATCCCAAAATAACTATCTTGAGATACTCTTTATTTCATTAGTCGATAGAATTAAGAGTTTATGTCTTTGACAATAAAGAAAAGTAAAACGTTAACTTTCAAATTTGTGCAAAGCGCTTTCTCACCACTCACACCAAATCTCAAGAAATACTTATAAACTTTGGTAGCTCTACAAGAGTATTAATGCTTTAAAGCATTCCTATTTCAACTGCTGTGCGGATTTTTTGCTTCAGAAACCACTGTTCCAAACTAGAGATAAATAATGGTGATTAATGCCTATTACCTTGAAGAAGCAATTAAAAGAGGCTGAACAGCAGCAACTAAGCCCCAAACCATTTGCTCTTTCACAATAGGAAGCTGAAGATAATCTTGTTTACTAAACATATATCACTTGCGATCTGGCCAAATTCTTAAATGATATTCCAGATGGAAAAACACTGCAAAGCCAGGACCTGATTACATAAGTATTTATTTCCAACTCTGAAAACAAACTGGACCAGTTTTTCTTGTTACTTCTAGGAAAGCAACCTTTTAAAGCAATGAAACAATTCAACAGAAGGGCTTCCCTAAACCCACTCATAATCTATTTCTGGTCTCACTCTTAACCCCCTTCTTCTAGCAGTATTAGGTTTCCTTCAACTAACTTTGCATGGTGTTTCAGTAATCTATTTAAAAGTCTTAGGCTACAGAAAGTAAACCTATTAATATTTTATCTTCTGATATATTTTTGCACTATATTCACATTTTTAAGGAAAAAATTCAAAATAGTGTTCTTAAGTCTTTAAGAGCGAGAGAGAGATACATTATGGCTATGTATGTGTTTATGGAAAAATATTTAAATTTCTCTGTAGGGCTCTGTGAGGCAGCCTTCTTACAGAGGCAGCTGTGTTTCCTCTGGTTCATATTCACATGCAACCAGTTAAGAACAGTTTGGCTTGATTTTTCATTTCCTTTTCTTAAAGTCACTTAGACAGAGAGGCTTTGAAACCTACAGCATGCAACAAGTCGGTGAATTGTTTGTTCAAAGGTGTTATGTTAGCAGCAGAATATTTTGGTTAATTCACCAACCAAAGGTTTGTGAGGATACTTTATGACCCTCTTTCTACTAAATATCACAGGAAATGTCAGAGATCCAGATCCACTGTGCCCCAGAAAGCAAATCTATAGCATGGAAGTGGAAGCAGACTGAGATAACCCAAACAAAAGACAGTCGCTAAAAGTCAGTCCCTTCCACTCACACAAAAAACTCATTTCGTTTCAAAGAGGATTGTCATAGGAAGCCCATGTTTTGCTTCAACTCTAGACACAGTAAAAGAACCAAGGGTACAACATATCTTGATGAGCTAAACTCACACCCACACTGCAAGTGCCCACTAAACTTCCCTTCACTAAGACTTTCTTAAACTGCACATACCCAACACAACATCTGCATCTTGCAGAATTTACTACTTCACTCATCCCTTCCTTCCAAGAACCTAATGAAGACGCTCTAGCCTGAAAATACCTCATCCAGTACCAGACCAGATTCTCCAGATCTGTCTTCTTCTAGGATCAAAAACACTACCTTTTCTCAGGGCCACATGTTTGTCATGGCAACACACTGAGTAGTGTAATTAATAGATGACAATTTTATTCTTATTTAGTGCAGTTCACAAGCTCTGGTGGCATCATGGGTGAGGAGCTACCAACTCAAAGACAGGTGGTTTAAATCCACCAGGTGCTCCATGGAAGAAATATGGATCATCTCATAATTTACAGCCTCTAAAATTTGCTGGAAGGCTAGCAACAAGTAGAGTTGAGATGGCCTTTATATTGTGAACACAGAATAATAACAAGCATGTGTCTGGCACATAGTAAGGCTCAATTAGTATCAGTTATTATCACATTACCACTACAACTCTTAGAACTAAGGCATCGTCTTTTTCAATTGCTTCCTATGCAATGACATCAAGTAAAGAAAGCAAAAGAATAATCTATACCTTTGAATCATGGTATTGGAGAAGAATCTTGAAAATAACATGAATCACCACAATAACAAACAAATCCGTCTTGGAGAAAATGAAATGACAGTGTTCCTTGAAGGCAAAGATGCTGAAACTTCATGTCACGTTCTTTGGGCATATATCAGGAGAAGCTAGTTCTTAGAAATTAAATTGAGTGGATCCGAAAGCAGAATTGGATAGTCTCACCATCAGCAAAGGAGAAGCAGGCGTGCAGTATGTACCCTCAGGACCACAGAATCTTGCACCAACTTGACTTACAGCAGCAGCAGCAGCCAAAGTAAAGGACCAGAAACCGACATGAAACAGAGCTGACCTGGAACTGTAACACCACCCCCACCACCACCACCCCCCCATGGAACCAAAGGGAAAAGCCTTTGTAAGAGTTTATTGGAGGACTAGCTTGGGGGGGCGGGGAGGAGGTGAGAGAGGGGAACAGCCCTTATTGGCAAAACTGAACGCTTTGTAATACTCGCCTACAGCTGTGGGGTTCAAGGCTACAAACCTGGATTGTAACTTTTTTATTTCCCCTATATGGTTCTGTGTAGTCTGTGAGCCATTGTGTCAGATATTTTAGCCAGTAAAGTAGCAAAAAAAGGTGCTGGAATGAGTAGAAGGAGGGATGGGAGCATGGGAAACACGTCTGACCTCATCGGTTGTGTGTTGTTCATGTTGTTCACAGGAGCTGTTCCCCTTTGTGAAGTGGGTAAAGGATAGACATGGCCGTCCCCACACGGCTCTTGTTCTTTTTACAATGAGCCATCAGCCATTTAATATTTGTCTTTTGTTATTCACTTAGTCCACACAGATGGTGCACTAATAATGATCAAAAAAAATACCAGTAATTAAGAAACACACATTTTTCATATCACTTCTGGAAAAATATACTGAAACACAGACACAACATAGTAGGAGACTATAAAAATATTTCTTTGCTACAGAGATTTATGTAAGGTATTAATCATAATATCAGACCTCTAACCAAAAGGTCAGCAGTTTGAAGCCAACATCAACTCCACAGTAAAAATATGGCAGTCTCCTGATTTATAGCCTCAGAAATCTAATGGAGAGTTACTATAAGTCAGAACTGATTTGACAGAAATGACTTACAGGTTGGATTGATCAATAATAAAATTAAAAACTATGATTCCCTTCAATTTATTTTAAAAATCTCCATCTCCTATGATTTCCAAGTCTATTTAAAACATTTTCTTTTAATAAGTCATTTGCTTTCAAATAATCCATAAAGAAAATAAATTATTTTTGAAGATTTTTTTTGTTTTAACTCTACAGATAACAATCAAGTAAAACAAAGGTTAAAATTATTATTACAATATTCAATACAGTGATTATATATGAATCCAACTCACATTTTTTATGTAGACATTCTAGTCTGAGAATTTGAAGTAAATATAATAAACTTATTCACTAAGAGTAAATTAAGCAAAGATAACACACAAGGTTATTGTGATTATTTCTATGTGGTCAAAT
>NW_006399784.1:21152867-21156378 GCF_000299155.1 Elephantulus edwardii
CAGAGCAGAGTTTAGGGCTGTTGTACATAGGGTCGCTATGAGTCGCAAGCGACTCGACGGCACATAACAACAACAACAACATGTGGGTGGGGTGGGTGGGTTGATTTGGGTGTGTGGGGTGTGTGGCTGTATGTGTGTTGCTGTGTGATTCTTTTCCAAATCTTCTTCATAAGTCATTACTTTCATTATCAGAGGAAAAGCTTTTTACATGTTTTATGGCGTCAGATTGTTGTTGTGGTGGTAGTGATGGTGCATCATCGAGGCTGGATGGACCCATAGCTGACCCTCCAGTGAGTTTTTCAGAGGCAGAGGGAATTGAACGGGAGGAGACTTCCCTTCCAGCTCCAGAGCTAATGGTGAATTTGAACTACTTGCCTTTAGGACTGCAGCCCAGCTTCTTACCACTAGGACAACAGAGCTCCCTGGTGGAAGTTAACTCTCATATTGACTCACATAGGATCCAGACATTTAAAGGAGGACTCGTTTTCATTACAATCATGTTTATTCACACCATTGTAGTTAGTATCCAAGCGCTTAGTCACTGAGCCACTAGGGCTCCTTGCTTATATATTTTTACAATATTGCACCTAAGTACCAAGTACTGTTAGAAAATCAGGATAAATAGACCTCTTCTTAGTTTGCTTCACTTAATTTTTTCTAATTTCAAATTCTGAGCGTTAACAACACTGAAATGTTCTACCAAATCCTGTAATTCTTCTAGTGTCGACTGGCCATTTTCTCTAATACTCAACACTTCCATTTTATATTCTAGAACATTTATAAAGAGGAATTGTGCTGTATATTTGTTTTCTATATCTCTGCAGAGCTTAGCACAGCTCTCTCAATGTACATGATACTATTGATACCTATATGTCAGCAAAAATTAAACAATCAACTAATTATTATTTATATAAAACGTGTCTTCTGATTTGGGGCCTTATATTAGTATTTAAATTGTAAAGTACAATCAACACTCATAGCACCAGCAGCCAAGACATTAAAAGACGTATTGCAATGGGAAAGTCTGTGGTTAGAGACCTCTCTAATGTACCGAAGAGCAATGATGTCAGTCTAGAGACTAAGGTGTGCCTGGTACATGCCACTTGCTATGCATCAGAGAGCTGGATAATGACTATGGATGATAGAAGGGGAATTGATTCTAAAATGACTGTGATGTGGCGTTCATATGTCTCCTAATTCAAGTGTATCAGGCTGGAGTCACTGGAATCACTGGTGTAGAGGACTACAGTGGAGTTTTTTCACCTCTTTGTCAGAAGCCTGAACCATCGTCTGTTGAGGCTTGTCTATAACTTTGTCTGAGCTTTAGTGATGTCGTCTGTAGTGAGTTGTACTGCTATTCCAAAGACTGCCTCTCTACCGGTCTGAATACATCAATTGCTCCATAGTTGAAAGACAGGCAGCCTCTTCCTGTTAAGATTTACAGAACTGGAAACCTGATAGAGGGTCATTATTAGTTGGAACTACTCAACAGTAGTTGAGTTTTTAAAAACAGGATTTACATGTGTAAAATTTGTATACATTTCCCAGTAAAGACTACAGAAAAGAAATCTTTTGCACAATTGAAGAGGCCAGTAGTTTGCTGGCTTCCCCACCTTGTCCACCCCCTCTCAGGGTGAACTTTATCATAATCCTAAGTGTTTGCAGCTATGTTTGTTTAAAAGACTCATGTACCTAGAAATTACAGAGAAGGAAACATCACAGTGGAGGCAAATTAAGGCCTCAGAAATCTTAAGCAAGGGTTATAGTAAAACACAAAAAGCCTCAGAGCTGAATGAACGTTTCCCCAAAGGGTATTTTTTTTTAATCATGAAAGAGTTGTATGGTTGACAAGTTTGACTATAGATGTTGCATTACAACTGCTTTAATGATTAGAGTCAAAGAGGTTGAACAGGACTATTTATAAACTCATTCCTTAACTTTTATCTCATGTGTGAAATTGGAAAAAATGTATGAGGCTTTTTTCCCTACCTATGCTCACGCATGAAATTTTCTTCATTCCAAAGGTAATTCTTGGTTGTTTACAGTGGTAACACAAAAATCATTTCAACTGTGGTTTGAGGCAGACAGTCTCACGGGAAGGTTAAATTTCAGCTCCCTATTTTACGCTTTGCCATTCTGAACTTCAGTCCATCTAGATAATAATTAGACTCTGAAGCAACTTGTCTTAACAACCTCAAATTCATAGTACTAAGGATCAACAGTAGCATCACAGCACCTTGTAAAATTAATTTTACACACGTAAATCACTTTTTTTTTCATGCACCTTGTATACCTACTGGTTTAAAAATTCACAGGAAATATCATTAAAGTTACTGAAGCCAAAGGATACAAGGGTGTTTCCCCTATTATTAACCAGTCTTCAGCGTCACTGTAATAAAAGTGCCTTGTCTAAGAACTTTGAAAACCCTGCCAGTATTTCATAGGTTCTGCAAACGGAGATAACCACTGCTGTCATTAAAAGAGGTCAGGTCATGATCCAGCAGAGAACAGCTACTCCTCGTAGTGTTTGCTGATAGAATCTTCTCTGAATAGTAAAGCTGGACTAGGAGTCCAGAGCTAACATCACATCCCTTTACAATGAGAGAAAGAAAAGGAGTTGATTACAGGGCTTTCTTGAAACGTGGCATCTCTAATCTGTTTCCCTTATATTGGAAGTTCAAAGCCTGCTAAGGGAGCTCCCTTAGCTCAGTGCTGCAGGAGTTTTCTGAAAGCCTTTCAGTCAACGTTCCTGATCTCAGTCTCGGTCACGCACAGCGACCCTATGAACAACAGCACTGAACTCTGTCCTATCTTGAGCCAATCTCACTGTCCCTTGAGGCCAAATCTCTCTGTGTTACTGTATGTAACAACTGTACTGCTTAATCAAACCAAACCAAAGTCATTGCCTGTAAATCCATTCTGACTTATACTGACCTATGAGTGCAGTTCTTTAAGAAAGCAGACTATCAAGTCTTTTTGTCACACAGCTGTTGGTTCAAAAGCACTGACATTTCTGGTAACAGCTGAATATTTAACCACTGCACCACCAGTACCACTAACCAATATACTAGAGGCTGTTGTGGAGGAGAATAAAAAACCCAAAATTCAAACTTATGCTCAGCTTTTGTTATTAGATGCTGTTGAGTTGACTACCACGTATCATCTGCCCTTTGAACAACAATCTTGCTCTATTCTTCCCATTCTCACACTCTCTGCCACGTTCAGGAGCTTGGTTGAACTGACAATGTCAATTCATCTTTTTGAGGTTCTTCCCCTCATTCAGTGATCTGCTACTTTTCAACAGATGATGCCTTTTTCTAAGGCCTGGCCCATCCTAATAACATGCCCAGAGCATGTGAAATAACTATCTCCATCCTTGCCTCCAAGAGTACCTTCACTCTACTTCTTCCAAGACAGATTGTTGTTGTTGTTGTTATGTGTCCTCCAGTCCTTTACCACTCATAGCAACCCTATGCACAACAGCCCTAAACCCTGCTCTATCCTGCTCCAA
>NW_006399784.1:21158652-21159624 GCF_000299155.1 Elephantulus edwardii
TCCATCTGTATAACCTGCGTTTGTGTCTCTTATAAAATGTATTTGCAATGAATAAGTCATTGATTTTACAAAATTCAATCATTCTATCTCCAGCTCTTCGCTATTATCTCCCAAGACAGATTAGTTAGATATTTTATCAGTCTATGGTATTCTTCTCCAACACTACAATTCAAAGACATCAATTCTTCTTTAGTTTTGCTCTTTTCCCCCATTTTCCAACTTTCAATTGCATAGGAACTACTGGAAATACCATGGCTTAGAGCAAGAGGACCAAAGTATTTAAAGTGACATCCTTGCTTATCAGCAAAATGGACAGCAGATTTCCCCAATACAATGGGTCTTTTGATTTCATGACTGCTGCTATCACGGGTATTGACTGTGGATCCAAGCAAAATAAAATTGTTGACACCTTCAGTCTCTGTAAGGTTTCATTAAAATTAATTAATAAAAAAAAAAAGAAGAGGCCATGGAAATAGGGACATCATTGTCATGATCACATGGATCTTGGCCAAATGCAGAATTCCAGAGGAATTTCTATATGTATTTGATTGACTATGCAAAAGCATTTGACTGTGTGAATCACAGCAAATTGTGGCTGACTCTGAGAAGAACGGAAATCTCAAAACACCAGATTGTACTCATGCAAAACCTATACTTGGACCAGTAGGCAGTCATCAGAACAGAGCAAGGAAGCACTGCATGGTTCAAAATCAGAAAAAGATTGTGTCAGAGAAGTATCCTGTCTCCATGTCTTTTCAATCTGTATGCAGAACAGATCATTTGAGCGGCTGAGCTCCACACAAAAAAATGTGGCATCAAAATTGAAGGAAGACATTCAACAATATAGACAGATACAGTGACTGCTTGCTTCCATGAGTTCAAGTACAGGAGCAATTATGAGGATTATGCAATCATTGACTAGTATTCCTTTTGATGAACACTGAGTATTTATGAGGGAGAACAAATTCAATG
>NW_006399784.1:21161719-21162259 GCF_000299155.1 Elephantulus edwardii
AGTTTCCACACTCTGTTGGGTCACCTTTCTTTGGAATGGGAACAAATATAGATCTCTTCCAGTCAGTTGGCCAAGTGGTTGTTCTCCAGATTTATGCGAGATGAAGTTTAACCTTTGAATCATTTTCTTTGTACTTCTTGTCTTTTATATATTTGTGTCTTCATCCTTTCCCCTTGCCCTCTACCAAATGTTTTTGTTTTCTCCAGGGCTGGGTCCCTCCTGATAACCTGTCCAAAAGTATATTAAATGAGATCTCACCATCCTTGCTTCTAAGGAACATTCTCATGGTACTTTTTCCAACACAAATTTGGTTTTCCTCTGGAATACAAAATTCTTCATCAACACAGTAATTCAATAGTATTCATTCTTCTTTGATATTATTTATTGTCCAGCTTTAACATATACATGAAGTGATTGAAAAATACCAAAACTTGGTCAAGTATGTCTTAATCTTCAAAATGGCATCATTGCTATTGAGCTCTTTAAGTGATCCTTGGTAGCAAATATGCCAAATGAAATGCCTATTTTGAAAAAAAAAAA
>NW_006399784.1:21162800-21163580 GCF_000299155.1 Elephantulus edwardii
TCCAGGTAATGGTCTTTGAAATAACTTGATATGCATCAGAGAGATGGACAATTACCAAAGATGACAGAATTATTGATGCCTTTGGATTGTGGTGCTGGAGAAGAGTATTGAACATACCATGGACTACCAGGAGAACAAACAATTCTGTCTTGGAGAGGGTGAAACCAAGCTGTTCCTTGGAGGCAAGGATTTTGAGACTTCACCACACATACTTTGGGCATTTACCCAGGAGGGACCAGTCTATGGAAAGAAATATCATGCTTGGAAGGGTCGAGAAACAGTGCAGGAGAGGAAGTCCTCAGATGAGATGAATTAAAACAATAACTGGGGTAATGAGCTTAGTTGTATTAAAGACAGTAAAACTGGCTCAGCATAGAGCAGGGTTCAGAGCTATTGTGCGTAAGGTCTTTAGGAGTTGTAGTTGATTCTATGGCACATAGCAACAGCATACCTTAACATAAAGAAAATTTAAGTCCCCACAAGTGGTCCAATAAACATCATTATGACAAATTAACAAAGAAGAAATTAAGGTTCTACTAAGATCAATAGTCAATGTTCATGGAAGCAGCAGTCAAAAATCTCTTATAACTGCAAAAGTCCTTATAATTGAGCTCTGGTGGCCTACTGGCAAGAAGCTGCACTGCAACCCCAGAGGTGAGCTGTTTGAATCCACCAGATGCTCTGCTGGAGACGGAGAGACAATCTCCTCCTTTACCAGTAAGATCCAATTTGAGAGTACACACACAAAAAATAATAAAACTTTTTAAAAAAAAAGTCTCT
>NW_006399784.1:21164155-21189897 GCF_000299155.1 Elephantulus edwardii
GTTGATTGTGGAGCCACACAAGTTAAAGCTCTTAACAGTCTCAATCTCTTCACCATCTATCATGATGCTGCCAATTGGCCCAGTGGTGGGAATTTTTGTTTTCTTGATATTGAGCTTCAATCCATATTGAAGGCTGCAGTCCTTCACCTTCTGCAGCAAATCCTCAGGTCTTTCTCAGTTTCAGCAAGCAAAGTTGTGTTATCTGCATAAAGCTGATGATGATGAGTCTACCTCCAAACCTGATGCCACATTTCTCCTCATAGAGCCCAGCATCCCAGATCATCTGTTCAGCATATAGACTGAAAAGGTATGGAGATAGGCTGTATCCCTGGTGTACACCTTTTCCGATTTTGGACCACGCTTATTTCCTGGCTCTGTTCTGAGGTCTGTGTCCTAATCCAGGTATAGGTTTCACATAAACACAATCAGGTGTTCTGGGATTCCTATTTGTTGTGATCCACACAGTCAAATGCTTTGCATAGTCAATGAAACACAGATAGACATTCCTCTGGTAGCCTCAGCTTTCAGCCAAGATCTATCTAACATTGGCTATAATGTTCCTAGTACCATGGCCTCTTCTAAACCCAGCCTGTACATCTGGCAGTTCTCTACAGATGTCCAATAGTTTTTGGATCATTTTCAGCAGGATCTTACTTGCTTGTGGTATTAATGGTAATTGTTTGATCATTTCCACACTACGTCAGGTCACCATTATTTGAAATGGGAACAAATTAGGATCGCTAGTAGCCAGTTGGCCAAGTGAGTATCATTATTAGAAAACAAAGATGAGCGTTTGATAACTAAAATACACCTAACTAAAGTCATGGTCTTTCCCACTGCCTTATGTGCATGTGAGAGGTGCAAAGTAAAAAAGGAGAGAAAATTGTTGAAGTTGGCCAAGAATTCTGAATATACTATGGAAAGCCAGAAGAACAAACAAATCCCTATTGGAGGAAGCACAGCCAGAATGTTCCCTAGAAACAAGCATGTTGAGAAACTAGGCTTTGTCTTACTTTGGATAAATCATCAGGAAATACTACAAAAGTAACCACATTTGATAACAGATGTTGCAGAACAGAGCAACAATACTTCATACAGTTGCCAGGAGCAAAGTTGACTAGATAGCTAATAACAACAACATGTGTTACACATTACAATAAACACTCAGCAGATACCAAAAAACAAACAGCATGATCTCTGATCAAGCTTGGATTTTAGTTGAGAAGGTGAACACGGAACAAAAATACACAAAATGCATCACTGAGAAGCTCTGGTAGATGTTACAGGTACCGTGAGATAATCAGGAAAGACCTAACTAAGTCATGGTGCTAGGAAGTCCTCACCAAGGAAGGGAAAGTCAAGTTAGAAGTTGAAAATACGAATAGGTACACTAGAAAAAAAAATTTAAAAATCACCTGTGGGAAAACCCTGAGGGTGGAAAAGAATGGCGGTTACAGTTAATGAAAGACACCCACATGGTTGCAGCACAAAGAAAATGTGGTAGCTCATATTGTGAGCAAAAGAGAAATGAAAACACAGTCCTTGAAAATTCATTACACATTTCTTGGGAAACGAACTGGGGAAGAAAAAAGTTAATCTACATGAATAGTAATGACAAAAAGTAACAGCTTATTTAAAAGAAGTTTTCTTTTGTATCAGTAATTTGAATTAACTAATGGAAGACGTATCTACATTTAAAAACATACTGGCTTATTGGTAAAGAGTTGTGCTGTCAACCCAAAGGCAGCTGTTCAAATCCACCAGCTGTTCCACAGGAGGATGGGCAATGTCCTCCCCCGGGATTAAATGACTCAAAAAACCCACTGTACAACTCAACAGTACACAACGACTACTTCTCTTAAAGTCCTAAGAAAGCTTAAATAAAATCAGCTTTTTTTTAATTACAAACATCACCACTTAAAAGAAAACTTCCTTTAAATTAACTTCAGAGTATATGGTTAAATGCATAAAAGAATAAGTGGTAATTATAGCTGTCATTCTATACAGACACTTACTTTTCCATCAAAGTAAAAAAAAATATGTTAACTACAGAGTGAAGAGAAATACAATCATCATTTTAGAGATTTAGATCAGCAGTCACAATCCAGCTGTTCCATTAGGAGGTCCTTGGCAGGAAGAGTTAGATCTAGCAGCAAAAATAGTACCACAGACATCTAGCACCTTAAAGTGTAAAAGTTACTCTCTTAGCCAAAATTGTTGCACAACAGGGATAGAATGAGTAGGAAAAGAAAACAGATTTCAAAACTTGTAAAGTGCCACAGTGCATTTCCCAGTTTTGTCAGAGATTAACTTCAACTAGTAAGGGGGAAAAAGCCATTAAATGTTACATAAAATTGACTAATAAATATAAGCACTGCTGTTCTTTATTGGGGCAATGGATCCTTTGTACCCCCTCAAAAAAAAAATCCCCATCTATCTGAATTCAGGTTTTTCATTCATAGAGTCACTATGAGTCATCTACGACTCAATGGCACTTAACAACCACTCTGTGTGTGTGTACACTATATACCATATATGTATACTATATACTATGTATGTATACTATATATGTGTGTATACTTTGTGCTGTGGTGCTGGAGAAGAGTACTGAATGTACTATGGACTGCTAAGAAAACAGACAGGTTCATCCTGGAGAGGGTTAAAACTGGCTGTTCCTCGGAGGCAAGGATGCTGAGGCTTCATCTAACATACTTTGGGCATGTTGCAATGAGGGACCAGTCCTTGCAGAGAAACGTCATGTTTGGGAGGGTGGAGGGACAGAGCAGGAGGGGAAGGCCCTCTATGAGGTGGATTGATTCAGTGACTGGGGCAATTGGGATGGGTGTGTCAGAGGCAGTGCGATTGGCACAGGACAGAGAAGGGTTTAGGGCTGTTGTACATAGGGTTGCTATGAATCGCAGGCAACTCAACAACATATAACAACAACAAAAACAACAACAATATACTCTATGTATACTATGTGTTTATATATGTGTGTATATGTATGTATATATATGTGTATGTGTGTGCATATGTGCATATATATGTATTTTATGTATATGTATTATATATATATGTATTTTATATATACTATACTATATACTATACACCCCAAGTGAGTGTCAGCAGAGGGGACTTGCCAGATGAATTGGGGGTCTCTGGCGCAGAGTCTGCCAGCATTTGGGCATGCCAGAACTGTAGGACCAGCAGGCCTTTTTTAAATTGTTTTTAGTCAAATATTCTTCTAGGTCGTATACCCCTGGTCTGTCCACTTGTTGTACAGAGGTAACTCATGGTTGCTGTGACGCTGAATATTGTGACACTGATGTGTCAAACACCAGAATGACTACCCATGTTGGACAGTGTTTGGTGGGGCTCCTTGATTAAAACAAACTTGGAAGCAGGAGTGGCATCTGCTTTGGAAATAGCTTGCCTCCGGAAACCCTATAAACCTGGAGAAGGGATGAAAGTTGTACAAGCGTCCAGTTCTTTCATTCATAGGATCGCTACAAGTCACCTATGACTCGACGGCACTTAACAACAACAATAACATACTGAATTAATACTGCCCTAAAGGTTTCCAAGGCTATTCCTTGGAAAGGGACATCATGCTTGGAAAGATGGAGGGTCAGCAAAGGAGAGGAAGACCCTCAACAAGATGGACTGACATGGTAATTTCAGCAATGGTTCTACTGTGTCAGAGATGACAAGGATGGCAGAGGGAAGGCAGAGTTCAGGTCAGCTGTTCACAGGGTCACTATAAGTTGTACTTGACTTGATGACACCCAACAATAACAAGAACAAAGGTCCTCAACCTAAAAAATAAAACAAGCATTCTGCATCTATAGAAATAAGAGGAATGAAATAAAAGTATAACTTAAAAAATAATTTAACTTGCTAGGAAGGGTGGAAGGATAGCGTAGGAAAGGAAAACCCCAGATGAGATGAAATGATACAGTGACTGAGGCAATGGGGGTTGGTTTGTTGGACTCAGTGAGACTGGCTCAGGACAGGGCAGGGTTCAGAACTGCTGTACACAAGAAGCTGCACTGCAATCCCAGAGGTACATGGTTCAAATCCACCAGAGCTGCTGTACATAGGGTCCCTATCGGTTGCAGGCAACTTGACGGCACATAACAAGAAGATACACACTTAAATAAACAACACTATTTCAATGATATGAATCAGCAAAATAAATTTTCAAAATAAGTGCAAAACTCAAAAAAATGTATGAAACTTAAATAAGGGCAGGGTTCAGAACATAAGATCACTATAAGTTGCAAGCAACTTGATGGCACAACAACAAATAAGTGATAGTCTATAATTTTTATTTACAGTACTATAGTAGATATATAACATTTAAAATATTGAGGAAAGGATAACATATATTTATTTCTCTTTCTCTAAAGGTCCTATAGAAAAGACCAAAAGATAAAAGTGCTTGTAAACAAGAAAGATTATAGGGGATCAGAAAGTTCAAAAAATAACTTGAATGCAACAGGAAATGGACACTTTGGGGATGCTGAAAGAATTATAAAGCTGAATTATAGTTATGGTTGCACAGTTGAATAAATTTACTAAATACTAAATTATACATATGGATGAATTTTATGGTATATAAATTATTACAAAATGAAGCTTCTAGTTTTCAAAATTTCCTTTCTATACTCCTGCAACATCAGTTTTTTAAAATGCAAGGTTTTAAAAATTCTATATACAATATTAATGAAAAACTAAAGTATCCAGAAATAAATCCAGCAAAATATGCATTCAATCTATAAGAAGACAATTATAAACCTTTACTAACAGACATTGAGAATTCACTGCTGATGAGTCGTTCTGATTTACAGCAACATTGAGACAAAGAAGAACTGCCCAACAGCTTTCTGAGGCTATTACTCTTAACAGGAGTATCCTGTTTTATCTTTCTCCTGAAGAGCAGTTAGTAGGTTCAAATCATCAGCCTTTTGGTTAGTTACAACAGCTAACCCATCACATTGCAATTAAAGTCAATTTCAACTTAAGGTAATTTTCCATTGGTTTCCAAGCAGGAGACTGCCTCCTCTTTCTCCCATGAAGCAATGGGCAGATTTGAACAACTGCTATTTAACTTTTTAATGCAATACACAGCACACTTCCAGGATTCCTTTAAAATGCTAAAGGGAATTCAAATAAAGGAATGATTACATATGTTCAAAGACAAAATCAGTTCACAAACAAATTATTTATTCTTAATCTGATGTATAGAATTGTAAAAAGAATAGGGGCCACATGGGGTCAGCCATATCTGACCCTTATCAACTTCACAAAGGGGAACTATTCCTGTCAACAGCATCAACAACACAAAACCACTACCCATGAGGTCAGACATGTCTCCCATACACCCAGACCTCTTTCTATGCATCTCATCACCAATCTCACTGCTTTACAGGGTCCAAAATTGGATGCACTAGCTCACAGACCACATAGAACCATACTGGGGAAGCCAAAAGGTTATAATCCAGAAGTAGCAGAATATAGTCAGGATGACTTCTCATGCAACATTATTCAAAATGGGTGAGCGTGGAGGACATTATGCTGAGTGAAATATCTCAGTTGCAAAAGGACAAATATTGCATGGTGCCACTGCTGTAAAATGGGACTGGTATCAGCGGTAAGACTGAGAAAAACTGGATAAATTGTGTATACTGCACTGAAACAGATGAGGGAGAGAATAATTTAAAAGCGATGTATGATAGGGTATTATGGTTATCATAAGAATCCACAATTAAGGTTGCATAGTGGAATGTACTTGGGGCGGTGGGAGGGTTACAGGGGGATTGTGTACCAGGGAGAGAGTGTTTATTTTACTTTTCAAAGAGAGGAGCGAACTGGGCTGGGGGGGAGGGCTGGGCGGGGAGAGAAGTGCAGCAATGAATGAATGGAAATCCAAAATCTCTGTAAGTGTTCATTAAAAAGATTTAAAAAAAAAAACAAAACAAAAAAACAAAATGTGCTCATAGGCACCTAAGCCTTGAGTCTCATGGCTTTAGGCCAGTGCTACAAAGTTCTCAGTCCTGGAAATTATGGATCCCCACCCTAAATTATCCAACAAACTTGGGCAAAGGCTTACCTCTGGTTCCATGATGGAGCAGTCCCAAGGTCCCGTCTCACATCAGGATTCTGGTTCTCTGTTTCTCGTCAGGTCTCTATTTCTCTGCTGTGGCTGCTATGGCTATTGATCCTGTAGGCCCTCTTGCTTGCTCTTTTCCTAGAGGTGAAGTTTCTTCTCTTCTTCCCAGTAGTGGGGAAAACTCTCCTTCTGCTGCTGATTTGCCAATCCCCTTGTGGATTAGCGAGACTAGCCAAGCCTCTGGTAGATTTGCAGATAGCCAATCCCCTTATGGATAGGCTTACACACGCTAGTCACATATTCCCACCCACCTACACGGCAAAGTCAAACAATATCTAAGAAAGTCAAATTGAAAGATAAACCCCACAAGAACGAAGGCCAATTCAAAAAATATCCCAAGATTACTTCTGTGAAAATTGCACAAGAAAGCAAGGCAGTATTGTGGTTGTGTTTATAAAAAAACAAATAACTTCATCTAGAGCATTTATGGATAAAGGTATTCATTTGTTCCATTTGATTTGCAGTAAAATATTCTAGGCTGAGAGAGAATGAAGCAGGGTGGGGGCGTGTGTGTGTGTATGTGTTGTAAGATAGAAACAAAGAAAACTGATAACTAAAAATGGTAACAAATACAATTTTTAAATTACATTCAATAAAAGCCAAAAATCAAATACTGCTTTTAAATGCAAAAATAACCATACAAGACTTCTATTTTAATTTGGGAGACTGCCTATTGGTCTCTCCCAAACCTCTAATGAAGGTAAAGCATCAAATAACAAAATGGACTAATTCCATAAAATTGAAAATAATTCCACAGAAGAACACTTTAAATGGATCAGAGATTTCCACAAATTTCTGGAAAACAGAACCAAGAATGAGAATATGCTAACATATGAAGCTGAGAGGAAAGCTACTACGCCGGGACACCAAGGAAGCCATCTATCTACTCAGCAGAATCCCAGGAAGGCCCTGGCTTTGGAGTTAGTAGGAATCACATGAGACGGGGACAAAGTGTTGACAAAGTACACTCAATCTCCCTTAAGGAAGCTTTCAGGCAGCCTGGACAGCTTCCGAAAACATCTTCTTAGGAAAAGAAATCAATTGTAGTAAGAAGACTGAGAAGATGACTTCGAAGGCTTCTGGTGAATTTTGGTGGCTCTAAGAAAATCAAAGCTTCTGCGGCTATTTTTTGGGTGAAACAAAGCAGACCAGCAGAGACAGCCTAGCTCCTTCCACACCACTCATACACATGCGCAGAGCCCCATTCAGAATTCTCAGGAGACTTATATGACTTATTAGTAAAGTAAACTTATAAAGCCTGAATTGATTCTTAAATGTTTTAAGAAAGAAATAACAGAGTTAAGAGACTTAAGAAAATGGTACAGTCACTAAGCAATAAAAGGATGTGAAAGGTACATACATTCTCTTCCCTCTCTTTTTTCTCTCTCATTTCTCTCTCACCCCCTCCCACTCCTCCCTCTCTGAATTTCTGAATTAAGTCAATTCATGGGTCGAATTAACTCAATCAAACTGTCTCTTTTGAGAATTTAAGTTATGCCACATATAGGCTCTAACTGAGAGCTCTGGCCACACAGTCCACAGGAACTTGCATCACAAATCCGAAGGCCAAGCCTTTCTAGGGGTTCAAACACGCCAACAGAGTCACAGAAGAAAGTCGGAGAATCTCGTCCCGTGCGATTTACAGATTCAGAAACCCAATGAAGAGTCAGCTCGTTATAAATTGGCTCCAACTCAATGGCAAATGCGTTTTTAGTCACTTTCAAAGGAGCTCCAATGCCATGTTTGTTAAAGCATTTGGCTGCTAACCAAAAGATGAGTGGTCCATAACTCAGCCCCATAAAGACAAATAGTGTACAAGACCAATATTGTAGAATGTGTATGAGGCTCCAAGGGGCAGAGGGTAGGAGTAGAGGGGTGAGGATGGGCTGACTGGGGGGAAAAGGGTATTAACAATTTGCACAATTGCACAATGTGATAGGTGAAAGGAGGGGTGGGTAAAGGAAATGGGAAAGATCCAGTGTGGAAAACAATGTATATGAACTTTATAAGTAAACCAGTATGAAATAAAAATTTAATTTAAATTTTAAAAAAAGATGAGTGGTTCAAACCCACCAACAGCTGAGAGGGAGAAATATGAGGCAATCTGCTTCCATCAAGGCTACAGCCTTTCAAACCTAGTGGGCAGCTGTTCTCTGTCTTACAGAAGCATTAGGTGTCAGCATTAATTAACCTGCAGTAGGGTTAGCTGGAGTTTTGGGGGGTTGTTGTTTTGATGGGTTTGTTGTTGTTAGTTGATTTGTTTTTGTTGGTTTTTTTTAATATGTAAGTATTGTCATAGGTGGGAATAAGAAAATTGTGAAAAGACATTATTGCAGAAAGATTCTGAGATTACAAAGTAAGAGAAATATGTACTTGGCAGTTGATGATTCATTCTTAATTCATCTACAAATATTTATTGATCTTTTACCTGGCACTTCCTACAAGCTAGGTGCTTTAACAAAGATCTTGTTCTTTTGAAACATATATCTAATTAGGCAAACAGAGACAACAAACTTAAATAAATAAATTTCAGTCTGTAAAACAAGCTTCTAATAAATATATTTTAAAACATGAAGATAAATTCAATTGTGTCCCTTAAAAATACACATTGGTGAGCTCTGGTGACCTGGAGGCAGGAGGCTGTACTGCAATCCCAGAGGTGCAAATCCACGATATGCTGTGCTGGAGAGGGAGGGACAATCTCCTCCTGTGCCAATCAGATCTGGTTTGACAGTACACACACACACACACACACACACACACAAATAATAAAATGAAATTTTTTTAAAAAATACATGTTGACGTCTTAACTGGAAACATGCTTTTGTTTAGAAACCATTTCTTTTATTATATTAATGAGGTCACACTGGAAAGGGAAGAATCCTAACAAAATCACTTTCCCCATCCAGTGGATTCTGACCCACAACAACACTCCATCAGGCTTGGGAGGTTGCAAATCTTCACAGAAGGAGACTGCCCATTTCCTTTCATTTAGCCTAGAAGCTCTGCTGAAACTTATCCACCATGAGTAATCTGCTAGTGTTTTGAAATATCAGTTTTTTAAACTCACCCATTTGTAGTAGTTTTGTTACAAGTAAAAAAAAAAAAAAAACCAACCCACTAATATTAAGGTATTAACCTATACACACATGCAGCATAACATAAAGCAAAGAGAAGAAATGAATTCTCCAGGCCTGGAGTGTTTGGTCAATGCCCTTTCCAGTTCTAAAAGTCCACTATTGCAGATCAAGAAGTTAGAAATAGCCACAACAAGATAAAGATAAACAATCCAATTGAAAAATGGGCATAGGATATGAACAGACACTTCATCAAAGAAGAAGACATTCAACAAACACATGAAGAAATGTTCAAAATCCCTAGCTCTAAGAGAGATGCAAATCAAAACAACTATGAGATATCATCTCACCCCGTCAGAATAGCAAAATTTAACAGGATAGCAAGCAACAAATGCTGGCGAGGTTGTGGAGAAACTGGAACCCTTATTCATTGTTGATGGGAGTGTAAAATGATGCAACCACTGTGGGAGGTGTTATAGCACTTTCTCAAAAAGTTGCAAATAGAGATATCATTTGACCCAGCAATTCCACTACTGGGAATATACCAATATACCCCAAAGAGACCATAACTGACATGCAAGCAGATATATGCACACCCATGTTTACCATGGCTTTGTTCACAATAGCAAAGACTTGGAAACAACCTAAATGCCCATCAACAAACAAATGGTTAGAGAAGTTATGGTATATTCACATAATAGAATACTACACTGCATTGAAAAACAAGGAATTCATTAAATATTATTCAAAATGAGTGACCCTGGAGGACATTATGCTGAATGAGATATCTCAGTCACAAAAGGACAAATACTGCATTGTACCACTGTTGTAAAACAGGACAGAAATCCGGGTTGGGGGAGACTGAGAAAGATGGGATAAATAATGTATACTGCATTGAAACGGATGACGGAGAAAACTGTTTAAAAGGGATATGTTATTAGGTATTATTGTCACGACAGGAGTCCAGAACGAAGGTCGTATAGTGGAATGGACTTGGGGAGAGGGGTTGTATAACAATGAAAGAATTTTTCTTTTACTTTTCAAAGAGAAGAGAGAACTAGAGGTGGAGAGGTGGGCAGGGAGAAAAGTGCAACAATGAATGAATGGAAACCCAAAGTCTCTGAAAACTTTCATTAAAATTAATAATAATAATAAAAGAAGTTAGGAATAAATAACCTTATCCTTCATACTTAAAGGCAAGAGCAAAGAATTGTAAAGTCCTATAAGGATTTTAAAAATCCATCACCTTGGAACTATATTATTATCTTAAAGATAAGAAAATACAAGCATGCAAAAGTAATGTAATCTCATCTTAGAGTAAAGGAGGGCTGAAGATGAATACCAAAAACTAAACCACTGCCATCAAGTGAATTCTGGCTTGTGGTCACTCACTATTGGCCTCCAGAGCTGGATATCTTAATGGGAGAACAAAGGTCTCGGTTTTTTTTCTCACTGGTGTCTTCAAATTGCCAATCTTTCAGCTAGCAGCTCAACAAGTAAAGCACTACAACTCCAGGGCTAGTTAGGGAAGAACAGAAGCCAGAAAACTTTTGTCAAAGAAACTTAAGCCTCTAAAGCAAAGCTTTTCAAAAATTAAATTCTAGGTAGAATTGTTTGTTTCCTTCTTGTTGTGTGTTTTTTTTTTAATTACAGAATCCTATGTTTTGATTTTGTAGAGAAAGGAATGAGAAATATAGCAAAAAAAAAAATCTTTCTCTAGAGAATGTTTTCTAAGCTTTTGATATGCCAAGGTTTGTATTAGAATATTCTTTTTGATAACATGACAACTGATAAAATACAATCTATTTTTAATTTTTTTTTTAAATTTCCTTTCTTGATACAACCAACTACACATATTGTGAATGCCACTTTAATATAAAATGTTACCAAGTTTGTGAGCTTTTGCCCTCCATGAATTCAATTTCATTTCAATGAACTTCTCTATTAAAGGGTTATGAGTATGCATAACATATTATTATAAATCACTTTACAAATCTGTCCACATTTTTAGTTATACTGTAATTTAATCATACAGGTTATAGCTCATAGCCATTTTATTACAAAGATCTTAGAAGTGATGTAATGTGCATTTTACTTTGTGAATTATTTCACTATTTGTGCAAAGACTCTACATAGCAAACATTCAAAACACAGGCTCAATTATTATTAATGATTAATTCATGGTATTCTTTATTTATCAAAAACGGAAGGTAGAAGTTATTCTTTCAAGGGGGGATTGTATCAATAATGTTCCAGGAAGCATGTGACAAAGATGGTCTTGCATAGACTGTTCTCGGGAAATTATTTTATTAAATTAACTATGTCATTTTCTTCATGATGAACTTTGCACATAAAAGCTCTGCTTTCTCTTGAGAAGGCCGAGCACTCTGTGGTAGTGCTAGCCAACTCGAGTTATATAAACTCCTAATAAAAATAATTCTCTTTTCTATTCTTCCAGAGTATAAGTTTCTTTTTTTACTATTTCAAATAGTCAAAACAGAATAACTAAATCATTCCTATCCAAGCAAGCCTTTTATCATTTTCCTATGAGAGGAACGAGTTTATTCTTCTCACAGGAGAAGTTAGTCTCCAGACTTTGATACAACCATGCATTTAGACATTAACACAGAGGGCAACAGCAAACATGGCCTCCTAAATGTCTTTTTTGCATTCTTATGAGCATTCTGTTTCACTGTACCATACTTTAAAACATATAACCTCTCTGACCTTCAGTATAAAAAATCTCCACTGGCATACGACATATCATTCAACATCCTTAATATCCTAGAGCATCTAACAAGGATGATTTCCCCCCTTCCTTTTTTTTTAACTATTTTTCATGGTCTAACCAGACACATTGCTGTCAAGTTGCTTCTGATTCACAGAAACCTAACAGCCATGGCCGATATTGTGTTCAAAGCTGTAAACCTTTAGAGAAGTAAATGGAATATCTGATGCATTCAATTAGTAGCTGAATGCTTAATCACTGCAACACCACAGTTCCTTTTCCTTGGCTTACCAATACTCAGTTCAGCCATTATTTGAGTGCCAAATATATACAAGGCATTGTCATAACACTGTAAAGAATATATAAAGTAGGGAGCTCTGGTGGCCTAGTGGTAAGGAGCTGCAACTACAATCCCAGAGGCACACGGTTCGAATCCACCAGATGCTCTGCCGGGAAAAGAGGGACAATCTCCTCCTGTACCAGTCAGATGTGATTTGACGGTACACGCACACAAAAATAATAAAATTTTTTTTAAAAAAGCTAGTCCTTTCTAAAAAAAAAAAAAAGAATATATAAAGTAGTAGAATCCTTGGGTTCAGCCACAGAGAAGAATGAGAACTAAAAGAGAAATACAGCAGACATTTAAGGAGAAGAAAAAAAGAAAAGGAGTAAAAGGAAAGACAGACACAAAGTTATCAGGTTGTAGACAATCAGGAAAGTCTCTACAGAAGAGAAACATATTTTGTATGTACTTCTGACAGGGACTTCTCCAAATTACTAAGAAGCAATGATGAAGCAAAGACTGAGGTGAACCTGTTTCTAGTCATGGTCTTTACAATCATTTACTATGCATTTGAAAGCTGGACAATGAATAAGGATGACAGAAGGAGAATCAATGCCTTAGAGCTGTAGTGTTGGAAAAGCGTACTAGCTATCCCATTGACTGCCAAAAGAACAAACAGATATGTCTTGGAAAAAATACAAACAGAATTCTCCTTGGAGACAAAGATTACAAAGATGTGTTTCACATACTTTGAGCATATTGTCAGAAGAAATTATTCCTTGGAAAGGGTCATCATGCTTGGAAAGGTGGAGGGTAGATTAAAGAGAGGAAGACCCTCAATCAAATGGATTGCCACAGTGACGCCCAGGGGCTCACGTATGTCAGGAATGATGAGGCTGGTATAGCTAGGACAAAGTTCAGATCACAGCTGATATTTGAACTGCTGAGGGGACATCCACAGACTCTGCTACCTCTGAACATAAAAGGCACAAAACTCACTAACTCATTAAAGCTATCAAATGGGGTCATTTCCATATGACAAAAGGCTTAAGGCTTAATATATCCACTTTGTCTAGTAAACATTTATGATACATTTTTTTAAATAAACTTCAAATAAGTAAGAAAAAGGGGGAGGAAAGGGAGATATAAGGCATCAAAGCAAGCTACACTTAGCAATAAGATTACTGCATAATATACTATGAAATCTTAGTCTCTTGCCAGAAATAGGCTATGGATTTGTCTCTAAGCATTGGTGAAGTCAACATGGAAATATGATCTGTTGTTAAGATTCAATGTCCACAGGGTAAAAATAAACTAGTTGCTTAGAGGAAGAACAACTATTTTTTTTTTAAAATACAGAGATTAAAAAGAATTTTATCCAATGCTTTCTCATAGAAAATACTGTTTAATATAATAAAAACCCAAAGATACTGTTTATAATAAAAATGATAATTTTGAGAGGACAATTTCTTGAAATGTCTTTTAACATAGACTAAGAATATCATGTAAACAAAAAATTAGCAAGAACAGTGCTCTGGAGGTCAATAAGGCACAGGTATAAGAGCTCTCGAGTGGTCTACCTGTCCAGGCTAGCCATTAGACCCATTCCCATTAAGTTAATCTCTGTGCACTTGGGCCCTCAGAGACTTAGCATTCTCTCAACTACAATTCTAAAGAGGATTAAGAAACAAAGGAATTAAATGGTTTGGGTTTTTTTTTTCAAAACAAAGCCAACTGAAATAAAAAGGATAGTAACAGAATACTTTGAAGAATTATACTCCAAAAAAATTTAAATCTAGAGGATATGAACAAACTTAGAAACCCACTGCCTACCTAACATATCATGGACCGAAGCAGAAAATGTTAACAAACACAACACAAAATAAATTGAAGAGGTCATAAAAAAACACTCCCAACCAAGAACATCCTGGCCCAGATACCAAACAGACAACAGCTCATGTCAATTCTTCTCAAACTAATTCAGAACACAGAAAGAGACAGATCACTGCCAAACTAATTTTGTGAAGCAAATATAACCTTAATAATAAAGCCATAAAAAGATACTAGTCAAAAAATAATATAGACCAATACCCCTCATGAATATAGATGCAAAAATTCTCAACAGAATCCTAGCCAATAGGATCAAACATCATACAAAAAAATAATTTATCATAATCAAGTGGGACACATACTAGGTATACAAGGAAGGTTCAATATTAGAAAGATAATCAGTATAATCTTCCACACCAAAACAAAGAAAAAGAATATCTCAGTTGAAAAAATTCAAAGCCCTTTTGTCATAAAAACACTCAATAAAAAAAAAATAGAAAGTAAAGTTGTCAACATTATCAAAAGTACATGTACAAAACCAAAGGCCAAAATTTGTCTCAATGTTGAAGAGGTGATAAAACACAACCATGTCTAGTTCTCCTTTGCAAGGGAATACAATATTGTGTTGAAAATCACAAAGACTCAGCAAGAAAATGACTGAGTCTAATAGATTTAATATAGTACAGGGTACAAGATCAACATACAAACATCAACTGTATTTTTCTACAGTAACAAAGAGATCTCTGAAAAAGACGTAAGAAAAATAATGCCATTTTACAATAGCAAGGATGGTGAATCTGCTCACATAATTTTGGCATGTTCTTATTAGAAGGGGCTGCTCCTTTGAAAAAGACACTATACCAGGAAAGGTGAAGGAAGGGTCAGCGAAAGAGAGTAAGTGCCTAACAAGATGAAATGACACAGTGACTGTAACAACCGTCATTGTTGTTATGTCAGATGCTATAATGCTGGAAGCTCTACCACTGGTGTCTCCAAGTATCAGAAGGGCCACCCAAGGTGGACAGGTTTTAACAGAGCTCCTAATTTAAAACAGACCAGGAAAAAAAGGATTGGCTATTCACTTCAGAAACAATGGGCCTTCTACTATAACAATAGGCTCAAGGATATCAGAGATGAAAGGATGACAGAAGATAAGGTCAGGTTAAGATATGTTATTCATCAGGTCATTATGAGTCTGTGGTTGACTCAGTGTCACCTAACAACTACAATAACCTAAAAGATTAAATATTTAGGAATAACTCTAACCAGTATTACAAAAGACCTATACAAAGAAAACAACAAACCCTATATAAGAAATCCAAAGAGACGCATATAAATGGAAAACAGGCCATGTTCACGAATTGGAAGATTCTCACAAAAATGGCAATACTACCAAAAAACAATCTACAGATACAGTGCAATCCTGATCCAGATCCCATTATCACTTTTTCAAAGAAATGAAAAAACAATCATCAAATTTATATGAAAAGCAGAGACCCTGGAAAAGCAAAGCACCACTGAAGAAGAAAAACAAAGTAGGCGATTTTACACTTTGTGATCTCAAAACCCACTACATATCTTTGGCAATAAGAGAGATGCAAATCAAAACCACAATGAGATATCATCTCACCCCAGTAGCAGTGGCAAAGTTTAATAGTACAGCAAGAAATAAATGTTGGCGAGGATGTGGAGAGACTGGAACTCACATATACTGTTGGTGGAATTATAAAATTGTACAACCACCCTAAAAGCAGTTTGCCATGTTCTCAAAAGGCTAAACATAGAGATTCCATATGATCCAGCTATACCATTGCAAGGAATATACCCCAAGGAAAATAGAACTGAGATATAAATGGTGATTTGTATACTGATGTTCAAAGCAGAATTAGTCACAATATAAAGAACATGGAAACAGCCCAAATGTCCATCAACAAACGACTGGATTGAGAACTGTGGTATATACTCATGTGACAGAATACCATGTAGCACTCAGGAGCAACAATTTTTAAAAATACTATATAACTTGGGAGAAGCTAGAAAGCTTAGGTTGAGTGAAGTAACTCAGCACATAAGAACAGATACCTCATAAGACCTTTATTATAAAAACAGAAGGATAATCAGTGAGATGTGCATGGATTTACGAAGAGGGAAGACGGGACAGCTAGGTGGGGAGGGGGTTCATGCTGACACAGAATTTGGTGGGTGGGGGAGGTGGTGGTTGTTGTTATGGGCTGTCGAGCTGCTTGCAACTCATAGCCACCCTATGTACAACAACCCTAAACCCTGCTCTATCCTGTGCCAATCGCACTGTCTCCGATACACCCACCCTGATTACCTCAGTCACTGAATCAATCCACCTCATAGAGGGCCTTCCCCTCCTGCGCTGTCCCTCCACCCTCCCAGGCATGATGTCCTTCTCCAAGGACTGGCTCCTCCTTGCAACATGTCCACAGTATGTCAGACGAAGCTTCAGAATCCTTGCCTCCAAGGAGCAGATCTGTTTAACCCTTTCCAGGATGAATCTGTTTTCTTAGCAGTCCATGGTACATTCAATACTCTTCTCCAGCACCACAGCTCAAAAGCTTCAATTCTCCTTCTATCCTCCCTAGCCATTGTCCAACTCTCTGATGCATAACAACTGATTGTAAAGACCATGGCCTGTATCAGATGCACCTTAGTCTCCAGAGAGACACCATTGCTCTTCAGTACTTTGGAGAGGTCCCTAACAGCAGACTTTCCCATCGCAATAAGTCTTTTAATTTCCTGGCTGCTGGTGCCAAGAGTGTTGACTGGGGAGCCAAGCAAATTGAAGCTGTGAACAATCTCAATCTCTTCACCATCTATCCTGATGCTGCCAATTGGTCCAGTGGTAAGAATCTTTGTCTTCTTGATATTGAGTCTCAATCCATATTGGAGGCTGCAGTCCTTGACCCTCTGCAGCAAGCACTTCAGGTCCTCCTCAGTTTCAGCAAGCAAGGTTGTGTCATCTGCATAACGAGACTGTTGATGGATTTTCCACCAATCCTGACGCCACAATTCTCCTCATAGAGCCCAGCCTCCTGGATAATCTGTTCTGCATACAGGTTGAAAAGGTATGGAGATAGGACACATCACTGGCATACAGTGTTTCCTTGCTCTGTTCTGATGACTGCCTCTCGGTCCAAGTATAGGTTTTGCGTTAGCACGATCAAGTGTTCTGGGATTCCCATTCTTCTCAGAGTCAGCCACAATTTGTTATGGTCCACACAGTCAAATACCTTCGCATAGTCAATAAAACACAAATATACATTCCTCTGGTACTACCTGCTTTCAGCTAAGATCCATCTAACATTAGCTACAATATCCGTAGGACCACAACCCCTTCTAAACGCAGGGTGGGGGAGGTAGCGGGGGAGGGGGACCCAACAAAACAATGTATATGAATGAAAGATAAAAAAAATAAAAACTCAAAACCTACTACACAGGCCTAGTAATCAAAAGAGCTTGGAACTAGTATATCTGGAGGTACATAGACCCCCACAGAAGAGACTGATAACCCAAAAAATTTCTCTAAAAGGTAGAGAAAGACTAGGCCTACATGTAAATCTTTATTCACTAATTTTTCTCTTGCTCATTTCTCTTGCTCAGTCTGTGGTTATATGTAAGAGAGATGGTTATATGTAAGAGAGATCTAGTAGCCTAGTAGATATGGAGTTGTGCTGTCAACCCAAAGCTGGGCAGTTCAAATCTACCAGCCACTTTGCAGGAGAAAGATAGTCAATCACCTCACAACATTTGAAAACTCAATGAAGAGTCAGTTTCTACTCAACCACAATGAGTGAATGAGTGAGTGGGTGGCTACACAATGGCAATAAGTGGGTGAGTGAGTAGCTACAGTGGTATCAGTGAATACGAAGTTCATGGAGAACAAAAAAATATGTACATGTAAAATAAGATGAGTTCTGGTATTTATATACAGATATACATGGGAGATAGACTCAAGGTCAAATTTTTATTCCTGTGGATATGATTTTACCTTCTTTAGTTTCTGCTGTCATGGACCTCTCCAGAGTGTTGAAGAGAAATTATGTCATTTTAAATACAAAGTTGCACCTAATCCGGGCCCTGATATTCTCAATTACTTGTTATGCTTCAGAGAGCTGGACAATGACTAAGGATGTTAGAAGAATAGATGCCTTTGAGTTGTGGTGCTGGAAAAGTCTTGAACATACCATGGACTGCCAAGAAAACAAACAGGTCTGTCTTGGAGAGGGTGAAACCAAGTCTTTCCTTGGACATTAGAATTTTGAAGCTCCACCTCACTTATTTTGGGCACATGGCCAGATGAGATCAATTCTTAAAGAAGGACATCATGCGCAGGAGAGGAAGACCCCGTTTGAAATAGATTGACACAGTAACTAGGGCAATGGGGGCTGTTGTGTCAGAGTTAGTGAGACAGGCACAGGACAGGGAGGGAAGGGTTCAGAGCTATCATACATAGGGTTGCTAGACATCACAGGTGATTCAATGGCATATAAAACCAGTAACATATTATAACGGGTTCAGAAGCAGGAGTGGCATCCACTTCCTACATAACATGCTTCTGGAAATCCTATGAACTTTGATAAATGTTGGTAGTTGTAGAGGGGCTTCAGGCCTTTTGTTCATAGGGTCGCTGTGAGTCATGCTCAACTTTAAAGGCAATCAACAACAACATAAAATTCTGGCTGTATCTCAATTACATAATAGACATCACAGTGTATTATTTACTTAGCCACCACCTCATTTTACAAAGAACGGAGGAGGGAAGGCTTATTTACAAAGAGGCTTACAAAAATGCATTTATCTAAAAAGGAAAATCAAAACCAAAACAAGGAAAGTATAACTTGAGAAAATGAAGACTAGGGTCCAGATAGAAGAGACTACACAATGGAATTTTAAAATGGAGATCAAAAGGTCCTACAGTTGAATTGAGAACTTGAGTCCATGATTCCCGGCAGACAAAGTAAAATCAAGTGTGATTAGTCACATGATTTTCCACAAGAAGCAAACATTTGCACTCCTTCAGGGAAGCAAAGCTATTTCCTATCACTCAGAGAGCTGCTGTAGGAGACATTGAAATACGTGAATGGAAAATGTCCCAATTATATTCCAGCAGCAAATGAGGCCACAATGCTGCTTTTTAGCTTGTCCTTGATTAAAACTGATTTCTACAATGGAATCTAGATAATACAGATCAGGGATACAACTTCTCAAGTGACACAGTAAACTGGTTTGTAGTAACGGGTGGGAAGTCCAACAGTGTGGTAGCGGATCATAAGAAAAATTAAGCCCTAATGCATCCCACAACATGAATGAACCCTGAAAACATTTCATAAAAGGACAAATACTGTATAATCTCACTTACATGAAATAATTAAATATACAGGAACCAAGGATTTTTAGTGGTTACCATGGGTGGTAGGAAGGGAGAAAGGAGGAGTTTTTTTGCTTAGAAACTGTTGTTTGTGTTAATGATGATGAGATAATTCAGTAAAGACAACAAAATAGTTTACATACCCTTAAGAAGGTAATCAATGTCACTGAATTAGACATGTAGAAATTGTTGAAATGATGTATACAGTTCCACTACAATAAAAAAGCACAATAATTTAAAAATACCTTAGTGCTAAAGTACAAGCTAAAGTATTAGCCAAACAATCATGCTTCTAAAGTGTCTATCTATCCTCAGGTCTGGTTTTGTTTTATGAGAATGGGTGATGTGATCTACCCCACAGCTTTCATTCGCACTTCTTCCAGCCTGGAGTTAAAATCCCATTTCCACTTATGTGTCTGACACTTTTACTTCAGCTCTCACTACCATCATGGTTAAGGACACACACTGCAAACTAATCTAAGGAATCTGTCCTCTCAAGTCCATTTTTCATTCTGCCTTCCCTAATATGTTAATGGAAAGCTGATCTTTGCAGCCATTTGGGCTTGCATGCGTCCTCTTCCCCTCCTTCCCTAGCTTTCCACATTTGATCAGTAGTCTGTCTTATTATTTTAATGACAGCCAATCTTACTCTTTTTAGCTGTACACCTACCACATGATCTGTACTTCAGACTTAGGGCCACCACTATAGATCAGATCCCCATCACTTCAGGACCATTGCAATAGTCTCCTGAATTATCTGTCAACCCGCTCTCTCCCCATTCCAGTGAGTCTTAGACACTGTCAAAAGAATAATATCCCTAATCCTGTGATTATAAAAACCTTCAGTGGTTTCCCTCTGCTCCTCTGAAGCAACCTGTATTTCAGGCCTAACTCCCCAGGGCCTTCTCTCTCACACACGCCTTGTGCTTCAGCTACTCCCTAAAGGTGCTTCTTCCTCCTACTTTTGCAGATAAAAATATAACTGTGGAATTTCCTCCACTTCATCTGTGTATGTTAAAGACCATGTGTAATGTTACCTAACCCAGGAAGGCTTCTTCACTTTTCTTAGTGAAAATTAACCACTTCCTCCTCTCTTCTTCCCCTGCACTTGACTTGGGCTGTAATTCTAAAGAGTTAAAATCTCATCTACCATTAATCTCTCTTTTGTCTATCCTGAACCTCAAACTGTCCCACAATGATGAACCAATTACTGTAGTTGCCCCTAGTCCTGTCAGCACACTGCTTACACTTGTCTCTGGGTTCTCTGAAATGGAAATACAAGGCCATTCATAGTTGCTTCACCCACAACACTTTGTTCATATCACCTCACACTGTAATTAGCTGTTTACATGTCTGTCTCTTCCAGCACAGATCTTTACAATCTAATAAGCCACTCAGTCACTCTCTGCACACTAACCTACACCAATTCTCTGCAAGTTGGTCTTTTTTTTTTTCTCATATTTTGATTCCTTGTCTGTCACCTTCCCCTACGCTGTATATTCAATGAGAATACAGACCTTGGTTTTTTTCCCTTAATTCCAGAAATTCTATAAACTTTGATAAGCATCAATAGTTGTAGAGGGGCTTCAGGCCTTTTGTTCAGAGGGTCGCTATGAGTCGTGCTCGACTCGAAGGCAATCAACAATAACAACAACATACTCCCAATATCTAGAACTCGGCTTGGCTCACAGCAGATCCAAAGCATGGGAGGAATGAATGAAGAAAGGAGTGATTTTCAATGTATGTAGCTCAGTTCTGGCACACCATGGGTACTAAATTAATGTCTGTTGAGTTAGTGGATTGTGGATTCTATCTTCTATTTTGTACATTTTTTTCACATATTTTACATATGTTTTATAAGCAAACTTGAGAACGGGTAATCTTGATATCCTCTCTAGCACTAAGCATATAGTGCTTTACATACATTAGGACTTTCCTAAATTATTATTCCATGTAATCCTTGCTTTAATAAAAGCCAAGCATTTTACAAGTATATCTTCTAAGTCTGAATTTGTCACATCTTTTCAATTTAGAAAGGAGCTCTGGTGGCGTAATACATTTTGGGCTGTTAGCCAAAAGGTTAGTGGTTTGAATCCACTGGGCCCTGTGGGAAAAAGACGGGAGGTATGCTCCCTCAAGATGTTTTACCTCATTACCTGATGGAGAGCAGCTATGAGTCAGAACTGACTCAACAGCAGTGAGTTTAGTGTTTTGGTTTTTCAATAAAGAATAGCCTGTATTATTTCTTTTTTTGTTAATATAAAACTTTTATTTTATACTTTTACTTACAACGTTCATATACATTGTTTTTTCACACCAGATCTTCCCCATTTCTTTAACGCACCCCTCCCTCCACTCATCATATTGTGTGATTACACCTCCTCTACCCCCATCCTCACCACTCTACTCTCAACCTTAGATCCACATACATGTTTTATTCATTATCTAATTCTACAATAATGGTCTTATACAGTATTAATTCTTATGGGACTGATGTCTCCCTCTCAGGGGAGAAGCAGCACTGTGTAGTGGTTAGGATCAAATAGCTACATATCATAGAGGTAAGAATACAGATCTCCATTCTGCCATGTATTCTCGATATGAGTTAGGCACATTGTGTAACCTCTAAGCCTCAGCTTCCTCCTAACAAGATCAGTATACTTGTCATTCAAAGCCGTCTATTTACTTCAGAGTTAAATGAATCATCAGTTCCAAATACTTTATTGCCCCTTCTTAACCAATTTTATATTGTTCAGTTCACATCAGAATATGTCCATATACATTGCTTTAACTTGGGTAGGTCACTATTTAAAATAGTAAGGGATTATGTTTACAATGTATTAATTCTCCATTAACTTTTCATGACCTTACAGTATTTCAGTGCTCCTCTAGGGAGTGCAGGTGATGTGAGCATATCACTGCCATCATAACTGAGAGTTCCTGGAGCCACAGCTAAACAATGTCCCAAGATGGCATTACCTCACACAGAAGAGTAATTCTTCCCTTAACATCCCACAGAGGAACAGCACAACAATAAGATCCGTGATGAGCACACAAACTATGCTCATTAAACATATTATGTAATAACATGGCCCCAGCTTAAGAATGGATGATTTAAAAAATAAATAACAGTAATAGAGGCTTAATGCTAACGTCAGTACCTTAGTCAAAATGCATTTGATGGTATTCAAATCTCTCTGAGAGGCAATTCTCTTTGGGTGCAGGGAGTGGTTGGCTGGGACTCACAGAGTTTAATGTCACTGATACAGGTAAGAGATCTGCCAAGCCTCAGACAGGATGTACTGACAGTAACACAGACAAAATACAGTGAGTCTTCTACACAAATACTGAAAGGTCTTTCTCCACCAGCCTTATTTACCAGAAACCAGTGACCTACACAGAAAGCATTTATCAGAAAATCACTCTTTCGAAGACCGAATTCCCTCACAAGATAGTTGCCTCACAAATCTTAATACTGCCAGACACAGACAATGTATTTGTACAAGGAGGCACAGAAAATGTGTTTGCATAAGAAAATAGTTATGTCAGCAATGAAGCAGTATGAAAATGTAAGCCTGTATCGGCAAATAGTAAACCAAACAAAAGCAGATGAAAGCCAATCTTCTCTTGGCCAGGTGCAAACCACACAGCTTGAAAATAAAAGATCAATATAACTTTTCCTTACTGACTACACAACAAAGGTTTCCCTGGCAAAACATTAGCTTACACGGAGTTGTCTACTCTTTTGAAGGATCTGTATCATGTTTAGCTGAGCATATTTTCACTTCCACGACTTTCTTCCAAAAGCAGGCCACAAAACGGCAGCACTAAGCAGAAAAGAGGCTAAGTACTAGTGACTAAATCAGCAGATGTATTGAGCAAATAGCTCTGAATAGTAGACACTGGCAAGAACCCCCAATACTTTTCAGTAAAAGAATATAGTTCTGTGATCTTTCACACCAGCAAAATTTTCTTAAACAAAGAATTCAGTATATGAGGAATTTAAAGCACTTTATAATTGTTAATTCAATTCTGTATTACATTCCTTTCTGGACCTCTGATTAGATGACTGACACAGTAAGTACGGCAATGGGTATAGGTGTGTCAGAGACAGTGAGACTGACTCAGGAAGAGTATGCTTCAGAGCTGTTGTACATAGCGTCACCATGAGTTGCAGGCAACTAACTGGCATAAAACAACAACAAAAAGAAGCATTTTTCCCATGAAGGATGAAAAAGCATAAAGATGAAGTGAATGACTTAAGTCATCTGCTTCATAGCTAGGGCAAAATTAAAAGTCTTATTGCATGAAGAGTGACACCCTGAAAGATTTTTGCTAAAACAAGCCAGAACCTACACATCCAGAGAAATCTTCGCATTTTAAAAGGAAGACACAAAATCATTTCCAAAAATACTATATTGCTACAGAAGATTAAGAACTGCAACCTTCAATATGGATTGAGGCTCAACATCAAGAAAACAAAGATTCTCACCACTGGGCCAAGTGGCAGCATTATGATAGATGGTGAAGAGACTGGGGTTGTTAACAGCTTTAGTTTGCTTGGCTCCACAACCAACACTCTACCAGCAGCCAGGAAGTCAAGAGATGAATTGCATTGGAAAAGTGGCTGTCAGGAACCTCTTCAGAGTACTGAAGAGTAATGCTGTCAGTCTGGAGACTACGGTGTGTCTGATCCAGGCCATAGTCTTCGCAATTACTTGCTATGTATCAGAGAGCTGGACAATGACTAGGGATGATAGAAAGAGAACTGATGCCTTTGAGTTGTGGTGCTGTAGAAGAGTGTTGAATATACCATGGACTGCTAGGAGAACAAACAGATTCATCCTAAAGAGGGTAAAACCAAGTTTCTCCTTGGAGGCAAGGATTTTGAGACTTCATCTGGCAAACTTTGGTCATGCTGCAAGGAAGGACCAGTCCTTGGAGAGGGACATCATGCTTGGAAGGTTATAGGGACGGAGAATGAGAGGGAAACCATCAATGAGATGGATTACACAGTGAATGGAAATGACAGTAGCTGTGTCAGAGACAGTGAAGTTAGCACAGGATAGAGCGGGTTTCAGGGCTGTTGTACATAGGGTCACTGTGGGTCGCAAGCGACTTGATGGCACATAACAACAAACAACTATATAACATGAGAGTGCTGAGTGAACTAACTCAATCTCTTAAGGACAAATACGGCATAAGACCATTATTGTAAAAATAGAAGGATACCTGTTAAAATGTGTACAAAAGTCCAAAGAGGTAAGGGGAGAGAGAAGGGGGTCTAGGGGAGGTGAATCATGGGATCACAGAGTTGGGTGGGCAGAGGGAGTGGGGGTTGAAGGAATTAGGAAAGATCCAGTGGGGACCTGAAAAGGCGGGATAATGGTGTGCATATATCAATGGTGATTAATTTTCTAAAACAAAGTATGGGAATAATCATATGAAACACAATGTGAAATGAGGAATATGTGAAACAATGTATATAACCATGAAACACAGCATATATAAACAAAACACAATGTATATGAGTTTTGTATGCAAACCAATATAACATAAAACCAATTTTTTAAAAAGGGAGAGATAGGAGAGAAGAATGTATGGAAATAGAAAACAAACAGGGAGTGCTATGTTGTAGGTTTTGAAACCAATGTTACAAATCAAAATGCATATGAATAGCTGAATGGAAAATCTATTTTCTCTGTAAACCTTTACCTATATCACTATAATTTTTTAAAAAATAATCCATCAATGCACGAAATATTTTAGGAACAACACTTCCAAAGCTCACAGTCACTGAAAACCCTGTCTATTTACGCTTCTTTGAAATAAACACATGGGGCTGCTGTAGAACTGGTCACACACAGGTGGTTTGGGTTTGGGAGCTTGCTTTGTCCATGTAAATTAGGAGCTCATATGCTGCAAACAGTTAACAAGCTCAACTTCTAACCAAAGAACAGGAGACTCAAGTTTACCAACAGTTTCCTTGAAAGAAAGGCCTGGCAACCCACTTACTGAAAACCCCTACTGAGCACAGCGGTCCTCTGGCACAAACACAGTAACCATGAGTCCAAATCAATTTGACAAGCAACTGAGTTTTAGACCACATAGTGACATTCTTTTATATTTTTAGATTATGGGAAATTTGGTTCCTTGAAAGTAGAAATTTAACTAATCTTTAAGTTGAGAGCATACAAAGGCAATAAAGAGAATCACTGAGTTAAATATGATTAATAAGATATTTACTTTTCTTATAT
>NW_006399784.1:21190907-21218274 GCF_000299155.1 Elephantulus edwardii
GGGTAATCAGAATGAGTGTGTTAGAGACAATGAGATTGGCACAGGACAGACCAGAGCTTAGGGTTGTTGTACATAGGGTCGCTATGAGTCGCAAGCGACTCAACGGCACATAACAACAACAACAACAACAACGTTATACATTCATTCAGTAGTTTTTATGGTCGTTGTTGTTGTCATGTGCCACTGAGTCACCTGCAACTAAACCCTGCTCTATCCTGAGCCCACTTCATCATCTCCAACACACCTACCCCCATTACTCCAGTCACTGAGTCAATCCATCTCATCGAGGGTCTTCTCCTGCACGGTCCCTCCACCCTCCCAAGCATGACTGAAAAGGTATGGAGATATTCTAGAGGCAGCTCTGGAGGCTTAGTGGTAAGGATCTGGGCTGCCCATTCAAAGGGATACAGTTCAGATCCACCAACTGTTTCATGGGGGAAGGATGGCCAGTCTCCTCCCATGCAATTTACTGTCTCGGAAAACCTGCTGGAGGGTCAGTTATGAGTAGATTCTGACTCAATGGTACATAACAACGATATGTTTTAGGCACTGGGGATGTAACTATGAGCAAAAGCAGGTCCTCGTGGAGTCTCATTCAGATGTAAAAATAACTACATATTGTTAAATTCTAACTATTAAGTACAACAAAAGAAAAATTATATACACTAATGCAAAAGACGATAACAACAAGACTCAACTAGTATAAACATAAGATGAGATTTAAGCTAAATATATGTAGAAGTGAACTAGCTATGTAAAGGGGGTTAAGGCAATAGGTAAATGGTAGGGTTGGGTAGGAATAGGAAAGATGTTACATTCCCGGTTCCATGAACTGTACGTACGAGGAGTTTTGGGTTTTATAAGGCAAAGAACTCTGAAAAGAGTCAATAGTGCTTAAATATGAGAGCTAGTGAAAGAGCAGTATGAGATGAGGCTGGTTAGACTCTCAAGGCCAGACTCTATAGACCTTTGCAGGTATTAAGGATCTTCAGTTACCTTAGGAGTAATGAAGAGAGCTCTAGTGGCTTAGTGGTAAGGAGTTGTACTGCCAACCCAAAACACACAGTTCAAATCCACCAGCCGGTCCTCAAGAGAAAGATTTACTGCTGGAGGGTCAGCTGTGAGTCTGGAAGAAGAGTAAAGAGTAACTTCAAATGGATCTTAACAAGGCAGTGGGGACAGAGAAAGCGAAATGCCAGGACGAGGTCTATGCTGGGAAATGAAAAGCTAGTGGAAGAGTGGCCAGGGAGAAGCAGGAAATATGGAGATAAATTAATGAATCTGAGAATTACTAAGGATGAAAAATTGGTAAAGAATTACATGGGCCTTTATATCATTTGACCAAAGAAAATGCTCTGGTTTTGTCTGATTCCTTATTTATTAATCATTTACAAGTTTAAAAAAATTATACATATGTTAGAGTTCTTTTTAAATCTATTTCTGCACCCTATTTTTTTTTCCTGTGGCACATTTTAAGAATAAAAATGCAGCAAAGAGGAAAAACAAGTCTTTAAAAGTATCTCATCTTAAGTGAAAATGTGTGTTCCTAGAAAATTGAGCTTTGCCTAGTAATAAAAGAATTCATGCCTTAAATAATATTATTAGTGAGTAAATACTTCTTGCAAAAAAAGCGCACACTTTTTATAAAGTAGGACAGATTATCATATTACTTCAAGTGAAACATAAGCCACTATCATGATTATTGCCATATATCACTTTTCCTTTATCATAGCATACATACATGTGGTGATTTTACAATTTTAAAAGGCTGGGGAATAACAGAAGAATGTCTGTGTATATTGTATTGACTAAGCAAGGCATTTAACTATGTGGATCACAACAAACTATGTCTAGCATTAGGAAGAATGGGAATCCCAGAACACTTAATTTTGCTCATATGAAACCTTTACCTAGACCAAGACCCTGTCATCCAAACAGAGCAAGGGAACACTGCATGGTTTAAAATCAAGAAAGGTGTGCATCAGAGTCACTTCCTTTCTCTGTATTTCTATTTAATCTGCATGCTGAGCAAATCATTTAAGAAACTAGACTGTTTGGAGAAGAACATGGCATCAGAATTTAAGGAAGACTCACCAACAAACTGCATTATGCAGACAACTTAACCTTGCTTGCTGAAAACAAAGAGGACTTGAGGCACTTGTTGCAGAAGATCAATGACTACAGTTTTCAAAATTGATTACATCTCAATATCAAGAAGATACATATCTTCCCCCCAGGTGGATAGGCAGCATCCCGATAGAGAAAAGATCAAAATTATCAACCATTTCATCTTACTTGGACACACAAGCAACACCCTTTGTTACTAGCAGTCAAGAAATCAAGAGGTATTTTGCATTGGAAAAGTCAGCTGTCAAGGACCTTTCTAAAATACTGAGGGGAACTGATGTCAGTTTTCATACTAAGGTGCTCCTGATCCAAGCTAAGATCTTTTCAATTACTTCTTATGCATCTGAGTGCTGGACAATGACTAAGGATGACAGAAAAATTGATGCCTTTGGAAATGGCAAAGATCCGGCACGGACTCGAAAAGGTGAGGTAATAATAGACAAAGTTCAATGGGGATTAATTTTATAAAACACAATGTATGGGAATGATTGTAAGAAACACAATGTGAATGAAGGAAACTGTGAAACACAATGTATACAAATTTTGTACGCAAACCAATATAAAATGAAAAAAATTTACTTTCATGTCTTTGAATTGTGGTGTTGGAGAAGAGTACTGACTACCCCATAGACTGCAAAAAGAACAAACAGATACATCTTGCGAAAAGGACAGAGTATTGCTTAGAGGCAAAGGTGAAGATGCTTCATTTCACCTTCTTGAGACATGTTGTTAAGAGGAGATATTCTTTGGAAAGGGACATCATGCTTAGAAAGATGAGGAAAGGAAGAGTCTCAGCAAGATGGATTAACACAGGGACTGCTGCTAAGGGCTCAAGTATATGAGGATGATAAGGATGGCACAGGATAGGACAGAGTTCAGATCTGTTGCTCATACGAGTTCAACGGCACCTTACAACAACGATTTCATAATAAACCATTTAGTAAGTAACTGAATTTAGTAAACCCAAGGAGGTTGCAAGAATTTAAATCTGTTCACATGCCAGTGAATTTACCCACATGAAAAAGTTATTCTTAGATTTACATTACTAGCGTATGCCATCATTTCTTGATACCCGCTAGAAAGCACAGCTCTTCCATAAGCCTCTATTACAATGTCATAGCAATGTAGTAGAAAGTTCAAAATGTACTCAACCTCACAGACTATATAAACACATATTACAAAAACTCTAATTTTGGACTGAATTACCCACACATTTTATATTTACCATATCAAGACTATACCACAGCTCAGAACAAATATTTTAAAAGGGAACTAAAGTTTCCTAGCCTTATATATCAACAAAAAAAGTACTAGCAAAATTCTGATTCTGTGAGCCAAAAAAAAGGGTGGGGGGCAGCCTAATTCTGAGACATTTGCAACTAGTATTTATACAGTCCTTACAAAATGCAGGTTCTGACTTGGGAAGAAACAAATGCAATATGAAAATCACTAAGAAAAGAACATGAGACCACAGTATGTCAATAAACTGAACTCTAAAGGCTCAGTGTAAGCCTAAGTATGCTGTTTGTGGGAGACTTAGGTTATAATCTGGGATTTCATTACACAGATATTATGTATCTGAATTTCTGTTTTCCTTACTTTTAAAAAATGGGTATATAAGAAGAAATTTAAACATCCTATAATAGTGTCTTGACAATGATCATCATTCATAACACATACATGTAAGCTTGCATACATTGGCAATTTTAGGAATGTTTCTTTCTGATATGCCACAAAAGCTCTTTGAAAAATCCTATGTTCTGTGTTATTATGCATATTTAAATATATGCTTTGAAATCATTGCAGCACAGAAGTTAGAAGGGAAGATCATGAAAAATCACAAGGCTTTTAGGCTTTTTACAGAACAATAGAATAAACTTACTTGGAGTTAATGACTACAATTCCAAATTTTTTAACACTGTAATCCAATGACAGATGCCATCAAATCAATCTCAATGCATGGTGACACCATGTGCCTCACAGAAGAACCATCTTCCACAGTGGCTGACTTTTTTAGAAGTTGATCATTGAAGCATAAAAGTAACTAGAACTTCCAACCTTTCAATTAGTGGTCAAACCTGTTAACCACTTGTATTACCCACAGACTGCTATAATGGTGTAACATTAAAGAGTAATTAATAAAAAAATACTAATTGTAATAAAACTGAGCCTGGGAATATTCTCTACGTGCCACGTTAAAGCCCATATGAATATTTTATAATCAAACACTCAAATGATATATTCTGTAATAAAAATGTTGACTCACGATTTCATTTTCTGACAAAGATTCCATGTTACTTTGTCCATGAATCTTAATATAAAACCATGCATTTGCCAATATTTTAATAAGGACAAGAAAAGGGAGCTATCTAATGTTAAGTCTCAGTTGTTGTTGTTGTTGTTGTTGTTGTTGTGCCATCGAGTCGCCTGTGACTCATAGTGACCCTATATATATTCAGAACAACAGTTCTGAATCCTTGAATTGGCTCTATCTTGAGCCAGTTTCATTGTCTCCAAAACACCTACTCTCACTGAGTCAACTGATCTCATCCAGAGTCTTCCTCTCTTGCACTGTCCCTCCACTTTTCCAAGCATAATGTCCTTCTTTAATGACTGGTCCCTCCTGGCCATGTGCCCAAAGTATGTGAGATGGTGCTTCAAAATTCTTGCCTCCAAGGAGCAGCCCAGTTTCATCCTCTCCAGGACAGAACCATTTGTTCTTTTAAAAATTCATGACATGTTCAATAATCTTCTCCAGCACCACAACTCAAAGGCATAGATTCTTCTTCTATCATCCTTAGTCATCGTTCTGATGTATCATAACAGAGCAAGTAATTGAGAAGACCATGGCTTTTGGATTAGACATGCCTTAGTCTCTAAACTGACATCATTGCTCTACAGTACTCTGGAGAAGCCCCTGATAGCATACTTTTTCTAGAACAATATGTCTTTTGATGTCCTGACTGTGGGTACCAAGAGTGTTGATTGTGGATCCAAGCAAGCTGAAGGTGTTAACAATCTCAATCTCATTACCATCCATAAGGATGCTGCCAATTGGTCCAGTGATGAGAATCTTTGTTTTCTTGATGTTGAGCTTCACTCCATATTGAAGGCTGTAGTCCCTGACTTTCTGCAGCAAATGCCTCAGATCATCTTCAGTTTCAGCAAGCAAGGTCTCCACACAGCATTGAAACAGCCCTCTGGGCCTGGCAGCAATGAAGGGGTGACCTCTGGGCCAGGCCTGGCAGTGCCGGGGTTCCTTCGTTGTATACCTAATCCTAATTCACTAATACAAGTCATCTTCTCATTCTAGATTCTGTAACTTTAATTCTATACAGTGACCTCTCTCCCCTACAACAAAGTCCTTTTGCTCTTCCCCATCAAGAACAAAATACACTTTGCTCTTCCTGACCAGCAAACTCTCTTTCTTATAGAAATGGAGCAATATTTTTAAGAAAATATGTACTTTTAGAGGAAGCTGATAATTTACGCCACTAGCCATAAGAAAAAGAATTATCACCCAGGTCTGACTAACTGGAATTATTCCTTAGATTCTGACACTTAGTCTTATATCTCAATATCAAGGAAACCAGATCAATTGGCAACATCATGAGAAATGGAAAAAATTGTCAATAATTTATTCTTACTTGGATCTACAATCAACATGCTTGGTACCAGCAGTCAAGAGATCTGGAAAGGCATAGCATGGGGAAAGTCTGATGTCAGATACCTCTCCAAAATTCTAAAATGCAGTGATGTCAGTTTAAACACTAAGATGAATCTGATTTAAGTCATAGTGTTTCCAATCACCTGTTATGCATCTGCGAAATGGACAATGAAAAAAGATGACAGAAAAAAAATTTATACATTTAATGTATGTTAGAGAAGAGTGCTAAATATTTCATTGACTTCCGAAAGAAAAAACAGGTATATCCTGAAGAAGGTGCAACCAGAGTGTTCCTTGGAGGCAAGGTTATTGAAGCTTCATCTCACATATACTGGGAATGTTGACAGGAAAGGCTACTCCTTGGAGAGAGACATCATACTTGGAAAGGTGGAGAGACAGCTAAGTTAAGGAAGACCTTCATTCAGGTAGGACACAGTAACTGCAGCAATGGGTTCAACAGTGTCAGGGATGATAAGGATGGTTCAGGAATAGGCCAGAATTCAGATACGTTGTTCATGGAGTCGCTGTAAGTCATACGTAACTCAACAGCACATAACAATAACAGCAACAGACTAAAGGAAAAAGGTTAGGTCTTGTTTTGGGGTAGCCCAGGCTACCCCACATTTCCGCCATGAGGAGTAAATTAGCCCAAAGAGAGGATCAAAAAATAAGACATAGGGATTTTCACTGTAATCTTCCCTGGGAGTCACTTCATTTCTCCTATACTTTGATCATGAGAATTAATAACTTTTCTTACTAGACAACTTAGAATTATATCATTTGCAACTAAATTATAATGTGCATACACCTAATAAAATCCCCATTATTAGTTTAAATGACACAGTGCTAGCAAAGATTCAGTACTTTAATAATAATAATAATTCTCATTTCTTGATATTGTTGTTGTCAGATGCCCTCAAGTCAAGTACGACTCCTAACAATCCTATGAGGAGCAGATCTGAACCCAGTCCCATCCTGTGCTGTCCTCACCATCACTGTCACACTTGAGCCTGTCACTGCAGTCACTCTGTTAATCCACATGGTTTCCTCTGCCTCTCTTTTACTGTCCTTCCACCTTACCTTGTTAAATGCTTTACATGCTTTATAAAACATGTTAAACACATGCCTAAAGTAAAAAAGAAAAAAATTTTAATTTTTTTTATTATTAAATTTTATTAGTTTTAATGAACATTTACAGAGATTTTGGGTTTTCATTCATTCATTGTTGCACTATTTTCTCTACCCTCCCCCCAGTTCGTTCCTTTTTTTTCCGCTTGAAAGTCTGTTTTAATTGTCCCATTGTCACAGTGCTTGTCAAAGCCAGTTCTGTTTAATCTCCTTTGTCAGTGTGTCCTTTGCCATTCCCTATCACTCCTCCCTGAGAGAAACTTCACCCTGATTCATAAGGAAAAGGGGATGGCATATTCTCTTAGCCACTTCCTGCTGAAAAAGGGACGCTGTAGGTTTCAGGGTGAAGATCTTCTCTCACTACTCTAAAGGGCCCCTTTGGCAGTAGGAAACACATAAACTATTATGGAGATTGATTTTGGAATTTAGATGCACTGTTATCAATTGTGCTTAGCCGTACATGTAAAAAATTTTACATGTTAAATACTTTACAAGCATTCTTTTACTTAGTCCTCACATAAACTCTCTGGAATGGGTATTTTCATCTCCATTTTTATAGCTGAAGGAACCTAAAGTTCATCAAAGAAAAGCAACATGTCCAAAGTAATACATTTACTAAATAGCACAATAGAGACTGGAGCCAGATTTACATTTAAATTGCCTTCTCCCTATAATGTGCCACATGGTCTCATACAAAAATGCTTACTAAATTATCTTAGCAGAGAAATAACTGATTAGAGATTTCACTTAACTCTTGAATTTTCACCAATCTCATAGTGCAAGTTCCTCCACCATTAAAGATAACAACATTAATACGTTAATGCATAAATAAGTGAGCTGTAGGGAAAAAAGTATCTTGAAAAAGTTACAGTACAATTTTCACAAAATTGCTGGTGACAGCCTGAGCACTAAATGCTGGAATTTCTCTTAAAATAATGAGTAGAAGGAATGAATATTTAAGACCACTCTGTCAGAGCAAGTTGTATACAACTCCCCTGGCAGCGATATTTCAAAATAGCAAAAAAAGATTTGTGAGCACCTGTCAATGTGCAACCTGCCTATAGCTCTCCAGTTGCTCTGAGGAATATCCCTGTGTCATCATTAAACACTAATAGTTATTGAGCACTCCCCTGGCTTGCAGGCAAGAATCAGAGGCCTTTAGGAAGAAAATGGGTCCAGCTTCATTGCTTTGCAGAGAGAAAGACCCAGAAGACAGTGGCAGCAATTTAATGGCAAAGAACCAGAAAGTCATTTGCTCTCATCTCTAATGTAACCTGCCTCCTTTGGGCTGATCCCCTCAGTTCTGCTTGTATTTCCAACTCCTGCAACACACACTCACATGGAGCTCCTGCTATCAAGTTAGCTTTGAGGCAACAACTAACTATTGAGCCAATCATCTTCAATGGAAAAACCGAAAACTCATTGCCATTAAGTTGATTCCCACTCACAGATATCTCTATTAGGTTTCAGAGGCTATAAATCTTAAAGGGAGGACACTGTCCATCATTCTTCTGAGGACTTGCTTGTGGATTCAACCCACCTATTGGTCCTTTTTGTTAGCAGCCTAACATTTATAGACTACGTCACACTGGAACCCCTAAAAGCCCACAGCACTCAGGATCCTCAGGCAGTCTCCCATCCAAGCACTAACTTGATAGTTTAAAAAGGTTTAAGTAGGTCCAACCCTACTTAGCTGACAAGATCAGGTACATTCAGGGTGATGTGGACACATGTTTGTTGTTGGCAGTCTGTTTTTTATTTGTTTGCATTATCATTTTTATCACTTCACTTAAGGAACTTACTCTTTTATTGGCACTTTTCTGGATGTCTAATGATTGCTCCTGGGCGGCCAGAAGAAGTTGCCAAAGAGATAACATCATATCCTCATATTTAATGTGGCAACAGCACATGCAAAGGGATGGTGTGCCCATCATGTACTGACAACAGCTACATCCTACAGTGGGACACAGATGTGTTCATTAGCTTTGGTGAAAGATAAGCTTCCCCAGAATAGTTATTTTCACAAAATAAAAATACCTCAAATGAGATCATATACCAAAAAAAAAGCCCTTTTTAAGCTATCAAGTGCCAAGAAAAGAAAAATTAGTTTTGTTACTGATATGGCATTACAAAGGCATAGAGCTGACAGAGTAGCAGGCAGTTGTATGGAACTAACCAACTTCAAAACAAGAAAGCAGAATACAAAGCGTTCCAAAGGATGCAACAGAAAGTGTCTGAACAAGAAAAACAATGTAGGGAGTGAAAGGTCCCAGAAAAGCCCTAATCATTTCAATAAATACTGGCTGTCAAGCACTTCGTGTCTCAGAATAGCCAAAAACCGCCAAAACAATCTGGCTACAATTATTTGTCTTCTGAGTGTATGGATTCACTCAAGAAGACAGTCAATTAACAGCAGACATAACAAATTTTAAAAATTTGCTATGTCATGAGACCAGAACAACAGAATATTGACCCACTACCATTACAGAACAATTTGATCAAAGACTTTGAAATATTAATGAAGATCAAAGGAGGGGAAATATTGAGTAGAATTTAAAGTTCTTCAGGAATCTTGACTTTGTGGATCTTTTTAAATTGATGTTGTTGTGTACCATATAGTTGGAACTGACACACAGCTGACCCTCTGGAGGGTTTTGACAGACAGTTATAGCACAGGAATAGATTGCCCAACCTTCTCCCACAGAGCAGCTGGTGGCCTCGAAAGACATGTCTTCAGGACTGCAGCTCAGCTTCTTGGCACTAGGCAACTGTGGAATCTACTGCCCTTATCTTTATACCTTGACCTTCAACTATTCTCTGACGTCACCTTTAAACCAATATACAGTTTCATTCAATTAGTAAAGGATGTTTACCTTGAGGAGTGTGCTCTATGGGAATCTATACTTCTATGAGATCAAATTAACAACAGTAACTGTAAATTACAGATGAGATGTTACGACGCAATAAGTCAAAGTTGTGTTGTTATTCTTGCTAGGTGCCAATGAGTCACTATGACTCATGCTGACTTTATGGACAAGTTGAAACTTTCCCTATCAAGTGCCATCCTCACCTTCATTGATATGTTTGAGCCCATTGTGAGTCACTGTGTCAATCCATCTTGTTGGAGGTCTTCTATTTTTCTGACCCTCCACTTTGATACTTTTTTTCCCAAGGACTAGCCTCTTGTGACAATATGACCAAAGCCAAACAGTTTGTTTTCTATTTCCCATAGCATCCATGGTTGTTTTGTGATCACTGTATGCTTGGTTGTTTTATTATTTGCTTTTAAAAGTATAGTATTTATCTGTCAGTTTGTTGTATTAGAGGGTCACTTGCATGTTGCTGCTTATTTTGTAGTTTGGGAACGTGGAAGGTGAGAAGCATGAATGGAGGAAAACTGGGCATTGTTAAGAAAGAAATGGAACACATGGGGAGCTCTGGTGGCCTAGTGGTAAGGAGCTGCAACTACAATCCCAGAGGCGCACGGTTCGAATCCACCAGATGCTCTGCCAGGGAAGGAGGGACAATCTCCTCCTGTACCAGTCAGATCTGATTTGATGGTACACTCACACAAAAACAATAAAATAAAATAAAAAAATAAAAAAAGAAATGGAACACGTAAATATTGACATACAAGGTATTGGTAAAATGAGATATCTTGGCATATAGGACACTTGAATCAGATGATCATATGATCTACTATGCTGGGGAAGAAAAGGTGAGGAAAAATCGGGTTGCTTTCATAGTTTAAAAAAGTCATTTCTAGATTCATCTTGAAATACAATGTTGTAAGTGACAGGAGAATATCCATACACATACAAGGAAGACCTGTCAATATCACTATCATTTAAATATATGCACCAAAAACTAGAACCAAAGAAGAGGAAATAGAAGATTTCTATCCACTTTTGCAGTCAGAAATCAATCAAACATGCAATCAAGATGCATTAATAATAATGGGTGACTAGAATGCAAAAGTTGGGAACAGGAAACAATGATCAGTAGTTGGAATACATGGACTTGGTGACAGAAATGAAGCTGGAGATAGAATGATAGATTTCTGTACATTCAATGTTTTATTCATTGCAAATACTTTATGTAAGAAACACAAATGCAGGCTATACCCATGGATTTCCCCTGATAGACTAAACAGGAATCAAATCTATTACATCTGTGGAAAGAATGACTGGAGAAGCTCAGTATCAGCTGTGAAAAACAGGCCAGATGCTGACTGCAGAACTGATCACCAACTACTCATACGCAAGATCAAGCTGAAGTTGAAGAAAATGAAATTAAATCTACAGGAACCAAAATTTGACCTTTAGTCTATCCCACTCAAATTTCAAAATCATCTGAGGAACAGGTTTTAGGCCTTGAACACCAATGAGCAAAGATCAAATGAGCTGTGGGAAGATATCAAGAATATCATCCATTAAGAATGCTAAAGGTCATTAAAAAGGCAGTGGAGGAAGAAAAGACCAAGATGGATGTCAGAAAAGACTCTGAATATTGCACTAGACTACCAAGAAGTCAAAGCAAAGGGAAGAAATTAAAAAACTAAGGAGCTGAACAGAAGATTTCAAAGGGCAGAGCAGGAAGACAAAGCAAAGTATTATAATGAAATGTGCAAAGAGCTGGAGTCAGATAATCAAAAGGGTCGAACTCACTCAGTATTTCTTAAGCTGAAGGAATTAAAGAAAAAATTCAAGCTTTGATTTGCAATATTTAAGGATGCTTTGGGCAGAACACTGAATGATGCAAGAAGCATTAAAAGAAGATGAAAGGAGTATACAGAGTCACTGTACCAAAAAGAATTGGCTGACACAGAAGAATTTCATAAAACAACAAATGAACAAGAGCCCATGGTGATGAAAGAAGATGATGAAGTCACTTTGAAAGAACTGACAAAAAACAAGGCCCCAGGAATTGAAGGTATATAAACTGAAATATTGACAAACAGATGCTGCCCTGGATGTGCTCACCAAGTTGTGCAAGAAATCCAGAGGGCAACCACCTGGCCAACTGACTAGAAAGAAATCTTTATTTGTTCCTGCCCCAAAGAAAGGTGACCCGATAGTGTGCACAAATTATCGAACAATAAGATTAATATCAAATATAAGCAAGATTCTGCAGAAAACGATCCAAAAACAACTGGAACAGCACATCAGCAAAGAACTGCCAGATGTGCAGGCTGGGTTAGAAAAGACCGTGGTACTAGGGATATTATAGCTAATGTCAGATGAATCATGGCTGAAAGAATAGAGTACCAGAGGAATGTCTATTTGTGTTTAATTGTCTAAGCAAAGGCATTTGACTGTGTGGATCACAACAAGCTGTGGCTGACTATGAGAAGAAAGGGAATCCCAGGACATTTGATTGTGCTTATGCAAAACCTACTTGGACAAGAAGGCTGTCTTTGGAACACAGCAAGGAAACACTGCACGGTTCAAAGCTGGGAAGGGTATATGCCAGGGATGTGTCCTACCTTGATACCTTTTCAATCTATACGCAGAACAGATTATCCAGGAGCTGGGCTTTATGAGGAGGAGTGTGGCATTAGGATTGGAGGAAAACTCATCAACAACCTTCATTATACAATGAAGACAACCTTGCTTGATGAAACTGAGGAGGACCTAAAGCACTTTCTGCAGAGGGTCAAGGGCTGCAGTCTTCAATATGGATTGAAGCTCAACATCAAGAAAACAAAGATTCTCATCACTGAGACAATTGGCAGCATTATGATAGATGGTGAAGAGATTGAGATTGTTAACAACTGTAGTTTGCTTGGCTCCACATTCAACACTCTTGGTACCAGCAGCCAGGAAATTAAAAAATGAACTGCATTGGAAAGTCGGCTGTCAGAGACCTCCATTGAGTACTGAAGAGCAAGGATGTCAATCTGAAGACTAAGGAGACTAAGACAGTAATTAGTCTTTGCAATCACTTGCTATGCATCAGAAAGCTGAACAATGACTAACGATGATAGAAAGAGAATTGATGCCTTTGAACTGTGGTGCTGGAAAAGAGTATTGGACTTCTAGAACAACAAACAGGTTCATCCCGGAGAGGGTAAAATCAGGCTGCTCCTTGGAGGCAAGGATTCTGAAGCTTTGTCTGACCTACTACTTTGGACATGTTGCAAGGAGGGGACCAGTCCTTGGAGAGGAACATCATGTTTGGGAAGGTAGAGGGGCAGCACAGGAGAGGAAGACTCTTGATGAGATGGATTGATTAGATGACTCGGTTAACGAGGGAAGATGTGCCGGAGACAATAAGGATAGCACAGGATAGAGCAGGTTTCAGGGCTATTGTACATAGGGTCACTATGAGTCACAAGTGACCCGAGGTCACATAACAATAGCACAACATGTATGTGCTTCCTTGTTTATGCTGTTGTCGTTATGTGCTGTTGAGTTGCTTGCGACTCACAGCAACCCTATGTACAACAGGCCTGAGCCCTGCTCTTCCTAGAACCAACTTCATTATCTTCTTGATTCTTCATTGTGGAGCCAAAGCTCCACAAAAGCTAAAGCTACTAACAAGCTTAATCTCTTCATCATCTATCATGATGCTGACAATCAGCCCAATGGTGAGAATTTTTGTTTTCTTGACACTGAGCTTCAATCCATATTGAAGGCTGTTCTGAACTTCTGCAGCAAATGCCTTTGGTCCTCCTCAGTTTCAGCAAGCAGGGTTGTGTCATCTGCATAATGCAGGTTATTGATGAGTCTTCCTCCAATCCTGAAGCTCCATTCCTCCTCCCAGATTATCTGTTCCACATATAGACTGAAAAGGTATGGAAATAGGATAGTTTGCTCCTATGTCTACAGCACTTGTCTGTCAGTTTGGTGTACTGAGATAACTTGCATGTTGCTATTGTGCTGGGAGCTATATCACTAGTATTTCAAATGTGAACAAGGTCATATATGGCAGGCAGGTTTTAGTGGAGCCTCCAGACTCAGACAGACTAAGAAGCAGTATTATTCATCCACTTCCAAAATAACATGCCTTAAGAAACCCTTATGAATAATTGAGTCTGAGTTAATGGTAATAAAATAATATGGGAAGAGACAATAAAAAATAGGGAACAATATGCCAAAGTTGCAAGCAACTCGATGGCACATAACAACAACAACAACAACATGCCAAAGTTACTAAATTGTACCTGCACAAACTGTTGAAAAAATATATACTTTGCTGTGTTTATTTTCACCAAAAGTAATTTTTAATTACAAACAGATGCTGCCCTGGACATGCTCACCAGGTTGTGCCAAGAAATCTGAGAACAACTAACTATCTGGCCAACAGACTGGAAAAGATCCATATTTATCCCCTTTGGGGAAAAAAAAAGTGACCCACAGAGTGTGGAAATTACCATACAATATCACTCATATCACATGTTAGCAAAATCCTGCTGACAATTATCCAGAAACAATTGGAACAGTACATTGACAGAGAACCACCAGAAATACAAGCTGGGTTTAGAAGAAGCCATGGCACTAGAAACGTTATTGCCAGTGTCAGACTGATCTTGGCAGAAAGTAAAGAGTACCAGAGGGATATCTATCTGTGTTTCATTGATTAGGAAAAGGTATTTGACTGTGTGGATCACCTCAAATTGTGGTTAACCTTGAGAAGAATGAGAATCCCAGAACATTTGATTGTGCTTATGAAAAACCTATACTTGGACGTGTCAAATGCGTTAATGGTTGGCTACCCAATGCAGACAGAGAGTGGGGTGGAGCTCCCCAACTAAAACAAGCTTGGAAGGAGGAGTGGCATCCACTTCCATAATAGCTTGCCTCTGGAAACCCTATGAACCTGGAGAGAGGATGAAAGGCACCCAAGCGTCAAGTACTCTCCTTCATAGGGTCACTATGAGTCACCTGCAACTCTACAGCACTTAACAACAACATACTTGGACTAGGAATCAGTCCACAGAAACAGAGCAGGGAAACACTATGTGGTTCAAAATCAGGAAGGGAGTATGTCTGGGATGCATCCTGTCTCCATACCTTTTCAGTCTATAGGCAGAACAGATCATTTGGGATGCTGGGCTTTATGAGGAGGAATGTGGCATCTGGATTGGAGGAAGACTCATCAACAACCTAAGTTATGTAGATGACACAACCTTGCTTGCTAAAACTGAGGCGGACCTGAAGCACTTGCTTCAGAAGGTCTAGGACTGTAGTTTTCAATATGGATTGAAGCTCAGCATCAAGAAGACAAAGATTCTCACCGCTAGGCCAACTGATAGCACCATGAGGGAAGGAGAAGAGACTAGGTTTAAACAGTTACAGCTTGTTTGGATCAACAATCAATACTCTTGGAACCAGCAGCCAGGAAATAAAAAGACAAATTGCATTAAGTAAATCTACTGCAGGAACCTTTCTAGAGTATCGAGGAATAATGATGTCAGTCTGGAGACTAAAGTGCACCTGATTCAGGCCATGGTCCTTGCAATTACTTGCTATACATCAGAGAGCTAACAATGACTAAAGATGACAGAAGAAGAATTGATGACTTTGAGTTGCAGCACTGAAGAAGGGTCTTGAACCACCAAGTAATGGACTGCCAAGGAAACAAACCGATCTGTCTTGAAGAGGGTGAAACCAAGTCTTTCCTTGAAGGCTAGAATTTGGAAGCTCCATCTCACATACTTTGGGCACATGTCCTTAGAGAGGGACATCATGCTCAGAAGAGTGGAGGGACAATGCAGTAGAGGAAGACCCTGGGTGAGATGAATTGATACAGTATCTAGGGAAATGGGGGGGTAGGTGTGTCGGAGTCAGTGAGACTGGCTCAGGACAGAGAAGGCTTCAGAGCTGCTGATGGAACTTTCTCACACAGAATTTAAAAGAACAATGACTGAATATTTCAATGGATGAAAAACAAACATGATGAATTACAGGACACTGCAAGCAAAAATCAGGAGGAGCTTAAAAAATAAATAATCCAAAACAATGCAGATAAAACCAATGAGGCATTAGAGGCACTGGAAAAACAGAGCTGCTGTACATAGGGTCACTATGAGTCGCACATAACAACAAGAACAACACAGTATGTTAAAAGGCAAGTGCAGGACCTTGGAGTAAGCGGGATGGAAAGCACAAGCAGCAAGGGAAAGGAAGTACTATTTTCAATGAAGTTCCCACAAAACAGCATTCAGTTGCAGGAAACTAACATTGAGAAGAATATGACTATCATGTGAAACTCATACATAGACCAAGAAGGTGCTGTCCAAACAGAACAAAGGAATACTGCATAGTTTAAAAAACAGGAAAAGTGTGTGTCAGGGTTGTATCCTCTCTCCATATCTATTCAATCTGTATGCTGAACAAATAATTTAAGAAACTTGACTTTATGAAAAAGAGTGTAGCATTAGTAATCGAGGAAGACTCATCAACAATCTGCATTATGCAAATAATACAACCTTGCTTGCAGAAAGTGAAGAAGACTTGAAGCACTTACCAAAGATCAAAGACTACAACCATGAATATGGGTTACACTTCAACATCAAGGAAACAAAAATCCCCACCACTGTACCAATAGTTAACAGAAGAAAGATGGAAAAAAGATTGAAGTTGTCAATAATTTCATTTTACTTGGGCCCACAATCAACATCCATGGCACCAGCAGTCAAACAAAAATCAAAAGACTTCTTGCATGGGGAAAATCTGTTGTCAAGGACTTCTCCAAAGTACTAAAGAATAATTAAGTCGGTTTAAAAACTAAGGTGCTCCAGTTCAAAGTCCTGGTGTTTTCACTTGCTTCCTACACATATGAAAGTTGGACAATGAATAAGGATGACCAAAGAAAAATCACTGCCTTTGAAACATGGTGTTAGAGAAGAGTACTGAACATCCCAATGGCCTTGCAAATCACTAATGACTGTGGGACAAGGATAGGAGAAAGAGTGTTTTCTACAGTAAGTAGCAAAACTTATGGTAGCAGGACTTGAGGCAAGCAAGACTTGAAGTGGCAAGACTTGAGGGAGATTGGAGCAAGATCTTGATGGCGAGACCCTCGTGATGGTGGTGGAGAAACTGTGGCAAGGTATAACCTGAGGCTTCTTGCACTTGTGCTGGCCACAGTTAAAAGTTTTGCCATTCTTGCCTTTGATGATGGAAAGAAAAGCTGCTTGCTGAACTGAAACCAGAGCCTGGACTAATTGAGGAGTAATGCCTTGGAACTGCTGGGCTAAAACCTGGATTTGTATTGTGTGATATCCTTTGCCTCCCCTACTCTCCAACTTACTTCCCTAATAAACCTCATTCTCAGTACCACAACTGTGAGTCTTACAGTTAACAACAAGTATATGTACCTCTTGCTGTAGTGTGGCTTTAGAGGCACCATGGGGCTGGGCTGCGGGCTCTTTATCTGCTTTGTGCGCTGTGAAAATTAAAGAGCTATGCTATTTTACTTCCTCTCATCCTTTCAAAGAAATATTCACAGCCCTGTGCCCTTACATCTCATTTTCTCCTCTTTAGATATGTTATCAGGTGGCATAGTCCTTAGAGACATTATACTGGGAGGCATAAAGGGTCAGCAAAAGGGAAGATGACCTCAAGGAGATGGACTAACACAGTGACCATAACAACGGGCTCAAGCACGGTGGACACACTGAGGATGGACCAAGACAGGGTAAGATTCAGCTTGGTTGTCCATGGGGTTGCTGTGAGTTGTGGTTACCTTGACAGTACCTAACAGAAACAAGAAATGCACAACTGTGTTTGAGTGACATTTGCATAAAATTTGACAAATCCAAACTACCTAAAATATAAAGCCTATTTCCTATTTTTCTTCTCCTTCATCCTTATTTAAAATTATTGACCCAAATACGCTACACAGAAAATTTATGGAAGAAGATATGAAAAGATTTAGCCAAAGGCAAAACAAAAAGAATTACAAGAGTCAAAAGCACAGCAGATGACAGCAAAAATAGCTGTAAACCAGGACTGCAGGAAAGAACAAATTCAACAAGACCTCAAATATGATTCAATCTTTTCCTTTGGAAAAGTTGGCTTCAAGTCAAGGATGAAATACAGGTTTCATTTTTAGTAACACCCCAAACAAAAGCCAGGGCTTGCCTGGAACATCATATTAGACATTTATACCACGGACTCAAGATGGGGAATGCAGGCACACAAGTGCTATGTTGGCCTTTCTTTCCCTGTGTAGATTATAGTGCTTTAAGAATTCAGTCAGCAAAAAATAAAATTAAATTTAAAAAATTTTTAAAATTAAAAAAGAAAATAAATAATTCAGTAAGCAGTCACTGGTTACCTACTATGTGAAAGGCAATACCAGGAAGAACAGAGGAGGTGGACATACAGAACTGGGTGCCAGTCCTGAAGGAGTTGATAATATAGTTTGGAAGAAGAATGTCTAATGTGGTTCTCACAGATAAAAAAAGTAAGAATACAAGCAAAAGACTAAATTTCAAAGTAATCATGACAGAGTGTCAGATACCAGGAGGCAGTTACAGGAAAAGGCAGTCATGAAAGGACACGGTCTCTGTACTAGGCTTTAAAGAACACACATCAGGGAAGTAGAAAGAGAAGGGCAGTATTGGCAGAGATGGAAGAAGGTTCATGTAGGTGTGCTCAGGAATGAGGAAGAGACCAGTATAGCCACAGCAGAGTATATTCCTCAGGAGCCAGATCATAGATGTCTTAAGTCAGGTCATTCATTACTCATTAAGCAAGAAAGACCATAACCAGTGATGTATGTAAGATCAAACTGAACATAAGAACAAAAATGGATTACAGAGGGGAAACTGGAAATGAAAAATTAAAATTTCCCCTATCATATTAAGTATATCAACGACAACAGGAGAAAGATGGGCAATCTCCTCTCATGTAGTTTGTAACTTCAGAAATCTAATGGAGTCTATTCTGGCTGAACAGCAATGAATGAGAGTTGAAACAATTAAAGGTACCGTGCTAGTGGCTTAAGACACATTACACTTGTCACTCTAAAGGTTAATTTGTCCCAGGGGTGCACAGTTCAAATCCACCAGATGTTCTGCTGGAGAAGGAGGGACAATTTCCTCCCGTACCAGTCAGATCTGATTTGACAGTACACACACAAAAATAATAAAATAAAATTAAAAAAAAAATAACACCCCAACATAAAGTTTCATTTGATGTCAGGATCTTAACACAGACATGTCCAGGAGGAACTGGAGAACTAGACCCAGGATTTCAAAGGTCAGCAATAAGGATGCAGATTTGGAAATTAGTGATTGATGTAGGGAAAACTGCCAAAAGACCAACTTCATGTTTGCTCCTAACCTCCCTAAACTGACAGAAGCTTGGAAGACAACAGGATGAGTCAGGCAGGCAGAGTCGAGAAGCCCTGTCAAACCTACTCATTTTGTGATTCAGTAGGAAGGAATGAACACTCCTCAGTCACAAACCAACCCTAAGACATGATCAAGAGGCAAGATTAAAGAAAAAAAGAAAAAATGAGGGGCAAAAACACTAGTCTCTAGATGTCTTAACAGATGATGTAAGCTTGGTTCTTACCATCTATAGCAACTCCAGGGTTCATTTTTCAAATAGACTATATAAAGTCCTAAGCACACAGTGACTCTTGTCACCCTAAATGTTAATTTGTATAGGAAGAAAATTCAGAGAAGATTAAATCTAATCAAACAAATAAGAAATTATCACTATGCAGTAATTTTTAATATACCCTTAGGTAAAAAAACAGCTAGCCTTGTGTTTCCTGAAGCAAATTCAGGTCAATGAAAGATCAAGTGTAAGAATGTTCATAAGCATGTAAACTACTATATCTTACAGTAAGTCAAAAGTATAAGTATTTTGTACTACACATAAACTGGAAAGACATAGTCAACTAAAAAAAATTAACTTAAGAAAACAAAAGTGACTTAGTGACAGTGAACAGGCAATAATCAATAATAATGCATTAAGACATGGTACTTTTTTCCATAAAATCATCAAAATATGACCATAAACAAACTATAAAGTTTCTATATCCTAAGTAATTCTTACTTTATTAAGAAAAATTTTCACATAAGAATACCAATAAATATTTTTACTAACTCCAAAACAAGGACATCTCATTTTTAATATATACATAAAGTTTTCATGTTAAATTACTCATATTTTTAAAAATATTATATTTTTAAACTTTGTGTCATAATATACTAATGAATAGATAATTCAACATCTCTGTGTACACACGCATATGTGTGTATTTATGCATGCATATACATGGAGGTGTATACATACAAATTAATGTACAGAAATATATCTTTATACTGATTTATGTCAATTGCTAGAAATATTATCCAAGAATTAATCAAGTAAAGTAACATTTGCATTATAATAAGCAAGCAAATCATTATTTTGAGGAATAAACCATAATTTTCCCAAAAGAATTATTATGAACAAAGTTTGAAATTCAATAAATATATTAATCATCTCTCCAAGATGGCCAATAACTATTCTGCCATAGAAATCCCTGAAACGTAACTTTTCCAATGCCAGAGTCGTTGACATCTATGTCGTTCACACACACAGGGAAAAGTCCATTCCTGGAACTTCCCAATAAGTGCAAACATCCTAAAATTGACCTATGCCTAATATTTCAATAGAGGCAAACTTCGACAACACAAGAAGAGCTGAAATAATAATTACAATAATAATAATAATAATAATAATAATAATGTGCTCTGGAGCTTTGGTGGCATGGCGGTAAGGAATTGTACTGCCAATTCAAAGATACGTGGTTTGAATCCACCAGCTGCTCTGAAGGAGCAGTCTCCTCTTAAACAATGTCAAAAAAAGAATGTGCTCCGAAAATTTTTTTTAACATTTTCTCTGATAGCGCCACATCTTGGGGCCTAGGGCAGCTGCTCCTGTCATAACGGTCAGATGACAGCTGGGTCACCAGCTAGAAGCCTGCACCATTCTCCTATAGTCGCAAAGAGTTTACTCCTCAATCCCAAACCATTTCTGAATGGATTAATGGGAAAGTCAGCGATGGTGAAACTTAAGTGGGGAATGGAGTACAAGGGCTACCTCATATCTGTAGATGGCTACATAAACACGCAGCTTTCAAATACAGAAGAATATGTAGATGGAGCATTGTCTGGACATCTGGGTGAACTTTTGTTTTGTTTTGTTGTGGTTGTGGTTGTGTGTGTGTGTGTGTGTGTGTGTGTGTGTGTACCGTCACATTGGAGATTGCCCCTCCCCCTCTAGCAGAGCATCTGGATTTGAACCGTATACCTCTGGGATTGTAGTGCAGCTTCTTGCCACTAGGCCACCAGAGCTCCCTGTGGGTGAAGTTTTAATAAAGTGTAATAATGTCCTTTATTATCAGAGGTGTTGAAGAAGAAGAAGGAGATGGAAAAATGAGAGAATAGCATCTTTTGTGGGGAATTTAAATATATATACACACACACACATTTTTAGACAATAAATATTTTTCTTAATTTTTTAAAAATAGCATGCTCTGAAAATTCTGAAAAAATTTAAAAAAAGAATGTGTTATGAAAAATCTGGTGGATTCTCTGAAACAATACTCTTATGAAAATGCTTAACTACCTTTGGGTTAATAGCACAACTCCTTATGGACTAAGCCACCAGTCTGTCATACTATATTCACTGAAAACATTCTCTGATAAACATATTAATGTAACACACTACCCTTATAATAAAAAAATGCTTAACCTTTAAAAAAAAACATAACTAAGCTAATAAAGCTAATGAGCATCCCATGCAACAATTTTTTTTTTTACTAATTTTGATGAAAGTTTACAGAGACTTAGGGTTTCAAGTCATTCATTGTTGTACTTTTCTCCCTGCTTACCCCTTCCCCGCCAGCAACAACTATATTTTTTAACTGCTACTAAATCCATCTCTCTTCTTGAAGAAAACATTAAAACCAAAAAGAACTTGAAATGTAGGAAAATAACTTGAGCTCATCACTTTTCAGTCCCAAGCATTCAGAAAAGAAAAAAAAAAGTGGCAATCTAGTTAAAAAGGTCATGTTCAACTCGAAGGCAATCAACAACAATAATTAGATAAAATACAAATTGCAGAAATGTAACATTTTCACATTTCCAATTCTTTCACACATCTTTCTTATAGTAAAACACTCCTAAAAGTGGAGACATACGTGTAGGGATGTTCTCTCAAAATGCTATTTTTAGTATGAGTAAATGGAAATAACCCAAGTTACCAAGAATAGGAGATTGTCTAAGTAAACTATGATATACCTATTCAACACAACACTATAAAAGCCCACCCTGGCCAAAAATATATTCAACTTACAGCAACCCAGCAGGACTGAGTAGAATTGTCCACAGTGTTCCCAAAAAGAAAAATCATTATCCAAGGACGGGTTAAGTGCACGCTTATCCAACTCTGGGAAGGCAAAGGAATTGTAAGCAGCACACACACGCTGCACAGTTAGTCACAGAATCTACTATCCGTTTCCTAAGGAATAAACCCAAAGTTGATATCCAAGATGCAAACCCTGCCAGATAGCCTGGTCCAAAGCCCCCCTGTCCCTCTCTGTTAAAAGGGCTGCCTGCAGTGAGCTAGGGCCCCAGTTATGCACAAACTCATGTTCCTGCATTGCAACTTAAAGGCAAAGTGAATTTTTGTGAAATATTTTTAATATCATCTATCTCTCCCTCTCTTTTAGAAGACAATAGTATTTTTACTTTCAGAATGTCAAAATTAAGCAACACACATAAATATCACAATAAAATCTCTTAATCTCCTCCTTAGTAATAGTTTCTTAACAATACTTCAAATTTAGAGGCTAACACTTTTCTTTTTTACCCCATTATATTCTGTTGTATATAAAATAAAATCTTCTTTCTTCTTAACCAAAATGAGTGTAACCTAAATTCCAATATTTGTTAAATTCATTTCTGGCAGACAATTAAGTACTGCTAATAAAAGTTATTAACTGATTAGAAAAAATAATATTCAGACTCTACAGATATTTGAGAGCTCTGGTGGCCCAGTGGTAAGGAACTGTGTACTGCCAACTCAAAGCACAAGATTCAAATCCACCAGCTGCTCCACAGGAGAAAGATAGCAATCTCTTCCTCTGCGATTAACTGCCTCTGAAGAGCCACTGGAGGGTCAGCTATGGGTTGGTCTTGACTCCAAGGCAAACAACAACAACAGATGTCTGAAGCAGTTCAAAATGGTAAAGAATCAGAGATACTACTGTTAAAGATACTACTTGTGATTTCAGTGCAAGTTTACATAACACATTGGTTTTCTATTCGACAACTCACTTTGTTTCAAAACATTGATTATAATCTTGACACCATAACAGCATTCTTTTGCATATTCTCCGTTTTTCCAGTTTCTGCTCATCCTTTTCTCCTATACCTTTTTGCCTTCGGTGCTCTATCATGAGCAAATGCTGTCCTATCTATCTTGTATGGCTGATTGTTCTAAGGGGTGTGTTCCTCCTTGAGGTTACTAATCACTTCATAGTCCCTAAGAAGTTACACTATTAACATAAAGTTGGCAACTCTGGTTGTTAAAATCCACCAGTAGCTCAAAAAACATAGGTAATCTCCTCCCATGCTCGGAAAACCACTAGAGGTTCAGCAAAGAGTTGGTTCCAACTGAACAGTAATGCAGAATAGGCTTATCTATTGTTTGTTTGTAAGCTAAATCACAGGGTCATTTTTCAATTACAATCTGGTAGACAATTTACTTAACTAGGTCAAAAGGTTAAGTAAAGGGTAATTTTGTGGATCACAACAAGCTGTGAATACCACTGAGAAGAACAGAAATCCCAGAAGACTTTATTGTACTCATATGAGAAACCAATACCTAGACCATGAGGCCGCTGTCCAAACAGATCTGGGAAACACTGCACGGTTTTAAATCAAAAAAAGTGTACTTCAAGGCTGTAGCCTGTCTACATAAGTATTCAACCTGTATGCAGAGCAAATCATTTCAGAAGCTACACTATATGAGGAAGAATGTAGCATCAGCTTTTGATGAAAACACATCAAGAACTTTTGGTATATAGATGATATAATTTTGCTTGCCATAAGTGAAGTGGACCTGATGACTTATTATAGAAGGTCAAAGACTACAGCCTTCAATATGGATTACATCTCTGCATCAAGGAAACATAAATCCTTACCATCGAGCCAATAGGCACCATGATTGAAATGGTTAACAATTTAGTCTTGCTTGGACCCACAATCAATACTCTGGTAACTGCAATCAAGAAATCAAAACCGTGTTGTGATTGAGGCAGCTATTGCTGCCAGTTTAGGGCCTGTGTCAGGAAAAGGAAGTCTTACTCATATACAGTGCCACCCAAAGGTAATAAAGGAGGTCAGAATTGCTTCCACTGTGGAAAGCTGGGCCACTTCAGCAGACAGTGTCACAGACGAGAACCACAGATAGACAAGGGAGTAGAGAGGAAGCTCCCACTCACTTGCTTTAAGTGTGGCTCTGAAGGACACTTGGCCAAGGTGGCCCACATCAGGCCCTCGAGGCAGACAGTAGTGACAGGCCCCAGCTCCCACCTGGAAACAAAGGAGGACGCTTCAACGATTTAGATCCTCCCAGAAGAGCTGTGGGTGAGCATTAACATTACTGGTAAGTATATTCATTTTCTCCTGGACACAAGAGACTACTATCTCGTCCTAAAAGCCTTCTGAGGTCCTAACTCTTCTCACTATTTCTTAGTTGTTGGAATTGACAGAAAACCTCATAAGCAGTTCCTTACTTCAGCTCTGCCTTGCATGCAGACTTCCGAGTTGTAAAACAACCCAGTGGTAGATGGAATTTGCTCCAGGACTTAAGAACAATAAATGACATAGTTGAACCTCTACATCTTGTGATTCCTAACCTTTATAATATAATAGACAAAGTGCTAGTCAATAGGCCTTTTATTGTAAGAACTACCTTCTCTCTGTAACTTGATTGGTGCCACTATTAGAGCCTCTACCTGGAATATTATTGCTTTTCAATGTTTGACTCATGTACTTTTAACTTGTTAGTTAAATTTGTGTCTTCTAGGTTGCAACACCCCCATGTTACATCTTCAAGGATATGAACATGCACGGCTAAGCACAATTGATAACAGTGCATCTAAATTCCAAAATCAATCTCCACAATAGTCTACGTGTTTCCTATTGCCAAAGGGGCCCTTTAGAGTAGTGAGAGAAGATCTTCACCCTGAAACCTACAGCGTCCCTTTCCAGCAGGAAGTAGCTAAGAGAATACGCCATCCCCTTTTCCTTATGAATCAGGGTGAAGTCTCTCTCAGGGAGGAGTGATAGGGAATGGCAAAGGACACACTGACAGAGGAGATTAATTAGAACTAGCTTTGACCAGCACTGTGGCAACTGGACAATTAAAACAGACTTTCAAGGTGGGGGGGAAGTGAACTGGGGAGGAGGGTAGAGAAAACTAGGGAGGAGGGTAGAGAAAATAGTGCAACAATGAATGAATGAAAACCCCAAATCTCTGTAAATGTTCATTAAAATTAATAAAATCTAATTAAAAACAAACAAACAAAAAAAACCTTATTGTGTTGGGGAAGTCTGTTTTCAGGGACTTCTCCAAGTTACTGAGGACAACAATGTCAGAATGAGTACTATGTACCTGATTCAAGCCACAGTCTTTGCAGTTACTCCTTAGGCAGCTGAAAGTCAGACATTAAGTTTGATAGTAGAAGAATCAATGCCTTTGAGTTATGGTGTTGGAGAAGAGTACTGAATACCCCATGGATTGTCAAGAGAATAAACAAATATGTCTTGGAAAAGGAGCAGCCAGCGTGTGCCTTAGCGGAAGGATAATGAAACTCCATCTCACACACTCTGGGCAAGTTGTTAAAAGAGGCAAGTCCTTAGAAAAGGATATCATTCTTGGAAAGATGGAGGGTCAGTGAAAGAGAGGAAGACCATCAATGAAATAAATTGACACCATGGCTGGAGCAAGAGGCTACAGTATATTAAGATTGATGAGGATGGCACAGGATAAGACTAGGCTCAGGTCTGCTATGAGTCATGGTCAACTCAACGGCATCTAACATGGCAGGGACATAGCTTTAAGATCTATACTTGAGATAGTTTTCAAATTAAGTTGGGATACATTAATTAAAATACATACACAAGAACCAAAATATGACCTTATGTCTATTCCGACTGAATTTAAAAATTACCTCAAGAATAGATCTGATGCATTAAAAAGGTCTGATGAGTTGTGGGATGACATCAAGGGTACCATCCATAAAAAAAGCAAAAGGCCATTGCAAAGACAGAGGAGAAAGAAAAGACCAAAACAGATGTCAAAACACCTCTGGATTTTTCACTATAATGTCAAGAGAGCAAGGAGAAGAAATGCTCAAGTAAGAGATGAATAGATTCCAAAGGGCAGCCCATGAAGAAAAGCAAAGTATTATAATGAAATGTACAACGAACTGGAAGTAGAACACCAAATGGGAAGAATACACTTGGTATTTCTCAATCTGAAAGAACTAGATCAATAACCAATAGAATTGAAAAAGTTCAAGCTGCACTGAAGATATTGGTAAAAAAATAAGGCCTCAGGAATTGATGTAATATTAATTGTGGTGTTTCAACTATTTCACCTGGTAATTACATGCATATTTTAAACCACTCATGCATATTGGTGTTTCTGGATTTTTTTAAATTTTAAACATTTCCTAAAGCTCTTTATTCCAATTTATTATTATATTTATTTCTTCACCACCAGAACCCCTCCTCAATGAGCTTCCCTCCCAAATTTGTCCAACTGCCATACTTATCTTGCATAATTTAACAGAACTGCCCTTAGCCATTCCCCACCCCACTCACTCCATTGAAGGTCTTAAATCTTTACATAAGTAGATTGCCACATCCTTCCCCCACGGAATGGCTGATGAGTTTTGAACAGCTTCATTTCTGGGCCATTTAATCACTAAGAACTTAATTACTGTGCTACCAGGGCTGCTCTCCCAAAATTAATGGCAGTTAATCCAATTTTGTTGGGTCACCACACTGTGGATGCTGACCCTCCAGTGAGCTCTCAGAGGCTGTGAACTGCACTGGAGAAGACTGCCCATCTTTCTCCCATGGAGCAGAGAATGTCAGTCTTTGAGTTGGTAGCACAACTCCTTACTCACTAGGCCACAAAAACCCCCTTATAATGTGTGTAGAGAGACCAAAAAGAGAGACCTGATCCCAAATAAGGTTACACTTAAGCGTAATAAGAAATAAAGCTCTCACACCCATGTTTATTGCAGCTTTGTTCACAATAGCAAGGAGTTGGAAACATCATAAGTGCCCATCAATGAACGAATGGCTAGGGAAGCTGTGGTATATTCGCACAATGGAATACTATGCTGCATTAAAAAACAAGGAACTCATGCAATATTACTCAAAATGGTTGACTCTGGATAACATTATGCTGA
>NW_006399784.1:21219090-21223507 GCF_000299155.1 Elephantulus edwardii
AGCGAATGGCAAGGGACACACTGACAAAGGAGATTAATCAGAACTGGCTTTGACAAGCACTGTGGCAATTGGACAATTAAAACAGACATGGGGGGGAAGAAGAACGAACTGGGGATGAGGGTGGAGAAAACAGTGCCACAATGAATGAATGAAAACCCAAAATCTCTGTAAATGTTCATTAAAACCAATAAAATTTAATTTAAAAAAAAAAAGAAATAAAGCTCCATTTCACATCTAATTGTTTCTCAAAATATAAACTCGAAGTCATTGCCTCTAATTTAGAACCAACTCAAAGGTAACCCTCCAGTGGGTTCCTGAGACTGCAGATCTCATGAGAAGAGAATGCTCATCTTTTTCCCTTAAAGCCACTGGTGGCTTCAAACTTAGTGGCCTTTGTATAGGCAACACAACTCCCGACCGAACTCAGGGCTCAGTCAACTGTTGTCTTTGCAACTAGAGGTGCAAAGAAAGAGTGAACACTGAAAACAAACAAAAAAGTATGGCCATGCCCATGTGCATTGAAGTCCCTTATTATCTCTAAAATGTCATTAGTTTTACTCTCATAATTTCCTCATGTAATACCATGTACTACAAAGAACCTGAAGCACAAGTCACCAATATGGTACATGTGAAAGTATTTTTATAATCATGAAGAGCAATTAACTCATTGCTGTCAAGTGAGAACCAACTCATAGCTGACTCCATTGGATTTCCAAGAGGATAACTGAAAGGGAGGAGATTTCCCATCCTTCGCCTTGGGAGCCACTGGTGGATTCAAACTGACAGATAGCTTTAACCTTTGGATTAGCAGCACAGCTCTCTATACACTACACCACCAGAGCGTCCTAATGTTAATTTCTGTTATCTTTCTTAGAAACCTATTGCCCTCTAAGTTTGTTTTGACTCCTAGCAACACTGAAAGACAGAATACCAAAGGGTTTCAAGCTGTATAAAACCTTTATGGAAGCAGCCTATCTCCTATTTCTCTGGTAGCATGGTTGGTTAGTTCAAACTACCAACCTTTTGGTTAACAGCAGATGTCTCTAACAGTTACACCATCCAGACTCCTTATATTTAGTAAGAGATCTCTCCTATGAATAAAGTCTCTGAAGTTACTAATCACTTAGTTGGCCCACTATGCAAAGACCTCATGAGTCAAATGTACACAGAATAAACACCAAGAGTCTTAAGCAAAGATCAGGGAGCACAGTAAGGAATGGCACTGCCAACCCAAAGGTATGTGGTTCGCATTCACAAGCAGCTCTGTGGGAGAAAGTTAGGCAGTCTCCTCCCATGCGATTTACTGCCTCTGAAAAAACACTGGACCGTCAGCTAAGGGTCAGTTCCAAGCCAACAGTATACAACAACAAAAATAACAAGCAAGGATCATTCAGAGAAAGCAATTTTGTTTTCTATTTTTGCATAAAGGAAAGCTTTACCAAAATTTTCTTTTTAAAAGTGATAGAATTTCAAAAAGTCACTCCTTATGGTGACTTTTCATTAATATTTCTTCTAATGTTTACCTCTATGTTTCTGTATAATATGCTTATACATTTACTGATTTGTTCATACATTTCTTGGTATTATCTAGAGATATATAATATGATAAAAGGAATCTTTCAGAGTAAGTATTTTAAACTAAAATCGTGAGGCAGTATTTAGAACTAACAACACATCACTCTTCACTCTGTAAAAATAAAGCTTTCATTTCTAAGATACTGGAAGTACTATACCCTGAAACTATTGCTCTGAAATGATCTTGAAATTCTAAATAAAAAAACATTGCCTAAAGTCACCTCTTTTTTTCCTTTTTGCTGTGATTTGAGTAAAAGATTACAAAACAAATTGGTTTTCCATTCTGCCTTGAAATCATCCTAAACCCAAACAATTGGCTGCTTAACTGATTAAAACAAAAAAGAAGAGAGTCTGCCTTGAGCTTTCCAGGAATGCCAAAGCATTCTGGTACTAACTAATAAGATGGCAGTTCAAAGCCACTTGATGTTCCATTGAAGAAACATGAAGCAGTCTGCTTCTGTAAGACTTACAGGCTCAGAAACCCACCAGTAGTTCTGCAGGTCTTGCATGGTCAGTGTAAATTAGAATTAACTCAATGCAAGAGGGCTTGGAATTTTGATTTTTGTCTCTAGTATTATGTTCTTTTAAGAATTTTCTATATGGGATCGAATTAGCCATGGTGACTCAAAAGATTAGCTAGGAATCTGACAGGGTACACTGACTTTATGTTATTGAGAGAGGACCAACTCAAAAAGGAAGATGAAAATGATTGTACAACTAGAAGAATGTAATAACTAATTTACATGTAATTAAACTGTACATGTAGAAACTGCTGAATTGGTCTAGTTTTACTGTATAAAATTTCAAAAACAGTTTCTGGAAAGAAAATAACTGGGCATCTGGAGGTGAGGGGAGGAGTTCTTCAGAAACAAGAGATACCTGAGTTTTTAAATGTCCCTCCAAATCTGTATCAGCTATGTTCATTTTCTATTGTCATTTTTCCATCCACCCCACATAGTTTAATCCTATCCCTAAAGCTACAGGATAAATAATAAATAGTACCCTAAATTTCATTACAACTTGATAGCACTTAAAAACAACCACCCCAAACTTAATTTCTTTCAAGAGAGATATGCACACAGCAATCTTTATGAGCTTTGTGGAAAGAGATCAACTGGTGCTAAAAGAAATTGACCTTTAATTAACTGAAAAGTTCTCTAAAGTCAACAAGTATGCTACATTAAAGAGTCAATTTATGGACTGAATCTCCTGCTCAATTGCTGTCAAGAGAAGCCTGTTCAATTTCTCCAGGTGTAAACCTTGACTATGATCGGCCAGTTTTGATTAACTTCAAGGACAAAATCCTGCCTAGTGCCAAGTGTACAAGCAAACCTGAGGTCACACAGGCACAGGTGACTCTCGCAAAGCTGGCATGGTCCATTAAGAAGAGGAAATCTTTTTCTCTCCTTAATCAACAGGATAAAGGTGATTAAGCAGGAATTATTTTTCAATGACCTATATAATTTCATCAGGACTGCTGTGGCTATTAGCAGAGAGCAGCTGACTTCCTAATGAGATGAATTTGATAGGAGGGCTCTGCCAGAGAAGCCAGGGAGCAGGCCCAAAACTGTAGGGAAGCAGCAACTGGTATGTCTTGTTTACTACTCCATGCTTGAGGGCTGTCTCTCCTCTGTTTTTGTCAGCCTCTCTCCAGGGGAAATTTTCCCAATCCCTGAATGGATAGGGCCGTAGCACCTGTCATGGATGCTGGATGAGTCCAGAGAGCTTAGAAAGAGCTGAAATTGTTCATCAGACCTACTCAGGGGACTGCTAAAGTCCTAAGCAAACAAGGATGTGGCCACGAATACATCTCTCTGGCCCTGGCCAGACTTGAAATAGAACAGCAGCCAGTTCCAGCTCTTCACAGAAGAGGGATTAACAAGGGAGGCTTGTCCAGGTCAGAGGAGGGGTAGGAGGTTGGTGGATGGTGAGAAGAACGAACACACAGAGAATACATACGCACTTATCAACAATAACCACCGTAACGTAAATGCACTGTCACCAGAGAATTTGTGAAATTGAGCAACAGCCATCCAACAAGTCCTTACACTTGCAAAGTACTACAAGCCTCGGAGTTGGCACCGCCTTAGTCTCTTGTGTAAACAGGGGGGTTTTGGGAGGAAAGCTGAGCTATAAATCTCTTCACCTTACTTGTGCCCTCTCTCCCTAAGGACCCAGGCTCTCTAGCCTCAGGGACCACGGGAAAGGGGTGGGGAGCCCAGATGACACCTTCGTCCGTCAAAACAACTTGACCCTCTCTCCCCAAGGGTCATCATGGAGATAACGCCCCCTCCCGGAGTCCGCAGCCCTAGCAGGTCACCTCCCCGCGTGTGCCAGTCCAAAGGAGAGAGCTAGGTGCCTGGCCTGGGATGAGGTGGCACCTTCTAAAAGAAAAGACTCTTTAGACACAAACCTCAAGTCAGCACGCCACGTACCTGTCAGTGATCGCGGCTGCCGCTCCTCTTGGCGTGGTCGGTGACTCGCCGGATAGTCCAGAAAGTTTGCGCCAAGAACCCAGGGAAAAGGACCACCAGGTGGTCACTGCGAGGAATAAGGCGAGGAGGGCTAGCTCCTCGTCCGTCCGGGACAATCGGATCCCCGCCCAGGCCAGCAGCTGCTCGAAGGTCTGGGTCAGGTTTCCCCGAGCCCGGCCCAAGCTCCACTGGGGAGGGCAGGGAAGAAAGTTGACAGCCGGAGAAGGACTAAGTGCAACTTTTCGACCGCGCGTCCGGCAGTAGGCTGTGCGGCGCCGGCCGGGGGCCTGTGCTCCCCCCACTCCACCCCGCCCCCTGCGCCCCGGGAGCGCGGGCGGAGCCCACGGCGGGGCGGGGCCCAACCTGCC